>NC_058027.1:20014909-20382091 GCF_019176455.1 Solea senegalensis | reverse complement strand
TTTTATTCCAAAATTTGTCAAGAGAGAGACTTTGTTACCAAACAAATGTGCCATATGCACTAACACAGCCAAAATGATGTCCAGTTAAAGACGGAACATTTGCCCAAATGGACAAATATCTCAATGAAGCCTGAGGGTTAACACTTTTATTAGCATGGTGTTAATAGCTGTTGTCTGGTGCCTCCCTGGAAAAGCACATGTTGAGCCACAATATCTTAGCATTCTGTTTGCATTAACTAATTAAAACTTTGTCATAAACTGTGTGAGTGTGTTAGAGAGACTTCTGTTACTCAGGTCAGAAGTTGTTGTAATTTGTTAGTGAGTCGCTGCGCTCACGTGTGCGACTTCAGCTTTGCTCCGTCAGCATGACAAATGTTTTGGCCGCTTCCAAGAGCAGCATTTCTCCTGCGGGACATGAGTCATTAAGGAAACTAATTGGCCTGATTAGTTTCCAGATTGCCAGTAAAGTGTGTCTCAGTCATGTTGGATGTGAGACGACAGCAGGAGCATTTCAATGTTGCCACCCCTCATCAACATGTCCTTTGTGGTCAATCCTTGCTTGCTTCCTATTCACATGTTGCTGTTCAATCTTTCCTCCTCATCAATACGACTCCACACAGAATACTAAGTGTCCTGTGATCCATTAGTTAACATGTTAACATTTAACGCATTGGAGCTGGATACGATGCAGGAGGATCGCAGAGCACCATTAGACCACATAACCACAAAGCATCCCTGTGTGATGGTCTATGTGATTCCATAATTTACAAAAATTATGCTGTAATAAAGAAGAGCTGAAACTTGTGATTGAGACAGTAAATCCCTCATGGAAATGTTTACTTTATAAGTTCAATTTATCTTAGACTTAGATACACGTTTGCCCTCTGATGGATAATCGAGAGGCTTAAATTCATTCTTTATAGAGACTATGGACATTTATTTGCAATAAGTTCATTTTTCAAAGCACATTTCTTGTGACTGAAATCCATTAATTCTACATAACAAGGCTTTTATTGTGAAATACAGTATCTGCAGGACTATTAGTGCACAGCATTACCGTTTTGAGGAGTCCTGGCATTTAGTCGAATACACAGACACGTTAATATAATATTATTTAAGCTATTGATTCTCAAAGTGTGGTACGTGTACCCGCAGTGGTACGCGAGCTTCCTCTGTTGGTACTTGGAGGGAAATCAGAAATACTGTATATAGCAGGGTATGTGATCGGAGGTGAGCCGAATTCTGTGATGAAACTTTGAAATGAAACCTTTTCAAGACAACAACAAAAAATTTAATAATAATAATTACCTAAGTCACCAGAGTCACCTGATCTCTTTAATCCCTTATTCCAATTCCACTATACCATTGTGTGAGGTATACGTATGTGAGGAAGAGGAGGATGATGAGAGAGCAAATGATGATGATTTTGCTCAGTCTATTTACACCACTGTATTTTAACAACAATGGTGTTACTTCAAGAGCTCAATATCTTCTCTGGAGGTACTTGGTATAAAAGGTTTGAGAACCACTGATTTAAGGTAAAGTAAATAAATGAAGTTAGTACATTTTGCAGCAGACAGACCCTTTGTGCAAACAGACACGCACTACACGTGGCAGATCAGCAATGCAGCCACACACATCATGTCAATACACAACTCTCATTACGTTGAGCTGTGGCAGCTGTTTGATAACAACGAATTTCATAAACATGCTCACTTTTTTACTTTCAGCGAGTAAAACTTTTGCAGGTCAGAGGTTATCGTCGTGGCGTCATCGCCGTCGTGCTTTTCAAGCCCACGCCAACCTGTTCCTGAATCTGAATCTGAATCCGCCCACTGTGCCTCAGCCATCTTGGTCTCTGTGTGGGATTGTCCTCAGAGATGCAGCCAAACCAGAGGAGCTGCTGCTCTGACTCATATTTTTCATCTTTGAATGAATAAATATCAGCTTATGCTCCGTGCACACATTTATTCAACGGGATTTCTTTTTAAAAAACTGTCGTGCCTGTGTCGGTGGAGTCTTATAACTCCGGTGTGTTTATTTGTCACAATAATGTGGAGATCATCTGCTGAGACTCGTCCACTGATATTTATGAAGGAATCAGTGTGTGGTTTCAGATGTGAAAATTAAAAAAGAAATGCATCTTAAAATGTTATACTTAAGTAGAGTGAATTTCATATACTTGAAGACTTTTACTTAAGTAATATTATACACATTGACAGATGAGATACTTGTACTTTTACTCAAGTACCCTTTTAGGTATTTTAGGTTGAGAAGTATCTTCATTCTTTTCTTTGTTAGGTGCCCACCAGTGACACTTGGTCCGAGCCTTGAAACTCAGGTGTGCTCCTGCTGCAGGTGAACTGACTGCACGCAGAAGAAAAAAGGAGGAGGCGGAGACAGAGAAGAAGGCGGAGCATGACAATTTCCAGTAAATCAAGATGAGCCAGACTTAAGCCAGTGTAGATTTTTTTTTTTAGCTGCTTTTTGTTTGTCTGCATTGGAGAGAACAAGGGTCCATATCTCAGGCAGGTTTCCTGGCAGAGGTGGTGAACACGGCGCCGTGGCAGCATTAACAAAATGCTTTTAGAATATTGTCACAGTTGATGGATTTCAGCGCTCCAAGAGTACAGACAAACTGCACTCTGTTTCAATGCACGCCATCATTCACTATATGCTGCACGCAACTTTGTTGTACATGACAGGAGGTTGTATAGTCTGTGTGTGTTTGTGTGTGGGTTTTGTTAATGTTTTAAATCTGTTTCTGCTGCATTAATTCCATTTGTCCTGCGCTGCTGTATCCGTGCCGGTCTGTTTACTGACCCTGCAGGGCCGGGGTTTAATGACCCCCGCGTTCCTTCATCAGCCAGCCCACTTAAAGCTCAATTTGTTCTCATTATGATCAGCAGAAAAACACTGTCAAAGCTAATTTTGCGTGGAGCACATGTAAGCCGGCTCTGTGCTGACCGGCGAGGAGTCCTGTGATTAAAAATGCCTCTTGAAATGTGGCAAAGCATCTAAAATATGCCGCTGGATACAGCACGGAGTCGCCCTCAAGGCTGCCAGATGAGAAGCCAGTATTTCCTCTGCTGGCTCGCTGGCTCGCTCACAGCGACATCTGTTTCATCGGGTTCCTATCTCAAACTTTAATCTGTATTCCTGCACTGTTCGGCTGCTGTGGATGTGTTTGGGATCTAAAAAAAAAAAACAAGAAAGAGCAGAAATGTTACACCACAAGTGAGAGTTTGTCCTGACCATGATATTTTTGTGCAATAACTTGTGTAAAACACTAAACTCCAGGCTTCAAGATGGTGACATCAGAGGGCTGGTACTTTTATTGTGCTTTTAAGAATAAAAGCAGACAACATTTTAACGATTTATAACATCAACAGTAAAACCTTTAGTGTCAGACGTGAAATATCAAAGACAGGTTTCCCTTTAACGCTCCAGTCTGAGCTGGAAATCTATATTTTAGGCTCCATGTGGCACGTGGAGAGAGAATCCTTCCTCGACAAAATCACAAGTTTCCGTCTAACAATGACTCCTGGGTCCATCAAACACCATAAAACTATGATGTAGTATGTTCTGTATTCTGCCTGGATGGAACTCAACCCGACAGGCTTTTATCGCCACTGTGCCGCATACTCTCTGCCTGCCAGGAACGCCTCGCTCTGCCCGGGGTTTCAGTGACGGAGTGTGAAATCTTTCCAGGCCCCCCAGCCTCCGACGGCTTGTTCTCTTAAAGGGGATCATCACTCAAATTAAAAATGAATGCTGCTCGAGAGTTGGATGTTCATGCGCTGCATATTGATGAAAACAGTAGGAGGAAGTATCCCACTGCCTGGAGCCAGATCAGACCCAAACCTGGACTGGAGGTGAGAGGAAATGTGATTCAAAATCTAATCTAACTGATGATGCCAGTCCTCATTATATTTTGGTTTTTCAGAGGAAATCCAACTTCCCCCATGTATAAAAATACACCAAACCTTGCCTTAAAGTCCAGTTCCATGCCAACAGTCCTTAGCTGCAAACAAATGCCATAAATGTAACCCATAAAATCCTGATGCTATAATATTGATTCTCTCATTTCAATGCACTCAGAGAGATAAATGCACAAGCGATGTCTGAAATGTGCTTTGATGAGACAAGTTTGAAAATGTACAATTTGGCGAGTGTCAAATCACCATGACAACGTGATTTTGTCCAGGCATTTTGTTGCTTTCTGTTGCCAGAAATGACCACATGGGCGCCGTGAATGACAATTACTGTCAATCACACCATTATCATGCCTTAAAGCCTTCCCTGCTTTAAAGTCTATTTAATATGGACATCATGTTGTATTAACCCTTAGAACGCAGAGCATTTAGGCTGCTTTTTTCCCAGTTTTGTCCAAAATAGAGCGTCTTATATCATTTTTTCAGCACAACATGTAGGCAATTCTTTCCCATTTTCACCAACTTTATAAACACACAAAATCTGCAACTACGTAACTTTCGTTCGCTTTGCTCGTTTTTAGGAACAAAAATAGAAGAAAAACTGTCTATTTTGTGACTTCTGCACAATTATCACTACTTTCAATGCAGCAGCGATAAAATGAATCATAACTTTGACTCGACAACACATAAGAAGACAAAAAAACAAACCCTATGACCTATAAACACACACCCTCAGGATGTCCATATAAGGAGTTGTCTATTATTCATACTGCAATTTACCAAGGGGGCACGTGTGGCACAAATCTGTGCCACGTGACCACAAAGGGTTAATGATTGAGGAAATAATCTCTGTCTGGATGAAAGATCCAGCTGCTTGACTCCAATTATTTTTTATTTTGTTATAATTTTGTAATATTGTCTCCCTCTCGCTTGTTTCACAGCCAGTGTTTCACCAACGGTAAAGCACCGCAGTCACTTCTTCTGTCATGTACCAGCAATGACATTACTGCAGGGGAAGAGATGAGCACACAGGCTGTAGCAACTGCCCATAAACAATTATGTTTACTGGAATGTAAAACCCAAAGCCAGAGGGGCTTTCTGCTGGGAATAAAACCTGGACATATTTAACTATTTTAAGACCAGAAACCCCTGCAGACTGTATCTTGTACCGTCAGCCTTACATCTATTTTCCCAAGCTAATGTAACATCATCTGAAGTCAGCAGTTTATTTTAAGTACACGCACATTCTCGAGTAGGTGATTTTGCACATGAAAAAAATGTCTTCTTGGAGAAACATCAGCCCTGATCTGAACACTCTAACTGTTCTGTTTCACCTGGAGACTCTGGGACCTTTAACTTTGTTGGGGGCTTTTTTTGGGTTCCCAAATAGCAAACCATGGCAGTGTCCCAACATGAAATTTAACCCTTAATATCTCTGGCACACTTGTACTAAGGAAAGCAACAGCGGGCAAACTGGAGCTGCACTATTTTAAGCAAAGTCAGCTCGTTGTGGCCATAACCAGGACCTAATGTCAGAGGATGAAAGTGGCCGTCAGTATCCAGTGTAATGTGGCCGCTGTTGGCTGGAGGCAGTTTGTGCTCATGAAGACGCAGATGATGCCGTTGGCTGCAGCACGTCACGTCATACATAAACACATTATATGTTGTTGAATATTTACTGAATGTATTAATACTAATTCAACACAGCTACCCTAAATTAACAGCATGATAATTATCAAAAACGTTTCTGTAATGATTTATACACCAGTATGTATAGAAGCTGATATTTTTAATGCTAAATTATAATTATTGTTTTTGGAAAAAAAACTAAAGCACATTATAATTTCTTGCTTAAGATGTCAAACTATACTTATTTAATTTGAATGGGTATTAATGGGTTTATTATGATAAAATCTCAGTTTGTTAGTTACTAAATAAATTACAATTGACATTTTTAGTTTTAAACAAGTTTTTGTCTTCTTGTGTTTATGACAGGTGGTTTAATAAATGTGTTAACCCAGAGGCACAATGCGACTACTACACAAGTCCTTATATGGACATCCCGAGGGTGTGTGTTTATAGGTCACATCTTCATTTTTTTTTTCCGTCTTCTTGGTGATAATTGTGCAGAATTCACAAAATAGATCGAAAACCCAAAAACGAACAAAGCGAACTGTGACGTATTTCCAGATTTTACAAATTCATTTTTATCAATCTGAGTACTTTTCTCTCAGGTGTGTTTCTAAAATCATGTCATCAGATTGGAAAACAGGATATAAGACACTATATAGTGCACATTCTTATAGCCCCTATATACATTTCAACATGGTAATTCAAAATGGAAACAAAAAGCAGCCTACATGCTCTGTGTTAAGGGTTAAACACTGTAAATGTCATATATGTATATATATTATAGCATTTATCCCATCACACTTTACTTATCAATACAGCCATTCCAATATTTGCACTTTCTTGTACTGCTTTATCCTCCACATGAGGGTCGAGGGGCGCTGGTGCTAATCCCACTGTTACAGAGTTGAAAAATACAACTCTGGCTCATTGTTCCTTAAAAACAACATATAAACACACGCACTAGTTTCACTTGTGCAACGGATCATGGAGCTATGTTGTGCTGTGAAGAATACACCTGTAGCATCTTTCACAGCAGGACACATTTTAATTGGGACAGTGCTGCATTTTTTCCTTCATGGCAAATGCAGCCAAATGTAACGCGGAGACTCAGAGACGCGGCCCGAGGGACTGATAAACTCAGACTATATACTCTTGGGAGGCAGGCAAGGGATCATTGGACACAGGCGAAACACGTCAGCGCGGGACAGACGATCAGGGCAGGACGGTAGGACACAGGACGCAGGACTACCTGAAACAATAAAGCAGGAAGTTAAATCAAAAAGTTTGGTGGTAAACAACGGAAGTGAGATAAAAAACAAAATGAGAGCAAGAAACAAATCTTAATTCTATTATGTTTTGTAAATCCATCCATTGTCTACCGCTTTTCTTTTGTAAATAAATAAAATAAAGAAACCGATTAAGTCGAGATGTGATTCGTTGTTTGACTTTAGCACAAGCTTGGTGCTACAAGAAAAGGTCAAGGGTCAAGATATGTTTGTCCGTCTTTATGAAAGAAGCTACTGATGCTGTCTTTTGTCCCCGATTCCATTATCAACGTCTCTGTCTGTCTCCGTCTGTAATGAAGCGACGTTTGAATCATGAGAGGCAGAGCGACTTCACTTACTGTCGAGCCAATCACACACGTCATCATAATCCCGCAGCTGTGTGTGTGTGTGTCTGTGTGTGTGTGTGTGTCTCAGAGACACACGCTGTGAAGTCGCTCTGCCTCTCACAGAGACACAAATCCACAGAGCTTTGCATCAAGGCCCAAACCACAACCCTCGTCTCCCTCTTCACTGTGTCCATGAGCTTGAAGACGGCACCTTGGTGTTCAGCAGGAGGGACAGAGGCTCGTTTTGGCTCTGGTGGTGAACTTTAAAGACCTGAGTCATCTTCTTATACCTTCACTCGCCTGCAGTCGTGTAATCACTGACACCTAATTGCGGTTCATTATTTCCAGAGAAGGAGAAAGAAGAATTGTGTTCTCTATAGCGAGAGTAATAAGTGAGAGACACATGCACATACCTTTGTTGTGAAAGGTCACTCACTGCACTGCGCCGCGCTGAAGCCGACGCAGTCGCCTGTGTTTAATCAAATTGTGGGTGTTTGTGATTAGATAAAAGCCGCTGTTGATGAGGCTGTGACTGTAGCTTCGTGCATTTGCAGCCTGTTCATGGAACACTATGTAATGTAATGTAATAATGAAAAGCATCTTTGCATTTTGGCCCCCTGCAATCTGTTGGGGGTGAAAGTAAAGTGTGACAGGCTTTTATTTCAGAGGGTATTGTTTTCATATTTCTTCAGCTGTGTGATATGATATGGATACTGTACGTTCACTCTTCCCAGAACACACACAGGACAAAAATAGCCAGAATTGTGTCTAATTTCATGTCCGTCACATACTGCAGCTCTTACGAGGGGTAAGGGCCGGGGGTATCCCTGAGCAAGCCGGCCCGTATAAATTGGGAGGGGGATAAATGGTCGGGTTGCGTCTGGAAGGACAGCTGGCATAGAATTCTCTGCCAAATCAGATACAGTGTGAGGATCATGGGAGAAGCCAACAGACATAAAACAGCAGCTCTCGTGATTGCGATTCATGGCATCTGTCTTTGTGCACTCTCTGTTTTGAAAATGTGAAAACGAGGAAACACAAACTTTGGAAATAAACAAATTATCAAAACGTGATTTTCAGAGTCTAGTCTTTTACCCACTCCTCCTCCTCTGACTCAGTATCACTGGTTCTTTCACTGTTCTCAGTGTCTAGATCTGGTTAAGGAACGGTTGTCTCCCACAAATTGGATTTTGCTCATGTTACTGTCAGGCCAGAACTCAGTGCTCAGGTCTGGAAGCCTGGAACACAGAATGAAAGATGACAAGAAGACGACTCAAGGTCAAACAAACAAAATGTCAGGAGGAGAATTGTGTTCAAAAGTTCAAGGACATTTCAAGGCATCGCCTGACAGTCATCGCTCGTCTCTGAGCGACGTGTGTCCCTGACGAAATGACAACTGAAATGAAACGGAAACTATGAGGTCAGCGTGACTCCATGGCAACCATGGCAACCACCCATTGAAGTTAGACACAGGAAGAGAGGACGTACAGTGGGTAAGATGAAGTGAAAACGTCACAAAACTCAAGCAAGACACTGAATAACATTACTAGATACCAACATACACTGGCCTGAAGAAAAGTGGTTTAGGGATTAAGTTACACTTCATTCATTGTCAGTGAGACCAGTCACACCCAGATTGCTCCATGTAGAGGTCTGAGCAGCCCCTTCATCCTCAGATCCAGTCACTCACAAACCTCTGATGTGGTTTGTGGTGTCCCTGGTTCAAATTGAAAAATAAAATTGACGATTATGCAAAGTGGCAACGCTCCCATCCCCCAGCCCACCACAAACTCCACCCCCTTGACTCTTAACAGGATTAGTGGTAGAAGGTGGATGAAAGGATGGATGGATGGAAATGTTTTGACCAATTTTGTTTTGAACTCAAATTTCTAACAGACAGTTACACTCAGCATTCCCTCAGTCTTTGTCTCGGCATCACTCCACATTTTTGGCAGTTACCATATGTGTGTGTGTGTGATGAATTATTGATATGTGCGTCTGGCTCTTGACGCGTGTCTTCCACTGGAGTTGGTTTCTTTGATCGCAGAAACTCCACAATGGAAATGCACACTTACACACACACACACACACACTGACTACCTATGTTAAAGATGGTTATTAAAAGCTCTACTGTGCCATCTGGCAGCTCATCAAATATTAAAAGGTCTGTCTGCAGCAGCGACACCGACTCCGCTGCACACATACGAATTGGCTTGTGATCGTGTGATGTGTTTGGGGTTTGTTTTTTACGCGGCGCGGGATCAAACACCCTCATAGTTGTGGAGCTCTCTGCCGTGCCATCTTGGGTAGACAAAGACGGTCGTGGAACAAAGGGGTTTTTAGTTCAACTCATTTTTTTAATTCTTCCATTCATGAATTCAACCAAATCAGCTGTTATACATGATGATACACAGTCTCACAGTTACTTATTTACTCTGCTCACCTTAAGCTGGGGTAGCTAACACATGTATGGTGTTATTAATACATATAGGAATAATAATTAATTATTATTAAAAATAATTTTTTGGGTGTGATCTGAGAGGACGCTAACATTCTGCACCTCAGCGTCCTAACCCTGGGTTACCCTCATTCTTTTGTAAACCTACGTTTATGGGTGAGAGAGATGCACAACTTATCAGGCTGGGCATCTAGCTGTCCTGTATGTGTCTTGTCTGACCTCTGACCCCACCATAAACATGCACGCTCTCCAAGCTTTGCTCTCTCTCTCGCTCTCCCTCTCTCTACACACAGTCTTTCAACTTGTCAATGAATTATTTACGAGTTTGCGATGTTTGTTTTATTTGCTTCAGCTTCCTTTCCTTCCGGAATCTACTTTGTAATCTCCGTGTCTGTCTCCACCTCTGTCTGTTCCTGCCTACCTTTTAGCCTGAGCACCGAATATGATGAGAGACTTGGCGACCAGGAAAATCCTTCTTCTCAATCGGAGCCGTGTACTCTCACCTGCAGTTTTCATACTTCTCAAACCACACACATCATCAATCGCTCTCAAGTGGCAACTGATAAGAATCTGAACTGCTGTGGACCATTGGTGATATGTACCATCTATCTGCAGCCCTGTTGCTAGGTGACAGTGGTTCTACAGGTAAATCCCCCATGACCAGTCTGTCTTGTTTAAGTTCAACCAATGAAGTCTACGCGGCCAATGAATCTGTTGGTCACATACACACAGGAGCTGGGGGTCACTTTTACAAGGGTACATTAGCTGGGTGTCCTTTTAGTGGCTGAAATGGGTAAAAATGTGTATGTCAAGTTCAAATATACGAGGATAACGCATAAGGTCTACGAACACTTATTTCCTCTGTGTCTTCAGAGGCTGCATTTGAAGGTTAGACAATTACCGCTGCCATTGTGAAGACTCACACAAGAATATGGCTGACAAATGCTTCGTTCCATCCCTGAGCAACAATGGATTCAACAAATGGATTGTTATTCAGTTATTCAGTAGTGTGAACAATGATTGGTTTCATCTAGTCCAGGGATGTCAAACATATGGTCCACAGTCCAGAACATTTCCAGATACCTGTGACTAAATGTTTTGTGCCTTTGTAGATCCAATGGTCAAATGGTTGACCATTATTGTACTGGTCCGGCCTACTTGAGGTCAAATTGAGCTACATGTGGCCCCTGAACTAAAATGAGTTTGACACCGTCTAATCCATTGGTGTTTATTTGTATCACAGTTTTGTTTCTGAGGCATTTCTTGGTCTGGTGTAGTTTTATTTTTCTCTCAACTGCTCGGTCAATGAAAACCTTCAGCCAGTCTAAAGTGTATTCTCTCCACTTTCCTCTGCACTGATGAAGATACGAGTGAAGGTGTCTGCATCCATCATTAACTGAGAATGAGAACACTTCTAAAGTACCGCATCGATCCAGTTGCGGTGTCTGTGCTTGGACTTTGGACTGTGAGGCTACAATCTCATGTGTCTGCAGGTGGTGTTTGTTTACAGACAGTCATGTGACCTGTGGCTCTCAAATATTGTTCTGATCCGCGTCATTTTATTTTTGCCTCTGTACATGAAGTTCAATCTTTTATTTTAGTTTGTTTTTTCCTGATGTTAGAAGGTGAATCATTGACAGTGTCAATAAGTAATTAGGGATAATTAATGGTGTTTCAATGACATGGTTCATCATCTTGTCAACCAACAGCAAACTATTCAGCAGCTCAAATAGTATACAGTCAATCATTTGAAACGCTTGAATGCATACTGATAAGAAAAGTACATTTATTGAAGTATAAACGTCTGAAATTTGCTGAAGTAATAACAATACTAGAACAATAACTTCTTGACTTGACTGCTTACAGAAAAACAGGGAAAATGATAACCCCCTTGGTGGATGTAATAATTACAGTCTTTGATTAGATTCAGAGAAGATTGTGAGGACTAAAGTGTTGGATTATTGACTGGACAGAAAAGGTGCCAACAAAAGGTGTTTTGGACGCAGACGAAAGACGTTTTTCTGGGAAAGCTACTGCCAAGAAGAAGGCTGATGCAGAGCGATCAAAGTGCAGAGTGTAAATCGGTGTTGCGTTTGAACGGTGGCGACAACTGGAAGATGATGGTGGCCCTGTTTCTACAGGTAGGTTCAATTTATGTCTTTTGAGACTATTTGTTGTTTTTCGGCATCATGTTGTCATTTGAAAAAGTATCCAAAAAACTACTGAAAAAGTACAGAAAGTTACTGATGCTGCGCTGAGCTTGTGAATCTGTGTTTGTTGCACGTTCCTGTCTGAAAAGTCTGAAAAAAGGGGCTTGGACTTAAAAAATGTAGCCTGCTGCTGCTAATCCTACCTTTAATCAGCATTCAGGCATGAGAACATCATTGAGAAGACAAGCAGCTGAAGTCAAACTAAGCATCAAAGAATGAAAGAAAGGTGATTTAAGTTACTTTAAATCTGAAACCTGATGGTTCTGATCAGTTGGGTATTTCATGAATAAACTGATAATAGTTTAAGTAAGGGAGAGAGAGGGAGAGAGAGAGAGGGAGAATAGCCTCCCCTATTGGCTGGATCCATGTGGAGGGCGGGGCTTCTCCCGGTGTGTGGGAGGAGTAAAGGATGCTGCTGCACTGCCACTCTCAGGAGAAACACTCGGCAGAGCGTGGTGTGAGTTTACCTCGGAGCCAACAGGCGGACTGTCCCGGTGAACAGTCTGACATAACTAACGGACGGACAGACAGAGGCGGGGTCCGGTGAGCTGAGAGCAGCGGTACCGTGCTTACTCCTCTAACCCCGGCGGGGTTCACCGCGCGGGGTCGGAACTGTGCCCGTCCTCAGTCTCTTCTTCCCCCGACAGCTCCGCAGCCTCACACGGTGTCTCTGTGCCACCACTTCGCTCCGTCCTCTCTTTGTACGTGCGTGCGTGCGTGTGTGTGTGTGCCGGCATTTGCAGCAGTGTTTGATGTGAGTGCGTTACATACATACACACGCGCGCGCGCACACACACGCACTCACTCAGGCTGACTGTGGAGTGTAGATTGACAGCACTGCCGACTTGTGCAGATGCTCTGGCCCTGATGGCGGATTGATTTTGGACCGGTTTTCTTCCCTTGGATTAGGAGATGGAGTGAGTCAAATCAGAGGAAGTGACACACTTGACTTCTACAGACACGGTGAGCAACATTTACAATTTAATAGACCTGTTTTTGGACATTGTTTTCTGGTGTGAACACGGACCTTGCCAGGTCTAATGGGGATTAAAAAGTCTGATCCTGATGTGGATTAAGTTGTAAATTGTTATTAGATTAAGGTTTGGAATGCACTGGTTAGGGGTAAGTGTTTGGTCAGACTGTCCAAACGAATGCAAGTCATTACAGTGTTGTAACAGGAGCTTTGCCAACATGTGTGTGTGTGTGGTGAACCACGCTTAATTAAACCCCCCACAGAGGTTTGTGTAGCTATTCTTATGACACTCCATCACCGTCCATTCATTTGGACAGTCAGTGGTCATGAGGACCAGGCTTTGTTACTCTGCTCTTCAAAAAGTTTGTGTTTGTGCCAAAAACAACAGCAACAACAACACACACATGCAGGATGCTTGTGGAGTGTACAGATGCACAAACACATAATTAATACTTCAGGACATGATTAATAAATGAGCGCATGTATAAATGGGTTGCTTCATGTCCGCTGACCCAGTTGCTACTGGTTGCATGTTAAAATCTTAAAAGTGACTGATGCATCCACATAAGGTCTTCTTCAAATCACTGTTGCTATGGTGATCGCTGGCGTCCACCGTGCAAAGCAGAGACTTCTGGAAACCGCTGCTGGTTCTGGCTTAATGAGTAAACTCTGGGGGTTGTGATTTCGTGAACTTGGATAGAGAGTGAGATTTTGGATTTTGGAAAACTCAAACAGTTTGGACGCTAAACATTCTCTTACCGACTTGTTATCAGTTGTGAATCGACCACCAGCTGTGAATCAAAGCGTTACTAACGCTTCTCGTTCAGAAGCAGTTGAAAAACAATCAAATTTGACTCGTCAGCGCTGTTGTTCCTCATTCTGAAAGGCAAATGACTGCCTCCTGCTTTCACCTGAATGGTCACGTGACGTGTATTTGGATTGAGATGATTTTAGACACTAAAACTACATAGAGGTGTGTTTTGTGGAGGAAGCCACAGTTGAAGCGACACACTTTGCTGCTTCAGTGACCGATTACTGCAGTTTGCGTCCATCACAGTTTATTATGAAAAGATTCTACTCATCAAAAAGCCTGAACATATGAGTTATGGGAAGGCACAGATAACAATGAAGCAGCTTTTCTGAGGGTCACAGAGCAACTGGAGTCGATCTCAGTTGACAAAGAGGAGAGCGATGGGGTCTGAATTTGGTCCTTCTACATTTACCCTCTGCGTTACATTGGTACTAAACATTTCTATCAGATTAATTGGTGCCAGCTTTTGGTATGTGAGTGCATCTAAGTGAGGGGAGTAATCTGAACTCGGAGTAAGAGAATGAGAGAAGCGCATCTGCTCCGGCTCTCGTGCATGTGTTTTTATGTCGTATTATTCTTTTTCATTCTCCTGCTTTCCTCTGAACTGGCGTAATTTCCAATGCTTTCACCACAGGTGTCATGACCTCATTTTTACGAGGTACTAACTGCCAATCAGGAAGGGTAAGGGCGATTGAAAAATTGGTAAAATGAAAACATGGCACGTTCTTGTGTCTGAATGGGATCAAACTCCCGCTTTGACGTCTGTAGTACAATGTCCGAAACTAGAGACACAGAAGATGAACTCTAACATGCGTCCACATATTTTCTATCGTGTCGTGTGGCGATGCTGCTGTGTACGCGTTTGACCTAGTTCAGACCTGGCATTAACATCTGTCCTCGGAGATCTGATGGCAGATGGACGGCCTCATATCTGTGGTGCATCGCATTCAGACAGGAAGACGTAGCACATCACAGCTTCATGCAGCAACACTGTGGCTGAAAACACCAAGAAGTGTTATATTAGAAGTGCACATTATACTCACATCCAGTAAGAATTTACTATAGTGTGTTCATCACGATCATCTGAGTTAATCTGAGCTCAAGTGAGATGTTAGACACCTCACCTCACCTACAGCTGAATATGTAACAGGCAGCCGATGCCAGCGTTTGACTATTTACTGAATCATCCACATACTTGAAGTGCTCTGCACTGTTGCACTCAAAATAGCAAGTGTGCGTGTGCACTTCTACATCAGCACTATCTAATGTTTCCTGTTTGAGTGGGTGAATGTTGTTATTATCAGAACAGAGATTATATAACGGCCACTTTGTTGCATCAGTTCAATACCGTATTGATCACTTAGTGGGAAGTTTTATAATCCAGAGCTTTTAAGCCTTTAAAGCTCTGATCTGTCAAACTGTATCTACTGACCTTTTTTTTTTCCTCACTCATGCCGTGAAGATAAGGAGCTCTATATCAAACACAAACCTTGACCAGAGGAATTATCTTTTTATGTTTTCTGTCCCATTTTTTGTAAACACAATTTTTTGAGGTTTTTATCAAATGTGGTCGATGATTCGTGGCTACCTCTTTAGAATGTGTGGTTGGATGTCAAAAGTAAAGGTCACTGTGTCCTTCCAAAGTATGTTGGATGTTATCAATGTAATATTCAGACACACAGAGAGGGAGCTTCTTCAAATTTGGTACAAATGTTGTACAGATTCGGACTGAAATAACTGATTGTCTTGGTCTATAACAAAATGAACAAACTCATATTTATGACCTTTTACCATGCCTAATTTAACAGACTGACAAGATAGCAGACATAAATCTGTTTATTTTTTGATTATACATCATTTAATATGCTTTGCATTCATGGGAAGTTACCTACACCACCTTCTTTTATTTGATTCAATGTAGCTTAACTTTACGAGTAACGTCTCACTGACTCTAACCACAGCTTCATTCTCGTTATCCCTTATCTCCCTCTCCCCTCCTCCACCCCCCATCTGTCCCCTCTCTTCTAATGGTCCCTCTATTAACCCCACCTGATGACAGCGTGGCTAATAACAGATGCGTTTACTGCCTCTTGCTGGAATAAATAGTACGTTTGACCAAACAGAGACAGACATTATGCAGCCGCGTGGCTTCGCAAATTTGATAACACACGTGGTGTCGAGCGGTGACTCATGTCTGCAGGTTGAACTGTGGCATCCTGTGCAGTGTTGTCTTTAGAGGCTGATTTATCCGCCTCCGCTACCTCATTGTGCGACACGATGGTGTAGAATGAAATTTCTTTGGACCGTGGTGCACACCTCAGGTTTCTAACCCCCCCATGTGACCGATTGTTCTTTAGCTGCTCTTGTTACACATCAGTCTTATGACACTTATCAGCACTCGTTTCGTTTATATGTAACCAACATCACAACATTAACACCGACCCTAACGTCATTTCTTCTTCTAATACGTTAAAACGTATTCCATGTTCCACGCTCCTCTCACGATCACAACTACTACTGGCCTAACTCTAACCTCATCCTAACCACACAACATGTCTTCACCTTTTAAATGTAGTCATTTATGTGATGGGGCCTTGCTTTTTGTCCACTTAAGGAAGACATGTGATGTACAACACGACAAGCAGTGCTGACACTCTGAGGTCTGACAGAACTGTTATAGATTTTGTTTTTCTTTACACTATGGGCTGAAATGAGTGTGTTAGGCAGGTGTTAAGTTTTCTTGCTCCAGCTCCCAGAGGAGCACAGGAGGAGCGGCTGCTGCTGTAGGGACATAATTGCAGCTACTGTGGGCTATAAAACTCCTGCTGAAACATGCACGCCTTATTCTTTCTACGAACTGTGCCTGTCCGGAGGAATTCAACTCTATAAATAACTGAGTGATGGTTCCCCTTGTCACTTCTCACGTGTGCTTTTGAGACCACACATGCATTCGTGATGAGACATACCAGTTGGGGATCGTCCTTGTGCAAGATCATGCAGCGCGTGCCCCCGACAAAGACCGCAAATACTCCTGACCACACAGCATTGTGTAGTGTGGAATGTACAGTAATCCTAGGGCCTTATGCACATGGAAAAATAAGTTTTTTACAAATGTCTCCATCCACACGGACGATCACAGAAACAGAGACCGTATGAACCAAACCGCGGGGCCAAACAATCTCCAAACCCAAGAAGGAAAACCACAAAGATAGAGACAGTGAGATTCTTTTCAACCGTGTGACCTATAGGGCTCCAAATATGGGGATAAAAATCTAAAATGATGCAAACTTTTGTGGTCTCTTCTAAATTCATTCTTGTGTTCATGCGCCCTAGAGCACTGAGGCCTTGTCCACACAGACACAGAGCTTTCCCTTATAAAATGTTCCGTTAACACGGCATCGTTTCAACAAACGTCTTCACCTGCATCAAACTGTAAATGCTGTAGTACATATGCCGAGCCTGTATGTGGCGCTGTAACGCTGCCACACCAAAAACAGAGAAGTCATTGAGCATGCGCACAAACCCCAAACCCTTAAGATCATGTAGTGTAAAGTTGCTGAGTTGAGTACTTGGGCGGGCGTTTTAATCCTGGGACATGTTGCTTCTCAACATGATCCTCACTTTAAGAATGCTTGAGTGTGAGTGGTGTGTGTGTGTGTGTGTGTGTGTATGGGGTAAGTTGGGGGAGGTGGGTGTTAGCCCTGGGGTGAAGGCAAGGAGGGGGGAACTCCTGCAGTTCCATATGAAGAGAGGATGAGGTGTGGGAGGTGTTGGGGTGGGGGTTGAGGTGTTGGGAGGTGTGTGCTTGTTCCCCACGGGATCTTTTGTCCGCAGCATCGGCCTCTTCGTATTCAGATCAGCTGGTCTGAGCATCTGCGAGCAGAAACATTAAATCTGCCTTGTCACGCAAGGACTCCCGTTTGCTCTGCTCTCTCATGAGCCTGTTGTCTCTAAGGATGTCTCGGTCCTGAAGCTTCTCAAGGTAAGTCAGCGACGCAAAGTGGAATGTCTTCTTTATGATCAAATTCATAATCTCATTCATGATGAGAGGTATGTGTTAGTGAGAGTTCATTTAAAAAAAAAACAAAAAAAACCTGTTGAGAAGATGCTCTCAGCCTCCTGCAAGGGACTTTGGTGTGAACCTCTAGAGACGGCAGCGCGCAGCAGAAGCGTTTGTGGTCGATGCGTGTCGTAGTGCTGTTTATATACGGTGGTGTTTTGTTGCCACTTTAATTTATTAATCGAGTGGTATTTGTGTCCTGCACTACGGAGGAATGTTTTGGTTTCCCCATCCGTCCACCCTTTCCTCCTCCTGCCCGCTGCATCCGCTGTTTTCCCTATTTTCCAGAACAGTGGAAGTTTCAATGTCATCATTTTCAAACTGTGCCACTTCTTTTTCTTTTTTTTGAACATTTCTGAATCTCTCAAACGGTCTAGAAGTTACAGTAATGGGAAGTACGCATGCTAAATCTTGTCTGTGATTGGATTAGTGGATAAAAGAAGGGTTAAACACCTGGACAAGAGAGGTAAAGAAGAGAGTACAGCCAGGGTGGAGTGGGTGGAGTGGGTGGAGACAAGTGTCAGGGGTGATGTGTGACTGAAAGATAGCAACAAAAGTGAAATGGAAGTACTACAAGCTGAAGATGCTGATATTTTCTTTGGGAGTGACGAGGATGGAGTGAAAGCTCAGATACAGTAAGAGATGCAAGTTTGAGATGGTTTGGTCATGTGCAGAGGAGGGTTAGTGATCATATTGGGCAAAGGATGTTGGAGATGGAGCTGCTGAGCGTGAGGAAAAGAGGAAGACCACAGACAAGGTTCATGGATGTTGTGAAGGACGACATGAGGACAGTTGCTGTGACAGAGGAAGACACAAGGGACAGAGCGAGACGGTGGCAGATGATTCACTGCGGCGGCCGCTAAAGGGAGGAGCCGAAAGAAGATGAAGTTAATTTGAAGGAGCTTTGAAAATCAGTCCTGGGGATCCATCATTAATCACAATGAACTCAAATGCCAGAAACGACTAAACATCCCATTATCTTCACTGTTGGCTCCCATGGATCTGAGAAACAATATGTTTGGCATCCACTCATTAAAGCCGAGTGTCTCCGCTGCAGCACGACATTACAACAATGTGACTTTGAAAAATGTAATTACAGGCGCCAAAACATCAACTGTGATGGATCGTCTTTCAACAGCAATTGTCCGACGTGAGCGAGAGTTGACTTTCACACTGTCCTCAAATAAACCCAAGTTTCCTTAAAGTAGTGAAATGAATCTGACAATTCTGATTGGTTCAAACATGGTCAGCCGAGTTGTAAAGTTGACTAGTTGATTTTGTTATTTAAATACAAGGAGCTAAAGGACGCCGTTGTCACAATTTCCAAACCCAATGTTTGGTCAGTGGCTCAAAGATGAGCCTCCACTTGCATTTAGACTATTTAAACACAGGGAGCCACTGAGGACACCTGTGTTCTCACTTCCAGCGCCTCTGTATAATCAATGGAGAACGGCTGGAGTTCAGCGCCTGTCTGAAAGCAGCTTCACATGCTCTTCCACAGCTTAGTTGAGCTGTGATGTTGTTTTTCTCTTTCGTGTTTTGTCTTTGAGCAGCACAAACCAATACAACATGTTTTTAGTCTTAAACACAAATAATCACTCTGGAGGGAGGGAATCATTTAATGACACCAACAATCACCTGAACCTGTCAGTGTCAGAAATGAGATTTTTCTATTGGAGTCACTGTTAACGCTGCAGCAGCTATTTTTACTTTACTCAATACTCCAGTTTTGTTTCCTCAACATTTTCCAGCTAAAAACATTTCCATAACTGCTTTGCTCGTCACTTGTTCACTAGTGTTTGTGTCATGTATAAAGCAACAATTTGATCTCAAGTCGGCCGGACCAGTCAAACAATGGCATAATAACCTATTAACAACAAGCACTCCCTGATGTTTCCCTTTATTTTACTTTAAATGATGTATCTTTTTTACAAAACAACCTATTGTTACTATGAACAACCTGATTAAGTCAACAATATGAGTGAACCATTTACAGGTATTTGTAACTGGACAATACAATATTTCACATTATGATTAAATTCTAATTATAATGTGAAATTTTCCCAAATTCATTCTGGGGCCGGATTGGACCCACTGATGGGCCCGTTTGGAAAACGAACGACGTGCCTGATACCAAACCAGGCAGACAATTAAGCAACTTATTAACCAGACAATTAGCCAACCAGTTAATCAATCAACCAACTGGTAAATAACCAGCCAAACAGTAAATGAACCAATGATAAATGCACAGTGTTTTCTGATTATACATTCACATGTGAGAAATTCATTTTTCTGCGTTTGATCCGACACATTAGATCGTCAGTGTAGTAATGTGTGCCTGGTTTGAGTCCAAACTGTGCCGGACGTGCTGTAAACTCAGAAGAAGCTGTCGAGTGTAGCTGAGTGTAGCGGTGACGATGTGGCGGGTGTAGCTGAGATATCAGGGAGCGGAGGGGGTAATGAAGCATGGAGTGATGCTGTAATAACCTCATTATTCTCCAGCACTCACTCCAAACTGCTCCACCAGTTACTGAAGCAGCAGTGGAGAGCCGGTCGGTGGGTTAATCGTGCATGCAAAGTGGATATCCGTGTGTGTGCGTGTGCGAGAAATGTCTAATCTAAGCCTCCATTCTGCTGTGGAATGATTTTGTATTGGACACACTGTGCACATGTTTTGTTCTTATTTTGATTTGAACTGAATCCAGATTAAACTCACATTATTTACGTCAGAAAAAGAGGTAACAAATACAGGTGTGTACACACACACACACACACACACACACACACACACACACACACACACACAGAGGCTACATCTGATAAAAACGATCTGTATCCAGATGAGGGTTTTTATCTCAATGTCAGAGATAATCTATGTTTATACTACTAATAAACTAATAAATAAATTGATTCTGTCCTTAGCAATTGTTTGCTAAGTTTGCACATTGATTACTAACACAAAGAAATAGTGAGGAGTAAGAACAAGGTCTTTATTTATTTGTTTATTTATTTATTTATTTAACTGATGATGAGCCAACACTGAAATTGAAATTGTTTCTAAACGTTTCTAAATGTCTTCTTTTAGGGGCTCTAAAATGCTGGGGTTTAATACCTTAGCCTCAAAATGTCCACCTGGACTTTTCTTTTTTGCTTATTTTAACCATTAAAGAGCGAGAAAATGTGCTTTTGCCCATTTTTCCAGAATAGTTATTTACAATTTATTGCATGTCAAAATAGTGTATATATATTTAAAATAAAGAAGAAAAAAAAACACTGTAGTTGTACATGCACACCAGATTTTGCGTGTTAAATTTGAAATGTGAAATAATATAACACACATTTAAAATAACATGTGTTTGAGTTTTGGTCTCAATGTGTAATAACAGGCCAAAAAAATGGAAACTATGTACAGGTGTTTTCACCAACTCTCTCCTTTCTGGTGACAAAGAAGCTGATTCGCCGGCTTCCTGCAACAGCGCGAGTGAAATTAACGTAATAATCACACGTTGCCTTTGACGTGCAACCTCTCAGCTTTCAGAAACTGCTGTGTAATTACAGTAATTTCTTACCGTGCAAATATGCAAAAGTGTTGTCTTCAATGCGCTCGGTGTTAAAGGGTTAAGTTGGAATTTTTTTAACGAAAAGTGTATAGATGTAGCCACACAGACACAATGCAAACTTTCCACCAAAACACAATTTCCCCCAAAGTCCCTGAAGTTATTTGGAAATCTTTCTTATCACCCAGCAACAGCATGTTCTCCACATTCAGCTGCTCCGAGAATTCAAGAGTTCAAAATGTAAACCCAACGTGCCCATGGGAGCTTTCACAACCAAGCATGCTGGGAAAGTTACAGCAGCCCTGCAGGCTTTCACTCATTGATTTATTTGTCCTGATCAGAAAATGACGCCGTTTTCAGCGTTTAATTCAGATTCAGATTGGTTGAGTTGGATTTTTAAAAAAAAATAGAAAAACTGTGTGGTTTGGCTCAGCCTTGGGCTACTTTTGAAAACATTATTTACAGATAAACAAAGATCTGAGTTATATCAGAAATCATCTGAATCCATTCGTCTGCATGTATTTCAATAAAATGCTGGCGTTCTAACTTATTTGTGCTAATGTTGTGACTGGAAGTAAAGGCACTTTGGAATATTTGCAGGGATGACGTGTGTGTGACTGTATACTGAGACGTGCTGGCTTTTAGAATCTATATTGTTTTTATGGTAATACTCTTATGTTTAGACCTGGTAGTGACCTGATCACAGCTTGATTTGTTCACATCTGGCATTGAAAAGTGTGTGTAAATGAGGATGCATCTCCTAAAACCATGTGAGATCATGTTTAGATCACAGGTCTGGTGTATACACACTGTAGGTGGGCCTAAGTAAAGTATCACATGCGGCCTTTGCAAACAAGACACAGCAGATGACGACACAGCCGTCACACGCTGCAAATGTATCCAGTGTGGCTGTGGCCTAAGACTTGCTAAGCTTAGTAACTAATCTGCTGCCCCTTCCTGATTCCTGATTCCTGATTCTGCCTGAGACAAAAAGAAAAGACACATCCCCCACCCCCCTCTCTCCCACCCTGGGTCGTCGTATCATGCAGCTTTAATGGCCCCTGTTGTTTCACACATACGAGTCAATCTGCCTGTGCTCCTGCAGCCATCAGTGAGCCGTTAGCACACAAACAACAAGCGCTCCAGTAGAAAGACAACACATTACAGCCCAGGACCTCCCACTGGTTCAGGCTTAGTCACACACACACACACACACAGTATCAAGCCTTAACCACACGGAAACAGAACTTGCCTGATACGATCTTTTCCCTTTTTGTTCTTAAGCTTTTCCCACATTTCAAGAAATGTCTTCATCTACATGAACCCCCCCCCAAACAACTCTTACGGCTGTAGTACATATGCTGAGCCTGTATGTGGCGCTATAACACTGACACAAACACACACCAAAAATGGAGTAGGATACGCTGAGCATGCACTTAAAGCATTCACACTAATGTGTACAAACTCAGGAAGCACCGATATCGATACCAGTATCGGGTATTGGGTCGGATGCTGCCCTCGTGTACTCCGATACTGCTGCACTTCAGGTGTGCTGCGATAAGTGGACGTGTTGCAATATCAGCAGTTGGGAAATACTTTAAGATAAGCAGTGATTACAAGAGCTGAGCAGACTGCAACCTGTGCTCTGCTCTCTGACTGTCAAGTCGAGTCATTTGATAAAATACATCTGAGGAACCAACATGACACACGGCAAAGGATTTGCCACTCGTTAAGTAAATCAAATTCAAGTCTTAAATGTTTCTATACTTCTTTTTTTTTTCTTTGCCCATCTAAAGAAATGTGGTGCTCCATTTGAAGCGAAGGCTATCTTCAAGGATGTGAATACCTGGAAATGAAAGCTGAAATATTCATCGTTTGATGTCAAAGTGAAAAGCATACACAAAGGAACTGGCCTCACTCTTCCAATACTCTAAGAGGGGATTGTAAATGTTTAAACAGCAGCAATAGTATCCAATGTTTTACTTTTGTTCACAATCACAATGAGCACAGTATCCGTGCACCCCTCGTTCAAATAAAGCACATAAGTAAACGTTACGACGTATATAATCATAGCGACAGAATGAACTAAGCCGGGATGACTAAGCAAAGAAATGTGGTATATACAGACTGTGGGTGAGGAACACAACATGTGCACTTTGCAAACAACAGAGCAGCACGAGCCACAGCAGATGTAATGGTGGTATAAAAATAACACCGCCCACATTTACATTGATCCCCTATGAGTCTTGATTTCTCTGTGTTATTCATGCGGCCTCTGGGACACAGTTTCACTGCCAAGTGGACACTCCTCAGAGCCAGTGTTGAGTTGTGTCATAATAAACACCCCTGCATGAGAAACACACCATAAATACCAGGTGGATGCTGTTCTCTTCCATGGTCATGGTTTCTCTGCGTCACAGACTGAGTCACAATTTACCGAATAGAAATTGTGAGGGACGCGGCCGTTGTCTCATGTCTGCTGAAATCAAAAGTCCCCTTTTTTATACATTCAATATCATTCCTGTAATGAACGTATCACAAAGAAAATCTACCCAACGAGATAACAATTTGCTTAAAGGAGGACATGGTCCTGTTAGCGCAACTGTTAGCAAAGATGGCGGACGTTGTTTACATTCTGGTTATGAGGTCCCGTACCTCTATGAGTGGGTCTAAAAAGTGCAGAATTAGCGTTGCAGTTTCAGTATTCCTTCAACGTTTGTTAAAAACAAAAATGTATTTGAAGCTGTAGTGGGAAACTTTTCAATATAAACAAATGTGTGTTCCACACAATGCTAAATAAGCCTCAGTGTTTCTCAGTGTTTTGTTGATGGAGAGAAGGCAGAAGCAGAACTGCTACGCCAATAAAGCGAGACTGCAGCAAACCTTAGGTTTCTAGAGATGAAAGAAATGTCGGAAGATAACTTAAGGTCAAGGGATAAACCCTGTGAGGTAGTGAGATATTAGAACACTTGTTGAAAGAGAATCGTTGGATTATGGACTCAGAGTTGTCCTTTAAGATAACTGTAAAGGACTCATCTGAGATATTATGCATGACGTCGTCAGACTGCCGGCCACTGAGTGGTCAGAGTGCGACACAAGAATCAAGACTTTGCAAAAGACTTGCAGGAAGTACTGAGCTAATCTTTTTAATTAACTGATTCTAATGAGTCAGTACACTGAAAACAACTGCTTTGCTCGTCACTAGTTTGTGTGGCTTTGTGTCCAGTTTCTATGACGTCTGTAGTGGAAAAGCTTAAACACTGGCACTTTAATAAAAGTTGTTGTCTTTTGTTGCTTTTTGCTGCGTTTGTCATGTTTTCTTTACCTCCCATGACCTTTGCACCGCTACACAATCGCTAATGTGCCAGTTAACGAATGACAAACTATTGCCAGCAATGAACTGATTGACATTTAATAGGCCATATTTAGTCTCAGTCGTGTTGTCGGTGGCCTCACACCTGATGTTGTTTTACAGGCTGTGTTTTCTCTCTAAATCTAAATCTCTCTGTTTCCTGGTGAAGTTGTCTACATCCTCCATCCACACTTGGATTTTTGTGTCAGAGTGATTCTGGTGAGAAGCGAATGTTTTTCTTCTTTTCTTGGCAGGGATGTCACACCGTTCAATGCGGTGAATGTGTGTGGGCGCGCGTGGAAGAAATTGATGCATGTGAAACGTAAAATCAGTCGTGTCAAGAAAATAACGGGTGTCATTGTCTGGCTGTAGCTAAGAGATGAACGGATTAGGAAACACAGATGATGTGCAGAGGCGTGAGTTCTTTTTCCTCTTTGTTAATTCCTTTCAGATTATTTTATGGCTTTTATTTATGTGACAAGCTGCAGCTTCGGTGTTTAAAGTCTTCAGACTTCAACTGATTATCACGCTGCCAAATTGTTGTTGTTTTTCCTCCCTCCTGAAATGGAAGCTGCAGTGGAAAATACTTTTTTTGGTACATATTTAGCTCTGCAGCCGGATCCACAGAAGAAAGCTGCATGTTTGGTGCGTGTGGTGGACACAATTATGATCAGAGCCAGAGCTGAGTGTGTGTGTATGTGTGAGACCGAGAGAGATAGAGAAAAAAGACGTGAAATGGTAAATTAGAAATTAAATTAAATTAAATTAAAATTTTAAAATATTTATAATATTTTGGAGGTGGCTGCAAATAAATGAACATACCGTCTACTAAGGAGGTGGTTTTGGGATTGGTATCAGGACACATTGGGACTATTCAGACCTGGATTTTAATACCAAATCTGAACGACCTACAACAGCAATGATATGAGTGTTTTAGTGTGTCTGTGAGAGAAGCTGGCAACCAGAGCTCAGTTACAGTTTAGAGGGAACATAAGACGTTAATGTGCTGTGCTGAAATAAACGCCACCGTCAGGTTTGTGTGTTGGAGTGTTAGTTCAGTGTAGGTGCAACTTTGGGCTCTGTGCTCCTCAACTGTCATCTATCAGCTATCGATGTGAAATCTCGCCCTCCAGTGACAAGTCGTCGAGCAGGTCCGGTGGGTTGAGTTGCCCAAAAAAAACTGCGAAAGTGAATAACACAAAGGCTTACAGCTGCTGTTGTTCAGTTTTACACTGACTGAGGAGATGTTAGAGATGGAGGGCAGAGGGAGTGGTGCCAGGGGACTGAGGAACAGTCCTCAGCACAAGGAGTGCTCACACGCAGCCAAACTGACGTGAGTGATGTGACACAAAAGTTTGTTTAAGGATGATCAAAATGTCCTCACAATGATGGGTTTTAGTCAGACAAATATAAAGGGATGTAAACACACACTGTGCTCACTTACAACACCTCACTCTCCCACAACTAATTCCTGACTTCTGACCCTTTCCATTGAGCCTCCTCTCTGTTTGGTCACATAGGAATTTCCTGGGGTCATGTGGTGTGCTGATGAGGTCATCTGGGAGGTGTGAGGCTTTGGGTTTAATTAGCTCAGGAGCCATGAGAGAGATCGTTTTCTGGCCTGGCCAGGGTGGAAAGGTCTGTCAGAGATCAGAGGTGACTTAAGGATCCAGGGTTTTCATTTGAAAATGGCTTTTCTACTGTCTGTCTTCTATCTGAGGAGCGTTTGAGCTCTATGCAACCACTTTTAGACACAAAAACTCCATATTTTAGGAGAATTTAATCTGGGTGTTATCCCGGGTTTCCATTTATATGGCTTCCACGGGGCAAGATTGTGTGGGTGAGAATCTGGAGATGCAGACGAGGGGATGGGGCCTGGCGTTAACATGCGGGAGGGAGGCGAGACTCTCACACATTCACTCATGGGCAATAATTCAAATTCAGCTGCTGCATTTTCAATGAGCTCACTGTGACATTATGCCAAGATAAGAGAAGGGAGCTGGCAGGGAAAAGGCTTCTCATTTCTCATTTGCGTTCACACTTATAGACCCCGTGTTGGATTTCTGGAATCCTGTGCGATTCTATAAGCATGCTGGAAAACAGGATACAGCAGCTTTTTCTCCTCAGGTGTTTGTCTAACTAAAATGAAAGTCTCAGGTCTGACTAACACGCCCAAACAGGAAACCATGCAGTACTAACCAGCTTAAAGTGTGTATTGCCACCTAGCGCAGCAGAGGCAGACACACGTTATTCAGTGAATTGCTTCCTTGTGAGTACATATATATATATATATGTATACATATATATATGGACAGCAGTGCTTAACTTAACTCACTCAGACACGCTCTTTCAAATATGGCCACCGAGCCAGGATAAAATACTGAACAGGAGTTCAAAAACAAGTGGAGGATGACCTTGAGGGCCGACACTTGTTCTACAGTAAATAAAGGATAAAAATTCATCAAGGCTGACGGAATGGGCTCTTAACAACCCTGCCCTTATCTGCCATCTATTTCCTATTGTGTCTTGCTGCTTTACATGTGTTGTGAAGGCAACATATTGAAGAGGTCAATATGTCAAAGAAAAGTATTACAGGTCAGGTCAATAAATACCTTACTATGACTTCCCTTGTCAGACAGATAAGCAGAAAGCTGATGTTGACATCAGCACGCCCAGCCTCTGTGACAGCGGCGTTAATGTGCGCTGGATAGAAATAGCAGTGTGACTCATCACATTAGCTGAAGCCTGACGCGGTCGCACCACATCATAGTGCAAATGAGCACAAACTCTGAATGGCAGATTAGACAGATTCTTCTGGACATGAAGGTTTTTGTCCGCAGGTTCACTGCGGTCGTCTGTCCAATGTCTTGACAGTAACATGATGCCATGATAATGCCGTGTGTTTGTTACCTATATATTACGTCAGCCATGTTGTGGGGTTTTTTGTAAAAGGTGTTCAGTCGGTCGCATCATCCAAATCCTTCACACTCATCAATTAAAGCAAATAAACGGTCAGAATACTAACATTTGATATATTTTACAGTGAATAAACCAGAATTAGTATTTTTTTTACATTGTTGAAACCTACCGGAAAAAGTGTCAAATACATTAATAAAAGTCAGATTCCTTTCACATCTTTGTGTGTCAAATCACGTTATAATTGTTAGTGTGCGTATGTGTGTGTGTGTGTGTTCTATTTAGAGCAAAGCGTGTCATGCTGCTGTCCTGTCCTGTTATTGCGGATGACTGACATCCGTGAAAGCAGAGAGTGCAGCTCATTAATACAAGGGGCGGCGAGCGGCTGCAGAGATGCACAACATGGCACTGCATCAAGTGTGTGTGAACTAGTTATTCTTTTCTGTCATAATCTGATCACTATGTTCAGTAGGTGTGTTCACACCTGGCATTAAAATGTGACCTGACTTCTCCTTTGTGATGTCATTGCTCCGTGCTGTGTCCAAATATTAACTCGGAACAGTCGGCAGGAGATGAGGGAATTTTTTATTCCATATACGCCATATTTATATCACTACCAATAGTCTGATCATCAGAGCAAGGCGGCAAATGCGCCGTGGGTTTTCCCCATAATGCATCCTCAGTATTCTCCCCCAGCCCCCTGCTGTCCTGAAGCAGACTCGGCGTACATGTGTCTGTGTGGGTAGCAATGCACAGAGGAACACAGTGAAGAGCTCTTGTGTGTGAGTGAGTCTGTAAACAGAGAATCAATTGTCATATTATTTATACAGTGTGTGGGTGTGAAGCTACAAATCAAAGGGGAAGGATATGGAGAGAGTGAGAGACAGACATTTGGAATATTTGTTCAATCCTGGGAGGGAGGGTTCAAAGTCCACAGCGATATTATGTTGTTGTGCTGTGAAAATGTCCGTAGCGGACATGGAGAAGGTTATGCGAATAATATCTTCAAAAGGTATAGCGTGTACAGCGGAAGCTTGCTAGAGGCAATGAGAGGAGTTCCGATGGTACAAGTGGACACTTGGAAGAATACGATGAATCACAAATTAGGGCAAAATCCATGAGAAATGATTGTTCCTGGAATGGACTGTGAGATGGGAGTACACATGACACGAAACCTGAAATACCCTCATGCCAATGCAGCCGATGCAGCCCTGCCTAAGCTTTGACAGTGAGTGCTAATCACCTTATTATAAGTTGAAATAAATACATGAATTAATCAATCAATGAATAAACTGAAATTTATTTATTTTTTTAAATGACACGTCTGACGATATGGTTATGACGTTTTGTTTGAAGGTTGGGAGCTCAGATCTCAGATAAGTCACTGCTCTGGGAGGTGCAGCAGGTGCGAGAGGAAACCAGACTCCTGCCCTCCCGAGTCCAATGAAACTCGCTGAACTCTACACACTTTCTAAGGAAACACAAGCCCCCCCCGCGTCTTGTTTATGTGTCACCTGTCCACAGTGTTAACACTCTGCGGCGCAGTAAACCTGACCTTTGACCCTATAACAAGGAGGGAAGTGTTGGTGTTAAGTTGTCAAGTCATCAGGAGGAGGGTTATCTGATCCTCTCACACCAGCGGGCCTTACAGACAGAGAGTGCCAGAGAAGAGGAGGCAATAAATAAAAGATGCTGAGTAAATTGCAGGAAGTGGTATTGAACACCCCACCTGTGATTGGTTATCAGTTTTTATCCCAGTGGAGGAATGGTTGCTCCTGCTGCAGTGCATCTTCTACTTCTACACTTTTCTGTGTGAGACTTCCATTACTGAAACACTTTCTCACACACACACACACACACACACACACAGGCAGAGACAGCTCTTACCTTCTGTGGGTGCTTTGTTAAATAACATGTTGTATATCTTTTTTTCAACTTTTTTTCTCACCTACTTCATGCAGGAAGACTTTGAGCTGTGTGGTGCAGTGAACAGCGTCAGCTGGGTTGCGTTCAGTTGTCCAGGTTTAATTTTAGCAGTAGAATCCACCTCTGAAACCATTAATGGGTGCTTCTTGGTGTTTTCAGCCATCGTCCAACTGTACGAAGCTGCCGCATATTAGGATGTCTTTGTTTGTTTCTTCCGCCGTGGCCTGGTCAGTCTTTCTGTGCACAAAAACAAAACAGAGATAGAGTCGCAGAGAATATGTTGTGTGGAGTTGATAGGCTTCATCAGCGTCGTGTGAACTCAAGAAACCACCAGCAGCACATTAAACGGCCCATTTTAAGGGGTTATTTAAAAACAAGTTCAAAATGTCTGCTGGCAGCCTGGTTGCAAGTGGTTTTAAGGAAGTCCACTGCAGCTGGGATGATCAGGCCTCTTATATCTAAATCAATCGACTCCCAGATCATTCACTCAATCACACTTAAATGCAGACACACAGGGAAATGGCAGTCACAACCCTGGTGTTGTAACATGGACGTTTATATTTAAAAGTTATGCACTATCGCTTTAAGAAAGGTTAAAGGTTTAAAAGAGGGGACCACAAAAGCCATCTTCAAGCATTGTGGGAGCTATTGTTGCAAATGTATTGTATTGTTGTTTTGTAATTCAAGTTTTTTTTGGCGCTTAATTTAAATCTTAATTTTAAATTTCTTATAATGTAAGTCAAGTGATCTGAGAGAGAACTAGACATCTGCACCTCCTTTAGTTTTTGTTTCCAGACCAGTCAGAAGACTCTGGCCAATCACAGAGCAGTTCAGAGAGAGGATGAGATTGTCCCAGGTCATCTAACATATATACACAGTAGTAGTGGTGGGGGGGAAGATCTATTAGATGCATTGAGATTCAATATCGATTCACCAATGTCCAAATTCTGTTTATTTAAATGTTAAATATGCAAAATAGACGGTACGAAAAGGCGGAACCCCCAATTGAAGCGTGCCATCGCCTGGACACTTTATCGGAAACATGGAGCCGAGATACAGCAGCGCTAGTTCACTGACACTCAACAACTCATGTCACCGATAAAGGCTAATGTCACATGTGCTCCAAACAAGAGCAATGAACGAGAGTGAATTGTGATTCTTTACAATGCAGTTGTAAACATTTAGTTTAATAAGTGATAATGGAAATGAGTTAAACTCTTGTTTCTCATCGTCTTGCTTGGATGTTTACATTTTACTCAGGGTAACCTCAGTCCATGTTTCTGTGCGCCTGGAGGCAGAGGTTTGATGTTCTGTATTGGAGTGAACACCACAGTAATTGCTCACCACATACACCCACAGTGTTGGGAAGCTGTCGCAGCACGCCACATGCCCGAGCTAACAAAGCTCCACTGATGGATTCTTCATTACAGACTAAGATCAACAGAGTGGATCTGCAGGGAGACCGGGAGTCGACTGCACCTCCGCAGCCCTTGTCTCCGATCTGGAAACAGCTCGAGCATTACACCTGAATCTGCAGCCTCGGGGGGAAACTCCAGCTACCTCCTCTAATGTAAACAGTGATCAGAGCTGTGGGCAGGTTCCAACTAGATTCTCACTTTTCTTTCAGGTAGTGACTCTAGATTATTTTCCGTGAGAGTGAAAAGAACATGAGACTTTTCCAGTGATGTTTTTGGAAAATCTAATTATTGGCAACAACAGTGTCAACATACATGTGTAAGTTATATATAAAGTGAAACCTATAGTTGCCAGAATCTCCATAAAAATTGTTGAGTCTTATCTCCAGGTGGTAAAATACTAATGTTTTGTGATTGACGCTACCTTTGTCTTACATAACTAGATGCATCGGAGCTAAATTATGAGCTACTTTTCCTTGTCTTTAACCCTTACAGCGCTGCGTAAACTGTGTTAGACCCCCACAGGAAGGGTACCAAAAAATGGAACGTTATAAAAAAATATGTACGGTACCGAACCATTCCACAAAGTAGAAACACGCCACAATAGGAGGCACTCTCTCTCTGCATTGCTCTGCGATTTGTCAATGTCTTCTGTCACAAGCAGTGAACAGAGGATGTGCAGAGGTCTAGTTCCCCCTCAGATCAGTTGATTTACATCATGATGAAAGGTTATTATGACATTAATAACCACAAAAACATGGTTGCTTAGCTCAGCATTATAGCATTAAAGGCTATGCCAGGTAAAAACTCTGAAGCCTGTGGTGTACTTCTGCGATACCAAATATCGCAGACCTGTGGTGCGCGCTGCGCGTTGAGCCGAAACATTTCAAGTTCAGTCGCAGGAAGAGATAATAAATGAAACCAGATGCAGGCAAGAAATCTGGAGTAGTTAAATCCTGGATTTAAAGAGTCAAACTGCTGGATGATAAATGAGATGAGCTTCAAAAGAAAATTAAACCGAAATAATCAGGACCATGGCAGGAAGGCAGTGCAGGGTTTTATTTATGGGATAACAAACTAAATCTGATGTTAGACTCAGAGAGTCTGAGGACATCCTGCATGCAAATGAATTTGTCTTTCAGTCTCACTCGCGTTTGTCTGGAGGTTCCAAATATTCTGGACTGAACCTTAGAATCAGGTGAATTCACTGTGAAGTTAACAAGTCTGTGCAAAATGTAATCAAAGCTCCTTCCTGCCCTCTTGCACGGCCAAAACAAAACACTATTTTTGGTCTCAGAGGCTCTTAAATTCCAGCGTGTAAAAAAACCCCAACCCTAAACCTTTTTTCCCCTGGACAATATGTAAGGTGACACTGCTCCTTTTTCCCATTCTTTCTCCTCTTTCCACCTTTCTCCTCCCATCTGTCTGACGGAGCTGAACTCGTCTCAGTAAAAGCCCCCGGGGGGGAAGGGGGGCTGAAATCAGAGCCGTTCCCTTGGAGGTGGAACGATTTATGGTGTGTTTGTGCACAGGGAGGAGGAGGAGGAGGGGCCGCGGAGGGAAGGAAAGCAGGGCATTAAGCAGAGGTTAAAGAATCTGGACTAAAGTGTACTGAGAGGGAAAAGAGCCGCGGAGGTTATTGTCGGAGCTTTAAATGAGGAGTTATCAGGAGCAGAACAACGTGCGGCTCCCAGCGTGCTGCTGAACTTGGACTTGTTACCACATGCTTAGGTCACAGTGAATGGCGAAGAGGAAATACCCAGGTAGGACGACAAGGCAAAGGTCGCTCCCGCTGCTCAGTGGGCGATTCCTGTGCACACTGCATTCATTTGCTCTGGGGTTATCATTCATCTTCATGTTCATCTGTGAGTTTGATGGAGGAGCTGCAGAGGAAGAAACAATTTGTATCACTGTGCGAGTACATGTCTCACCCCCTGTGCCGTGAGCGCAGCCTCTGTAGTGCAGATTAAATCCACCTCCGTTTGACTTTGTGCTTCTGCTCTCATCAGGTTTATGTCTGTTGATTCCCTGAAGGTTTGTTTCCATCGCTAATGCTGCTGCTGGCTTTTATTTGTTTGCTTTGAGATTGTTTAACAAGGCATCTTTACATGTGCCTCCTGCAGTGGACTCAAGTCGAGGTGTATGTTGTGATGTCTTTGAAGTTAAAGGATTTCACCCCCCCCAGTGAAATCCTGTATCTCATAACCACTTTCTTGTCGTCTGCAGTTGTTTACCTAATTTCAGAAACTACCACTAATGAGAAACAGCAACTGTGGGTAGTAATTGTAGGAATTCTGTTCATTGGTGCAACTATGAGGTGAAAGTGAAGTGTTAAAGTTGGTAAACTGTGGTTAACCCACTAAACAAAAGGTTTACCCTCTAACAATATACACCTGCTCTATATGCTGATACATTAAGAATATGTTTGTTACTTTATCTCGCTGTTCGACAACCTTTTCAGACTGTAAACTACTCACTCTCCCACATAAAATACATATATAGATTTTATACCTCACAGTATAGTTTGTCTCTTTGTATATATTCCCCACTCCCCACCTACACACACAAAAGTGATGACATTATTTTTAATTATATATATATATCTATACATAGCTGTGAGCCTGCAGGAAAATGAAATGAAAAGGTCATCCCCGGTCACAAAGCCACTAATCCCACCCCACTCTGATAAATCACAGGGAAACACACTCAACCTCGCAGAGCAGGCCCTCATGCCGACAGAGGAGCAGATTAAGCCGAGCACACCCCTGTGAGCCCCAAAGGAATCAGAATTAAAATACAAACAGAAGAAAGTCCCTTTGACATTTGCAACAGGAGCTAAAACACAAAAGGAGTGAGGAGAAGGAGGTGGACACACAGTGACAGTGGCGAGTGCGGAATATTTGACCAGTGAATCTGTGGGATAAAAAAATATGTCAGATTAGAAAAACTCTCTCAGATTAATCCTTCAGAAAGGCTCCGAGGGGGAGACGAGACTTAGGCTACGGCAACTCGTACATGCAGGTTTTTCAAACACTGGTAATCCTGATTAAAATGAGGTGATTGTTTCTTGTCCGTTGCCAGTGGATTCTAGTTGTCTTTGTGTCATTTGTAAAGTCACTGTTGGGCCAGTAAATGTGAAGGTCAGTGGCTGTTAATCATTTACAACAGGGGGTAGTCAAGACGTCCGGGTAGAGAAAATTCCCTCAAGCCAAGGTCCGGAACATTGTAACATCAACAATGTATTCAGTTTAGTGGTAAAGTCCAAAATACTGTATATTTAAAAATACATATCTTCAAACAACTGACTTTTAAATCAAAATGTGTCCATTTAAAGTGCATTAGTCATATAAAAATGAAAAACAAATGTTTTAATCCTCATTTGTACTCAACTAAACGCTATGACTCTTTTGTATGAAGCTGTGCCTCCGATGCTCCGGCAATTATTTTACAATAAAAGCCCCATTCATAACAAACATCATCTCAAGGCACTTTACGCGGTAAGGTCAAAACCTTCTACAATTACTATAGCGAAACCCAACAGGAACACAATGAGCAAGCACTTGGCAACAATAGAGCGAGACAAAAACGGCAAGAAATCGCTAACAGAACCAGACTCGGAGACCAGGAACAGTGGTGTAACAGGTGTTTGTCAAGAATCAATGACAGTAATAACAATTATCAGCATCTCGTAGGGTTAGGGTTGCCACAATGCCATCTGGGATTAGTTCCAACTTGCTTTTCAAGTGACCCTGAGAACAAAAACAAGCCATAAATGAAGGATAGTAATTAGTAGCTATATAATATATGGTTTTTATAGTAATTGATTTGCAGAGAGGAAGAGCACAAACGAGGGGGAGGTAGATTACTGTATACATCGTAGTCCTAAAGCAGGGGTGTCAAATTCATTAACAATAACAACATTTATGTCCGTCTTGCCTGATTTCCTCTGCTGTATTTCAGTAGAACAGCACATACTGGACCTGTAATCACATGTATCTTCGCTTCTTAATAATTGGCTGTATTCAATATTTTTTTACTAGATGTATAAAGCTAAAAGAGAGGGAGCCAAATACAAATGACTGGCTCCGTGCTTTCAAAGTCCACATTTAATTTGTTTGTTTTACTGGCAAGGTAACTTGATAAGTGTGGTACTAATCAGCAGAAAAGAAATATCTTGTGGGCCGAACACAATTGCATGGTGGGCCGGATGTGGCCCGTGGGCCTTGAGTTTGGCACCTGTGTCCTGAAGCATCCCATACTTTATGGTCTATTTAACTTAAGATGGGGCTGTGATTTACAAACAGATATGGCTGTATTTAAAAACAACTGAAAACAGTGATGATGTCATAATCCCCCTGCAGAAAATTGTTGAGTGACACAAGCTCATTGTGTCACTCATTGTGTGTAAGCTCATTTTCCATATAAATAAACATTGGAAAGTTGACTTTCTGGGGCCAAAAGACTTTTTTGTATACAGTCTAGGTTTCGCTTCAGTCTCTGAAAACATCCTTTTTAAGCTGAAAGGAGATGATATAAAGTGGAACAGTGTTGCATGGCTTGTTCGTGTATCTTAATATCAATACCGCTAACTCCTAAGTCATGTGACGAGCTGCAACTGAGGATTATTTACATAATTGAATGATCTTTTGATTATTTTCTCGATTAATCTATTAGTTGTTAGGTACATAACATTTCATAGTTTTTATGATTGTGTTATTTTGAGCAAGAAAACCAGAAAATAATCTGAAAACTATGTAGTAAATGTAGTAATCATTTCATAATCAATTGATGTGTATCGAATCAACATACAAGTAGAGCAGAAACAATTAATCGATTAATCGATTAAATTATTCAACAACTATTTTGTTAATCAATTAATCGATTTGAAGCTTTTTTAAAAATTAAAACAAGATTTCCGATTGTTTACGCTTCTTAAATGTGAATATTTTCTTAATTTCTTTGCTCTGGATAAAACAAAAATCATTAAAAGTTAATCATTTTGGTTTGTGGCCAAAACAAGGAATTTGAGAACATCATCATTTCCAGGTTTGATGAACACCGATCAACATTTTGTTTAAGGTTTTCTGATATTTTATGGACCAAAACGATTAATCGAATAATCGAGAAAATGATCGACAGATTAATCGGTTATGAAAATAATCGTTGATGAGTCTGACTGTTATGAGTTGAGCAGTTCTATTGTTAAAGACATTGTAACGGATGAAAAACGTTTTAAATGATACCCACAATTCCTGTGTTGTAAATGAAGCGTTCACCGGCCTTTTACTACAATAATAAGTCATATTTGTCGTTTTATTTGACATTCATTTTAGCTGTCCTCAGGAAATCAGCCGTTTTGTAGAAAATGACACATGGATGGAACAAACGGCGTTAAAACGGTGACGGAGCGGTACATGGCAGAGAGATTTGTCCTTAGCGAAACTGTGTCTGTGTCCTAATCTATCCTCTCTCAGGAAATCACAGGTAAATGGTTAATAGGTAAAGTGTGTGTGTGTGTGCGCGCGCAATAGACAGAGTGGAGTTGATTACCCATCTTCACTCTTATCTCTGTCCTCTAATGCAGGAAGTGCCTGCTGATTATTCCCTTCATCAGGACTATTCCCTCTGTGATTATGTAGGTGCTAAAAAGCCCTTCAGTTTGAACAGCAAAATGGCCGCCGGACTAAAACACCACTTTCAACTCTTAATTGCATTATCATACTGCATGTTCACCATTCACTGAGGGAACTGGCAACGTGGGCGTTGGATTTCACCTCTATTTTCCATTTTCATCCTTTATTTTGGATAATTTGGCAAAAGAAATTGAATTGAATTTTGAAGCACTTATAAGACATTAGGACTGTCCCAAACAATGCTACTACAATGGTGTTTTTGATACCAGTGCTGCTGACTGATACTTGCTGTTTTTCTTGTTACCAATCTCCGCCATGACATCAAAATATGTAATTAAATATTAATAATCCCACTTTTAGGAGACAATGTTTTAGGCCCAGCATTAACTAACACTTGTTGGACCGTGTTGCACTAGAAGAGGACACAAGGAAATGTCAGCACAGATGAGTTTTGTCTTTTCACTAGCAGTGATGAATGATATTTTCTTTTCTTTGCGTCACAAACTTCACATTAATCCACAAAGCTTCCTCCACCTTTGCTATTCCCTTCTGCCCTTTAAGCTGCAGCATGAATCCTCCTCCAGTTAAGGTATTCATCATACTAAAAGATTACTTCAACATTTTAACAATGAGAGATTTCAAAAAAAACAAAAAACATTTCCACCTCCTATTGACCTCCAAATGTATCCTATTGAGTCTGTTTTTGCAGAGCAAAAATAATTTAAACAAAGCGTTCAGTGCTGGAATTTGCTTCTCACCAACCTGCAGTGATTGTAACAGCACCAAGGTTAACAGATTTATTGTGTGGATGAAATATCTCAGCTACTATTGGATGAATTGCTAGGACGTTTATTGCAGACATTCTCGGTCTCCCAAGGATAAAGACTACTGATTATTGCGATCCTGTCACCTTTTATCTTGGGCCAATGGTGATAAAATGAAATTGAAGTCCCCCCTTTTCACTTCAGAAAAACCCCATAGAATCTGGTGTCAATAGATACCATCAGCATTCACTCCCGGGTCAAATAACTGCAATGGATGCCGGGCTGAACTATTCAGTTTCAAATTGCGAACGTGACTCAGACTAGCGACTAGGATTTGCCAGTTAGATGGCGTGTCCCATTTTTTAAAATCAAAACCAAGAGGGAGAACTCTTGAAAGCAGCATCATCCCATTCACACTTGGTTTGTTTGCCTCTATGACACTCACTGTGGATTGGGTAAGATTATCAGAGAGTTAGGGGAGGCTGATCTCTTGGTAGAGAGCCGGTGGGAAAACACATGTATGCAGAAAAATACACATGGAAGTGTGAACATTCAAAGAATCACATCACTCAAAACAGTGTCAGTGAGAATCGATATAAAGCAAATTTCAAAATATGTGTTTTCTGTCAGTCTGGCAGACATTCACCAGCATGCTTTATAAGCAAAGAGCAAACAAGAACGGAACAGCAGTGTCACTGTTTCTTGTAACCTCACGTGTCTCCTGACTCTAAATGTCAAGTTTCAATTTGCCCTAATTTTCCTCAGACCAAGCCAGGGGTCTCTTTTCTTCTCTCAATGTGAAAACCTCTCATTTAGAAATCAAGCTGATAAATAAAAGTGTATTTTGTGTCATCAAATCCAAATCGCTATGTCAAGTTTGATATTGAAAACCAACCCAAACGCGACAAAACTTGTCCCGTCCCTCTTTGGATCCACATATTTACTGGTATTCTCAAGCATCCCAAATATTCTACTTCTAATTAGGATTAGGTCTACTGTATATAATTCTGTGTTTTATTTTGAAGTTGCTTTTTGTAGTTCTTAATACGACAAACTGTGTCTGTATAAAAAAAACCTATGTGTGATATTATCTTAATTCTAAGGATCATATTGGTTTTGCTGCTCCAGATTAGTTTTATTTGGGTGGAAAGGGGACAGGGTGCAGGTTGCAGATCCCTGGACTCAGCCTTATGAATCTTACGCGACTCAAATTTGTCTCAACCTGGCTCGACCTGTTTCTTGGTTCCTTCGGGCTCAGGTTGGGCGTCAATGCTCTACGCTAGAAAAATAAATAAGGCGATCGCCTTGCTTCTTCAAACTCAATCTGTGTGTAATGGTTTATACACACACAAAAAGTTGTCACATGAAGCCAGAGTCCCATCAGCGCAACACTTCGTGTGCCGAGTGTTCACTCTCTGCTGTCACTCTGTTATCCTTTAATTTACAGCCGTTACTCGCTGAGTTATATGTCATGACCCTGCGTCAGCCCACGCCGCCACTGTCATCCCGGCAGTGCTGTTATAGGCTCTGATTAGACAATTGAGAGGCTGCAAAGCACTGCAGTCCTCCTACACTTCGCATCACCAGCTGAGCCCTTTGTTTTTACGGCGGCGATTAGAGCCCAGAAGTGTAAGCGCTTTGTGCCGAATCAACAGAAGCTGCCTATTAAAGTCCTTTTTTAGTGGCACTGTCCCTCACTTTTATACCCTCACTGTTTCTCCTCTTTTAGGAGCGTTAGAGGCTGAAAGGCCGACACACCTCCACCTCTCTCAACTCAACCTTATTTACTCACTATTCTCTTTTCTTTTCTCCTCCGCAGTACTTAAATCTACCTTTGTTGTCCTTTCTTCTCTTCCACCATCTTGTCATTAATTCACCATTTGAGTTGCCTTTCTTCCATGTGTTTGTCTCCTTTCTTTTCCCCTCTTTTATCCCTTCCCTTAAGTCCTCCATTCCCTTCCACATACTTCAATGTCAGTGCCTTCTCCTCTTCCCTTCACTTATCTCCATCCTCCCTTGGTTCACTCTCCTCTTTGTCCCCTCTTTTCTTCCCCTCTCAGCACCTTTCATTGCTCTTAATGATAACCCCACAGCACATACATCAGCCTCACAAATTAACTCATAAATCATCTTGAGGTACTTGAGAAAAAAAATCAGAAGCAGGGCAGATTTTTGTTTGTGGGCTTCTGTTCTCGGAGCAGACAGTCGTCATGGTTTCAATAATGACCTGTGTCTGTTTTTTGTTAACTAGAAAGTTCCTGATTTTGACAAAGAATCTCTGATAAAAACCTGGAAACCACTTCAGAACAGTCAATTATTTTTACTATTGGTTGCAATGGACCCATAACTGTGTTTTTACATATAGTCAAAACCAGCTGAACCTTTCCTATCGCAATAGTGTTGTCCATGAATTCTGCCAATTCTCGTGGACCAGTGTATTATCTTTGGGTTTCCATTGAACACCTTTACCCTATCTTAATGTCCAATCTGTGAGGGTGCATTCACAATAGCCTCTTTTGATCGAACACTAGTTTGTTTGCTCAGAATGTGCGTTTCTTTTTGCGACTCTGATGCGCACCAAAAAAGTGAAGTCTGGTCCGCCTAATAACGCAAGTCTCGGTTCGCTTAAAGTGATGATGTCCCGCATTAACCAACAGAAGGGTGAGTTTTCTTCTTCTCCTTCAGTAATTCTTTATGCAGCGCCGCCTCAGGCGGGGAGGGGAACACTTTTTTTCAAAACGTTCGGTTCGTTTCACTTAAGTGCGAAAGCAAACTCTGACCGGCTGAATGTTGCAACCCCCAACTGAACCGAGTCCCCAATCACACAGAGTCTGGCGGACTATTAGGTGTGAAAAAGAGCAGCTACCGCACCTGTATATGCTCTGTAATCATATTTTTAAGAGTTGCCACACAGCAGCTGATGACTGTGAATTGATTGCAGATTGCTGGCTGGGTTGGACAAAGAAAAGAGAAGACGCCTGTTGGGTTTAAGTCAGATTCAGTTCTGAGGCTCATTGACTTACAGCGTCAAAGGCAGAGCACTTCAAGAGCAGAGACGTGTGGTCTCAATTTAATAAAATAAGGCGCTTTTTTCCTTTCTAAGCACTGACAACACAGAATCACAAGCTTACTCAATAACCTTCAACAGAAATAAAATATTTTCATTCACATATGTCTCTAAAATACAGTATTTATTTATGTCACCATCACTGATGTCACATGAATAAGCTGGAGGTTGTGCTGATGTTCTAGTTGTTTTGTCTGCTGTTTTCCATCACAGTGTGTCCTTCAAAAGTAATCATAAAACCTCAGTTCTCTTACTACCTTGGAGCCCTTTCACAGCTCACAGACCTCCCCATCACGGAAATGCCAGACCAGAATTAACCCTGCTCTTATCTCCCTCCTTATCTGAATCCTTTTAAAACCAAAACATTAACTTCTGGAGGTTCACCTTGAGCTGGACACTTGAAACAAACTCTCTGCTTACAACCAAGCGGCGCTTTCCTTGCTGTGTCCATTCATGTGCTCACTTGGAACCAGCCGGTGAACTTGTAATCATGACATACACATCGTGAACTGTGTATGCGTTACAGGTCATAAATATGACGGGGAATAATAATTAAAATGTGTTCATCCTATGAGCACAGTACACAAACACAGTTGACAGCAGGATATTGATGTACAGGGACAGGCCTTTTCAGAGATAATCTAATGCAGCTGCTGGACCAGCTAAACCAAAACAGACGTCCAATAACATCACGCTCTGCTCAAGACATCAGTACTCTACTGTATATTTACATAGGCAATATGTTTCCTGATGTCTTGTGATATAGAGTGTTACATATTATACCATTCAGTTTGATGTATATTTGGATTTTGCATGCTTTATAGATTAAACACTTCCCTCTTTCTTGATGTGAACATGAGTGAAATAAAAACCACATCAGTCAGCGGAGGCAAACAACCACTGGGCTTTAATTCTACTTTACTTTGGTCCATGTCCTACTAACATGGAGGGGGTGGGGCTTATGTCCAATACATTTTGAGTGGGATTCTGAAGTCTGCACCTCTTTCCTCAGATAACAAGATGCTGCAGGGACCAGACGAGGGACTGAGCCCGACCTGAACAACCCTTCCCCCTCTCCCCCTTTCCTCTCCTCTCCCCTCCCTCACCCCACCCCCACAACCCCCCAGAGCCCGCAGCGCTGCCATCCCACCATGAACCTGCTGTGCCGTGGACGCCTGAAGCTGCTGGTGGTGTCACTCACAGCGGTCGTCCTGCTCACCTGGCTCTACCTGCTCGCTGGAAACCTGGAGAGTGAGTACAAGCAGAGCGTCCCGCTAAGAAACATTCGACAGTCGAGCGAATTCTTGCTGTGCAGAGTCAGAGTCAGAAACTGATTGATAATAAAAGACTGGAGTTGTGGTTTGGGTTGAATAGAGTCACAGGAATCTGACCAGAGAGAACAGAAAACATCAATTATCAGTTGTTTTTATGCAACTCAGCTCCACATCCACGTAATCTGACGATTATGTTCATTTTTTTTTATATATACACAAGTGGAGTCAATTTTCCTCTTTGTATAATTTTTCATCCTTTCATTGAGGCCTCAGCTGTCAACAACAGAGGGTCTCTGAGCTACACACACACACACACACACACACACACGTTTGCACTTCATCCATAATGAGGACACTCATAGATATAATGCATTCCCTAACCCCTTACCCTAACCTTAACACTCACAACTAAGTGCCTAAGCCTTACCCTAACCCCAAAACCAGGTCTTAACCCCCAAAAAGCCTTTTAAAGACATGAGGACCAGCCAAAATGTCCTCACTCTATATATGATTTTTGGTCCTTACAAATCCACAAACACAAGAAGCCACACACACCTCTCATGATTTGAGAAATTATACGATAATTGGAAGTCATCAACCGCTGACTTTTTCTTTTTTTTTTATCCAAAACACAGCATCTAAATTAACATATTTGTTTCTGACCAAACAATGTTGTTTTTACACAGACTCCATTTGCCTCTGTGTCTGATTTGTCTCCTCTTTTCAAAGCATTTGTCCTAATGCATAGTGAATTCTGGGATACACTGGACTTTATCTCTCAGAGACTAAATGACACATCTTTGCCTCCAATTGCAGCCCTTAACAGGGATAACGTCATCAAAATAAAAAGACAAATATTGGCCTAAAAATAATTGCCCATTTTCACTTCAAGATGGAACTTAATACTTCATCATTAGAAAAGATCGAATGACCTACTGTCCTAGAGTCAGGTTTGAAATCTCAGCAAAAAAAATAAAAAATATGCAGAACCACTTGAACCAGAGATAATTATATATCTTTGCAAAGTCCTGAGCATCCAGTGGTTTCACGTCATCAAATATTGAAAGTCAAGTTCAGCAGAACCTCCATTAGTGGCTGATCTGGAACCTTCTCCGATGCTTTCAGAACTGATTTTCCATGAAATTTTGTTTTTGGAGGAAGCAAAAGCAAGATTATTTGTATAAAACATTTTAACAGCAGGGGAATTCAAAGTGTTGTACATAAAATGAGCTAAACAGTGTTGAGATTCGTCCAATGTCCTTGAAATTGTGACTGGGTGAAAGAGAGGAAAGTTAGAAAGGAAGCTGAACTACCTGGTCATTTTTCAAAATAAGTGTGTGTCCCTTGACTCAAACTGTTGGTCGCATTTTACAGTGAAAAACTATGAGCTCAAGCATAAGCCAACCACCACTGCTGCACTGTATAGACCATAAAGATCTGAGAACTGGACTAACATGATCCATGTTTGGAAAGCAGCCCAAGAAAGACCTCAATTACTTTTGGAATAGATTCAGTTTAATTTGGCTTTGGCAGGATCTCTGTAAGAAAAACAGTTGATAGTTGAGTCTCATCTCCGTGTGGTTAAATACTAACTTTGTGTAACAGAGGCTCTCTGTCCTTCTAAAATGTCCCTCCAGATGGGCAGGGACAGATGCTTCATACATGACAGATGACACGAGGCAGTCTCTCCGTCCGTGGTTTACTGTTACTGTTGATGCTCTTTTTGGAACATAAGAAATCTTTGTTACAAAATCAACTAGGGCTGAAACATTTACTCAATAATTAATGGATTACTAAATGAATCGTCAACCATTTTTGATCATCTGTTATTAAGTTTGAGTGCTTTTTTAAATAATTAAAACCAGTTTCTCAAATTTTTCAGCTTCTTAAATGTGAATATCTTCTGGTTTCTTTGCTCCATTCAACAAAGAAATCCTTAAAACTGAATAATTTTGGTTTGTGGACAATACTAAACAACTGAGGACATCATCATTTCCAGGTTTTCTGACATTTTATGGACCAATTACTCGATTAAACGAGACCATAATTGATATTAAACCAATATTTGTTAGTTGTAGCCCTAAAATCAACACTTTAAATGTCTCCTAACCAAGTGTCACACTATCACACAGAGGTAATAAACATCATTATCTTTATTGTTGAATGTCATATTATTTGCTGATGACAGCCAATAAGATAAAGACATGCCAATGCTTCATCCCAATCAGTTTTTTGTAATGTACACATTTAAAAAATGCAGTACTGGAATTTGTGTACAGTATATGATCCTACATGTCAGCAGGCTGACATGACTGTGATTTATAACCTACAAACCTGTTTTGATGCTACATTTGGCAGCCTGTGAGGTAGACTGATGGGTCATAAAACTTTGACGCGGAACATGATCCTCAGACGTCCGGCAAATTATTTATGACTCTGTCCAAACCTGAGGTGTGGGTTTTCCTTTCCTGATCCTAATGACAGGAGCCCAGAGGAGTCCAGTGTGTTTCTGGTGTGGAAACTTATTCCAACCCCAAAAAATGCGATTGGTCGAGGTCGGACGCAGATACTAAGATGTTTTTTTTTGTTATGCAGATAATATTTCACTACATGTTGAGTTTAGCTGTGCAGGCGAACACCACTTATCCAAGGATGTCTCAAATGTGATTGACAGCTAGGTAGTCACAGTGTTCTGATCACTTTCAGCTCTTACAGTATGAGTGATGAAGAATTTCCCTGCTTGCAACATCAGAAATAACCAGACTGTAGTCTGTGCTCATGTTTCCTCCCTTCACTGTTATACCACAAGAATAAAACCATTTTCAAGGTTTATAATGTGACTGCACCAACTGAGAATATAAAAACAATTTATACAATACTATATACCTAACTGAAGTATTTGTATCTTGAATATTATATATACTATACTAAATTTACTGTTCACATTCATCTGTTTTACTAATATTATATATATGTGTGTATATATATATATATACACACACACACACACACGTATATATATATATATAAATATATATATATATATATATATACACACATATATATATATATAAATATATATATATATATACACACATATATATATACACATACATACATATGTATATTTACTTTTGAATTTATTTTACTTTTTTATCTTATCTGGTGTAGATAAAAAATACTATGCCGTATCAACTTGGATCAAATAATAACTTTAATGAAAAGTAAATTAATTGTTTGGTGCCTGAAATGAACTAAAATATTATGAATCTTACTGAGAATGAATATGAATTTAATTGTTTTAATGTGGGCTGGTCCCTTTCTTTGGTTCACTCAATATATTTTAACCCTGGAATAATGTAAATGTTATTTTAAACCCAATCAGTATTTATAATGAATTCTAATTATGAGTCACACACACAGTACTTTAAAAATAAATCAGTGTATTAACTTAAAAAGATGAGCATTATACAATAAACTAAAATTATCACTTGTTGAAGGCATAAATCCAACTGTTTCAGAATATTCACAGATCTTTCAGTAACATTTACAGTACCTTTAAATAAACAAACAGTTCAATATCCAAATAAATGACAATGTTCACACTGTACTTCAACTCAAAACAGTCTTTTGAAATAAAATGGTGCAGGCCTGATTTAATGCTCCGCTTCAGTTAGACAAGCAAAATAAAATGAATTAAATGATATTGATATATAAATATATGTAAAATGATAAATGCACATGCAGTTGGTTTTGTACTCACATTGTCTGTCCTCAGTTAGCGTGTGATGTGTGTGGAGATGATGGGAGGGGAATAAGGAGGTTATGGATGGATGGTGAGGAAGAGGGAAAAGAGAAGAAGTCCAGTGACCATGGCCATGACCCGCGTGGCTTCTCACTCACAGCCGATACAGCTCCGAGGGCAAACAAGGTCCAAGAAGTATATTCCGGTCCCGTCCTCTGGCGAACATAAATACATACATGTCCTAACTAGTCATATCGACAGTCTCTACCCGCTTCCATGAGCTCATTCCGAGTTCACATAACAAACATAATGTAAGGCTACTACAACTAGCTTAACATGTGTAAACAACCGTCAGCAAGCTAGCGCGAGCTAAACGCTAATCACGTTTAGCATTCATATTATTAGCAGTAACCCAGTCCGTGATTACCACAACATAATATTTACCTTCTGTGTGCTTTTGTACGTCCATATATCTTTGATAAACTGTGCATTTATTCCGGCAGGAGGACAATAATCTGGCATTACAGCAAAACCACCTGTGTCATCTCTTAGTTTCTCTGTGTTGGTCTAACTAACCTGACTACTCAATGTCCCACCCCCGTATCTCACGATTGAAAACAGGCAACCAATTGACAAGCTTTACAGGGATAATTGACAGTTGCCTGCACACTGAAATCAAATATGTTTGGTTGATGCCGTCAATCAAACATTATTATATTATTAACATTGTTAATCATTGTCTTAACTTAGGCTTCTTATTTTAAACAGACAACACAGACTGTGTCTATATTACAAATATACAAATAACAATCAAATTAACCTTTTTTGAAGGTTAATTTGTGTTATTTTAGACTGGGCTACATTGGTTGAAAATATCTCCAGATCCTAGCCTTCAACAGGGGTAGGAAAAATGAGAGACAGGAAATGAAGATGACGAGATGTAGGAGCCAAAAGAGGAAGGGAAGGACAGGGCTCTTCAAGAGAGGAAGCTGTAACAGGAGAGTAACATTAAAGTGGGAGACAGCGCAACGAAAAGAGAAGAGAGACATAGAAGAAGTCATTAAACTCACTCACTCACTCCCTCTCTCTCCCTCTCTCCCTCCTCAGATGGTCGCTCCCTCCTCCTGGCTCCCTGCGTCGCCGACACCCCGGCAGCCCAGGTCCTAGAGCGTGCCGTTCTGGAGTCCCGAGTCCGAGAAGTGGAAGAGGAGAACCGGCAGATCCGGCTGCAGCTCAGCCAGTCACAGGGCATCGCCGCTGCCCAGCAGCCCGAAGGGAACTATGGCAACCAGCAGTGGGGAGCGTCTGCAGACACGGGTCCTGAGGATGGGGACAACACAGCAGAAGAGAAGACCAATCGCACAGAGTGTCCCAGATTGCCAACCGTCCAGAAGTGTGAGGTCAGAACCGAAAACACATCACACATTAATAACATCCTGTTCACACAATGAAGCACATGGTCATTCAAGCATAACAATCCATATAACCTAATAATAATAAAACCAAAATAATAATAAATGCTCCCTCAGTTCTATAGCAGAAGAGATTTTTGTTTATTGTACTCTGTTATATGTGCTATAGTAAAGTGCACGAGGTGTGTTTGCAGTAAAAGCACTGTCACCTCAGCGCATTTCAAATCACTGAGAGAAGCTGCAGTGTAACCTTAAGGTACATGCTCGCTCGCTCTTTCAGGGGTTTCAGTATCAATATTAAAACAGCAAATCATAGACATGTGAAGTACAGCTTGGTAAAAAAAACCTCACGTTTCATCGTCTCTCTGTCCCTGCAGCTGATACACGTGGCGTGCGTTTGTGCTGGTCACAACGCCAGTAGAGACGTGGTCACACTGGTCAAGTCCATCCTCTTTCACAGGTGAGTTGGGTGATGTCCTAGTTTTTTCCCGGGTGTGTCTTTATTATATTTATGGTTATGTATATGTTACTTCTTGGTTTTGTCCTTGTTATGTATGTTATATTCTGGTTATACATTTTAAGCCTTAACATGTGTCCTGAGTAATCTGAACACAAGTTTTATGTGTGTACTTTTGCAGGAGAAATCCACTTCACTTCCATTTCATCACCGACACAGTAGCCAATCGTATCCTGAGTTCTCTGTTCCAGTCCTGGATGGTCCCGTCCGTGCAAGTCAGCTTCTATGATGCAGATGAACTCAAGGTAAAACAGGGAATGTCATGAAAACATAGAAGAACACACACACACACACACACACAAATACATATACAGTACCTCTCCTTAAACACACCATGTCATTCCTGTCAAAGAGAGTCAAAGCCATATCTGACATCAACAAAGGGAAATCTGCAGTGGCGAGGTTGTGAGGATACAGAGACAAGTAAAGATGAATGTATAGTATTTAAAAATCTCTTTGAAGAGAGGAGCTTCACCCCAGAGCAGCATCAAAGAGGGATCAGGACCAAATCACACATCACTGAGGGGCTGTCCACACTGAGACCAGTGTAGTTGAATCCGTGTTGTTTTTTTAATCGTATTGGCGTCTCTTTTTGAAAACGTGTTCCATAGTGGGAAAATCTCAACTCTCCCATGCATTTTAATGTAGTCGCCAGTGTTATAATTTTAAGCATTTTAATCAATCCGGGGGCCAATGAGCATTTAATCTGTTCAAGAAGGGGCCGGTCTAGAGAAATAAGTGGGAAAAAGCTCCAACTGTTTTGCAACAAGGAGATTCATGATAACATTTTCAAAGTAAAAGTGCTGGTTTTGCTATGGAAAGATGTATACTTCACAACAAAAAAAACATATCTATGATAAATCTAAAATTAAGTAAATAATAGCGTAGTATGGTATTCTGTCTGGCATCTGTGCTTGAGCCAACCACGCTTTGTTCAAAGGAAGATGAGGCAGAGGGCACGTTTTCATTCTAACTTGGGGGTGCTGTGTGTGACCTGCGGGCCAGGAGTTTGACACCTCTGGATGCATTGTAACGTCTTCTTCTCTGGTTTTTGGTGTAGTGTCACAGCACCACTTACAGGCCTGGCATATTCACTGCAGCGTTATGAGTCGGCCGTTTTGGGGAGTTTGTGTGGATAGAGACATTTCCTGAAACAATACTGTGTTTACAGGAAACTTTAAAGACAAAGATGTCATGTTTTGGATATGGTCTGATTCTTTGTGTCTGTCGCGCCGTCCGACACATCTGTAAACAGAAACAATGTACGTTTGAAGTTAACTCCAATACAGGCCTCAGTCGTGTCCACATTGGCCTCACTTTCCAGAGACAGAGACTAGGTTAATTTCTTCGTGACAGCTACAGCAGCAGGTAATAGAGAGTGATGAGCTGGTGAAACATGTTTCTCCTAAAGTCAACTGACACTTCAGCACAAAAACATCAAACTCTTTATTTTTCATGAAAATCTGATGAATGATAAATGTGCCCTCACTGTGACGGGGAATGCGAGCGTGTGTGTGCGAGTCCAACCTGCATCTCCATCCTTCACATCATCACATTCCCCTCCCTCACGGTATTTGCGCTGAACAATGAGTCCTTTGTAATGTCAGATGCCTTCGACCTGCAGTCCCTCGCTCCCGTTTCCATTAGCTCACATCAAACCATAGAAAATCTGCCCAGACTTTAAGCCGATTATATTTGCAGATGATGCTCTTACGCAGATCCAATTACTCTGAATCAAGAGAATGAATTAAAATACGTTATTTGCAATTTGAAGGGGGGTAAAAAAAAACACTTTGTGTCTTTGCCAAAATCTGCTGAAAATCTCTTTGTGTTAATCCGTGTGAACACTGCTCATAATTAATGAACAACTATATAAATGCTCTAACAGTCTTTGCTTTGATATAAATAAATGTTGAAACCGCAAAAAAAAAAAAATTCAATTTGTTTCCTGTTTTCTTTCAGTCTGAGGTGTCGTGGATACCCAACAAACACTACTCAGGTATTTATGGCTTGATGAAGCTGACGTTAACCAAAGCTTTGCCCTCCGACCTGTCCAACGTCATCGTCCTAGACACGGACATCACCTTCGCCACTGACATCGCTGAGCTCTGGGGCATTTTTAGGAAATTTACAGGTAAGACATTTTGTAAATTAAGGTTATTACACAGTGTTAAAGGACCACTGCGTAGGATTTAGTGGTTTAGATTTAGTGCACTTTTACCTTATGCTTCCTATCCAAGTGTATATGAGAATCTATGGTGGCCTCCAGATAGTGTAAAATCAGATTTGTGAAATATCTTATAATGTAACAATTAAACAGTTTTTTTTAAACCTGGATTACTTAGCTCTTCTTTTGTAGTAGACTAAAACTAGACTGGATCGATAACTGGAAATGCTTTTGTTCTTGTCTGACTGTGTTCACAGATAAGCAGGTGATTGGTCTGGTGGAGAACCAGAGTGACTGGTATCTGGGGAACTTGTGGAAAAACCACAAACCCTGGCCTGCACTGGGACGCGGCTTCAACACAGGTATCTGAAAAACAAACAAAAACACAAAAAACTGATTGAAAAACTTTGAAAGACTGAGCTCATCCAATGTGGTGATATTTCACAGATAGACAAACACATCATATAAAGCTGAATATCTATAATCTATCGGACTCCACAGGGATCATTCTGTTGTTCAGTTTTCCCTCCTCTTTTCCCGCAGGCGTCATTCTCCTCTACTTGGAGCGGCTGCGGCGAATCGGTTGGGAGCAGATGTGGCGGCTGACGGCAGAAAGGGAGCTCATGAGCATGCTCAGTACGTCGCTTGCAGATCAGGTCAGGGCCACCTCCAACCACCAGAGACAAAACACTGATACAATAGAACAGAGGTTTCCTTTTCTCTGATTCTCCGTCGAAGCCATTCTTAACTAACAAGGACAGAAACACTGTGACAAAAATACATGAATACAGCCAAGAGACGACATCTATAGCAACTTTTTTTAAACAAATGGGGGTTTCTGGTAAACATTACTGACTGCTATCTGCATATGAATGCTGCTGAAATTGACCTGAGGGCAAGCAAAGCCTGCTGAAACGTGATTGGTCAAACTAGAAATGGAAAGCAACATGCTCCCTCCCCCTGTTTATAAGGATTAAATCAATATAGAATATACATGTGTGACTAAATAAAACAGAAGCTCATAAACGAGCGGTTAAATATTCAAAATTGAGATTTTGTTTTTTTGCACTCACTGCAACAAACAGCTCTGAGTCTCACTCGTCCTCATCTCACACAGTCAGGAAAGTCCAGACTCATTCTTTTCTGAGCATCCTTTCACTTCATTCCTTTCAGGAGGTTGTTTTTTTTGACAAGCTTTTACCTCGATTGAGCTTTAAAGGACACAAAGGAGTCGACACGCGGGGTGTCTGTCTTTGTCATGTAGTGCACATGTTATAAAAAAAATCAAAGCTGAGGTTGCCTTGGAACCTGCGAACACATTCAAAGAGACTCATAATGTGGTTCTCCCCTCTGATGCCGTCAAGAGACGAGCTGCGGTGTTTTGAACCAAAATAAGGCCTTAATGTGCCGGTGATTCATACATTAAGAAACTCCTTTGGTTTGTGCCTCTGATGAAGATCTGTAATAACAAAACTGCTTTCAGGCCAAATTTGACCATTTAAAAATGACAGCAAAAAGTGTTAACGTTTAAAAAAAAAACTCTTGTCTATTTGTACAGGACATCTTCAATGCCTTTATCAAGCAGAACCCGGTGCTGGTGCATCAGCTGCCCTGCTTCTGGAACGTCCAGCTGTCGGATCACACTCGCTCTGAGCAGTGCTACACTGAGGTGTCTGACCTTAAGGTAAGCGGGGCACATACTCAAAGAACATCAGCTGTCTGAGACTGTATGTCAGGGTTCCTTATGTTCTCAACACACCTTAACACCCTATACAGTTGTTACATTGAGACACCGATGGGTAATTGCACTGTAGCGAAAGACTGATTAAAACATTATTGCCACAATTTATCACTTAACAAAAGATACAATCTACACTTCTTTAAGTTAAACAGCCCATGCCAACATCAACATAGGAATTGTTACTCCATCAGTAAGTTCTTATTCTTAAAGATAACCAGTTACTGCTTTACCCTAATCTTCACCCAGCCACATTTCAAATCTTAGCCCTGCCTCATTAGGACCAGGTTTTGGTCTCCATGGGGACTACTGGTTCTGACAAGGTCATGGTCAAGTTTATTTGGCCCAAGTGCTTCACAGTAATAAGATACTAAAATAACGACAATATAAAACCAATAAAACAACAATAATTATGAGTTAAGAGAAGATGAAAAACAAGTTTTAAATTTAGATGTTAAAAGCCAAGGAGAAGAGGTTTGAGCAGTGACTTAAATATCTCTACAGTCTGGGCAGTGTGTATATGGAATGGTAAAGTGTTCCACAGATTTGGAGTAGCCACAGAAAAAGCTCGATCCCCTCTATGTTTTAACCCGGAACATCTAAGAGAAACTGGGTGGTTGACCACAGTGCTCTCACAGGGGTGTGGATCTTCAAAAGATCTCCTTAATAAGACGGAGCCAATCCATTTAAAACTTTAAAAGTCAGCAATAAAATCTTAAAATCAATGTGGAAACAGACAGGGAGCAAGTGAAGGGAAGCCAAGACTGGAGTTACATGTTTACGCTTCCTCATACCAGTTAAAACACCAACTGCAGTATTCTGAACAGTTCTGAACAAGGTCTGTGTTTATGCAAGGAAATGCAAGTACACACTCTTGTGCACAAACCAAAGTAACCAAAGTAGATGCACTCAGTTGCCTCCACCTATTGCTGTGCTCGCAGGTGATCCACTGGAACTCTCCGAAGAAGCTGCGCGTGAAGAACAAACACGTCGAGTTCTTCAGGAACCTCTACCTGACCTTTTTAGAGTATGATGGGAACCTGCTGAGACGGGAGCTGTTTGGCTGCCCGAGTCAGGCTGGCTCCAAGAGCATCCAGGTAAGACACACACATGCACTTCACAGTATGCTTATTCAACATCCAGGCTACTTCTGGAGATTGGAGTGTGAGAACAGCTGGCTAGTGCTAGTGCTGCAGAAAGGGGGCGAGAATTATATTGGTAGAAATGTTCTAAATGGTAAATTTTGATGAGAATCCAAATTCATACAAATGGATAAATTGCCTGTGGTGCTGTGGTTTACTGTCTGGCAAAAGAAACAAATCTTTTTCAGTCACAAGCAACAGATTTTTATTAATTTAAGCTTTAACAAAAAAGAAAACCCAAAAAAGAGAACTTTCTGTTTTTTCAGCTGCAAACGGCTCTGGAGGAGCTGGATGAGGACGATCAGTGTTACGACTTCCGTCGGGAGCGGCTCACTATTCACCGCGTGCACCTCTACTTCCTGCAATACCAGTACACACCTACAGAGGATGACACTGACATCACACTGGTGGCACAGCTCTCCATGGACAGGTAACTGGACCAGAACATAACATAAGCTGCTTTCAGACCTGCACTAGTCCACATTGCCTGAGTGTTGTCCAGACCACATTATCACCATTGTTATTACCAAGCTGGAAATTGCATTAGATATAAGATGACATTATCAAAACCTATGACCAGTGTTACCACAAAAGCTGCTCTGGACATTTAGTTCATCAAAGGTGTTGAAGTGATTATAATAGTATAAAGAACACTGCATGGTGGTAGAAGAAGCAGTTTTACAGTTGTCCATGCTTGCCCTGGGGAACACCAGCTGAGAAAATAATCTCATTTATTTTTTATCAACAAAGATAATTTAGTTATTTTCCTGGGAATTTGCAAACCACACATGTTTCACATGTGATGTTCTCTGTGCAGGCTGCAGATGCTGGAGGCCATCTGTAAGCACTGGGAGGGCCCCATCAGCCTGGCGCTCTACATGTCTGACGCTGAGGCTCAGCAGTTCCTGCGCTACGCTCAGTCGTCCGAGGTCCTCAAGAACCGCAAGAACATCGGCTACCACATTGTCTACAAGGAGGGACAATTCTACCCAGTCAACCTGGTTAGGAACATCGCCCTAAAAAACGCCAACACGCCGTATGTGTTCCTGACTGATGTGGATTTCCTGCCAATGTACGGTCTCTATGATTACCTCAGGTAAGAACAGCAGTTTAAGAAGTGGAGGGATGCAAAATAAACTGCTGAAATGTATCAGTACCCACACGCTCTGTTCCCTCACTGCAGAAAGTCTGTGGTGCAGCTCGATATGGCTCACACTAAAAAGGCTCTCGTGGTTCCAGCTTTCGAGACACTTCGTTACCGTCTCTCCTTCCCCAAATCCAAAGCTGAGTTGCTCTCCATGCTGGACATGGGGACCCTCTACACCTTCAGGTACCAGTATATGAAAACATTAACTCACACCTGGTATTAACATCCTACCTGAATGTGCCCTCAGATTTGATCACAAAATTCATAAAAATAAATCACATTTAGAAGGCAATGCCACAATGTTAACTCCAGTAGTCATTGTTTTCATGTTACAGCAGTGTGAGTAGAGCTTTGATTCCCTCACTTCCCCCCAACTCTTTTCTCTGTCTCTACCTTGCACCAAGACATTCACACACAGACTCGCATTGACTTCTATTCCTTAACCTAACCACAATTCAAATCGTAACCCTAAACATAACCAGTTAATGAGATTCTGTCTCTTTAGGACCAGGTTTTGGCCTACTGGTTATGATAAGTTCAGGACAATTTAAGAGGTAACTAATAAAACTATACACTCACATTGCCATCAGCCATGTCTGTGCAGTCGTACCCAGGAAGCATTTCAATGCAAGGTGTGAACTTGATCAGATCTCTCGGGACCAATTTTAAGAGCCTTACTCTCAGTGGGTTCATTAGAATCTTTTCTCTTCTCTTGGTCACCTCAGGTATCATGTGTGGCCCAAGGGTCACGCTCCTACCAACTATGCCAAATGGCGAACAGCCACCACCCCCTATAAGGTGGAGTGGGAGTCGGACTTTGAACCATATGTTGTGGTGAGACGAGACTGCCCGGAATATGACCAGCGATTCGTGGGCTTTGGCTGGAACAAGGTGTCCCATATCATGGAGCTGGATGCACAGGTATGCCTGTGTGAAAATTCACCTCACGTGGTGGGGCTGCACAATATAAGCTGGTGGCATTAAGCCACTCTCATTCGTCCTTGCAGTCACTGCATTTCATTTTGTATTATGTGTACACTAGGGCTGTCGAATGTTTAAATCTAAAATCATAGAATTACTGTAGATTTAACACAAATGGAGCATATTGAAATTAAGATACTATTCTTTTGAAGGGCTTTAATTTAAAATATGGATTATCTGCTGTGAACTGCAGATGGCACTGGTATGCACTTACACACTGTAGACCAAAGGGCCATTGTTGTTTTATTCAGTTATTGTAAACAACTGCAATTTCCTATCTTTTTCCATTAACGATAATTTGTTAATGGCACTTTTTAAGCACGACGTCCAACACAGGAATCAAACCGAACAATGCCGAACTGTAGATCAGTTAAACGACTTAAGAATCAAGAATACATGTGTTAATCTCCAACATATAGCAAGTGTGATATTGGTAATGGATGGATGGTTGAGGACAAAAACTGAATGAGAGAAGAGGAGACACTAATTTAATGTTTAGGTTTCATTGTTTTCCTTTTTCCTTCATCTCATCTACTTTGTTTTTTCTTCTCAGGAGTTTGATCTGATGGTCCTCCCCAATGCTTTCATGATCCACATGCCGCATGCTCCCAGCTTTGACATCTCCAAATTTCGCTCCAGCTCCAGCTACCGCAACTGTCTGAACACCCTGAAGGACGAGTTTCACCAAGACCTGTCTAGGAAGTACGGCGCGGCTGCTCTCAAGTACCTCACCGCTCAGAGGAACATTTAAAAGCTGCCGAGTAAGGCTTCCATTGACGCCTCCCTTAGCGCTGGACCAATGAGCTGCAGTACAGGAGGTCTGGCTCATACTGACACAGCTCTGCGTGGCAGGCCATAATGATGCAGAGATGAGAACTTTGACATGACGAAGGGGAAGATAGACTTTCTAAATGTAGAACTTACCAGATTGAGAGGACAAGAGTGGAGTGTGGGTTCTGACTGGACAAGCTTTATAGCCGGAAAATAACCTTATTCTTACAATTTGTTCTGACAATCAGGGCTTTTTCCAGAAGACATAAACCTGTCCTTCCATGGGGACATATGGACATTCAACTCAAAAAAAAACTAAGAGAGAATGACAATGTGAGGCCTGTTGACCTGGAGAAAGATTTAAGCCTTATCGCTTTTCATATGTCATGACTTTCCCCTTTTTCTAGCGTAAATTAAAACCAATGAATAGCAAACATTTTGATTATGACTTTACATGAGAATCATTCTTTTTTTTCCTGTCTATTTTTTGTTCTCTGACTCCTGAAAATCCATTGTGCGTGTGTGTGTGTGTGTGCATGCACGCCTCTTGTTTATTGTCAGAATAATTTTTGCTTTTGTCCTGATCATATATGTGCATGTCAACAGTTGGACTTCATGTGTGTGTTCAAAACATTGGGTTTTTTTCTAATCCTCCTGAAAGAAGCAAAGGTCTCGATAATGAGAACATTAACAGACATACATATGCATACATATATGTGTTTGTACATATATGATAGGGACCAACTCACGTGACCAACACTAACATCTGACAGTGAGTTGCTTATCGATGAAGTGTTCAGCTTTAAATGAAACTCCACATGGTGACGAGGCATTTTTATGTAGCATCTCATAGTGTGTCTGACTCACTGTTTATATGTGTCTTCTACTGAACTACATTACCCACAACACCCTTGTTTTTTTGTTGTTTTTTTAAGTCCAGCTGAAATTGCACAACTTGAGTACACAGGACTTTAAGTCTTGGTGGAAGTTAAGTTTTACAATCATTTTAGTGTTTTATAGCATCAAAAAAACAACTTATAAACATTAAATACATGTACGTGGAGGTGGCAGAGTTTCCCAATGGTTTTAGAGTTACTTTGAGATGTCATGTATCATCATTAAAAAAAAGAATCTTTAAAAACACAGTTTAATTCTAGTGAAAATATGTTAGTTTATAGCATAGGAATTTCTCCAATCTCTCACACAATCTCGAGCTACAGTTGTAGCCCAACCATGCTGTTCACTTGGGCGACTACCCTTGTCGCAGTTTACAAGCAACAAACGATTTATATCCGCTAGGAGGTTAAAATTACCTCTTTAGCTTGTTTTAAAGGGTAGTTTCCTGGTTTAGCGTGCAGCTAGTTGTTAGCAAGCTGACAGAACATAAAATTAGGCTCCTCCTCAGTCCCCAAAAAAAACGTACCAACCTAAATTTCGCCATATTTTGTCACTGTTGTCTTATTCTTTGATATACCGGCTTCTTATCTTATTTCCGGGTGTTAGCTTGGGTGAATTTGGGTGTGTTACTCCACTTTCAGTAGGACTAACAAGTTTACATGTATTTTAAAGTCCTGCCCCTCATGTTGCCCGTCACGCTGTAAACAGTGTACGGTGGAAAATGAAAGAGTCTCTGCCTTTTGTCGCCTCCACCAGAAGCTCCAAAATATTGGCTGCTGCCCCTGAGGTTGATTTGTCATCAGACGATAACGCCATTTGGCTCTTGGCAAGAGACACCTAACTTACAAAGCTACTAAAGAAAAATGTGTATTTCCATTTCAGTTGGACCTTTGTTTTTCATTGTTCCAGTTCGGTTGTTTTCTTACGTGTTCTGTCTGCCCAGCATTTCATCCTAATTCAACAATCTGAGCGAAGTGTGGAAGATGATTTCTAATGATTTTGAATCTTATTCATGATCTTTTAATGACCAAGCTCTTTGCGCACTGATGAGTGTCAGTACCTGAAAACCCGGAGGTTGACCATGTTGTCGTCCTCACCACAGGACAGGCAGGCTTACCTTTTGACTTTCTTTTTTTAGCTTCAACATGGGGGCAGATAAAAGAGGAATTAGGGACAGGACATTGTAGCCTCTCAGGACCACCAGCAGAGCTTTAAATTCACTTTGTGATTAATCAGCATTTAGTTTTTCGTAATTCTCTTGATTTTATCTTTGCATCTCAGTGTCACTTTATTTCTTGGTCCCTGCCTGCATTTGGACAAACTGCACCTAGAGAGGAAACAATTTAGGTTTGGTTAGTTAGTTGAGACTTAAGGCGGGAGGGTGAGTGATAACATACGTGACTGCAGATGGCATCTGTGGCCTGGAGAGCCCACCTCCCCCCCGCTACCATTCGCGCCACCTCCATTGACTTGTTGTTGATTGTGGTAAATGCTAGTGCCTTTGCTGTATTGTGAAACTGGATATTGATTGTACTGTTGGACTGACAGGGCCTGGGGACAGTCAGGCACTCTATTTATTACTGGTGACTCAAATCCCTCATATTTTTCTATGTAAGTGCTTTAAATAAATTTGCCCTTTTCAATCTCTGTTTTTGTGTTTTTTTTCTAGTCTGACTCATGCACTTTTTATGTCTTGAAAAATGGATTAACCAATGGTTAATAATGTAATGATTATTAATTATAATTATTAGTTAACATTTTTATTAACTAATAATGCTTCATAATGGAGGATACACATCCTCTAATTTCTTTGTGTCAATAAACTGCATTACCACTATAAAACCTGGCTGTTTTATATGCCATCTTAACTGCACATTTTCTTGACAATATCTCCACTGCTTTATAGCTGTAATAGCTTTATTAACGTATTTTGTATTCACTGTTATCTCTCATTTCAGGTCACTTTACTTCCTGACCTCCTGCGCTGATTGTCTGCTCCATCCTACGTAGCCACACCCTTGTCTTGTTCCCCTTCCCTTGTGTATTTAATTTGTGTTTGTTAATTCCAAAGTGTCTTATTTGTCTCTACCATGAGAGTTTGTGAAGGAAACTGCTCACTCCTTGCACCAAAGTTAAAAGGGAAAATCAAAGGTTTTTACATCACGGCACACATGATGTGATATATATATATATATATGTATATATACTGTATATATATATATATATATATATATATATATATATATATATATATATATATATATATATATATATATATATACATATATATATATACACATATATATATATACATATATATGTATATATATATATATACACATACACATACACACACATTTATGTCCCCTGTTGTCCCCTAAAGCAGCAGATGTGAGCAGGTGATTTTCAGCCTTGATTCCAGATGAGAAAGTTGGTCTGTAATTGGAGACCTGGGGCCACACACACACAAACACAGAGAAAGAGAGAGATGAATTTAGCAGAGCATCAGCCATGAGCTTCATTTACCATACGTTGCAGTGTCAGTCTAATGAATCCATCGTGTAAATGCGAGTTCACCCTTCACCCTCATTAAGTGCTGCCGCTGCCGCAGCCTTCTCGCTGAGCCATGTAATGTTAGAAATCACCAAGACTTGAGAGGCGGCTTGACCATTCTCCTATATACGAGGCAGGATCAGTGGGAGGAATTCATCTTTAATGAAGTGGAAAATGTGCTTTTTGGCATAAAAAAGAGAGAGAAAGATCCACTTAAAACAGTAACTGGGTTTCATGTACAGTTCCTGCAGCAGAAAAAGTCAAATGTGAAACATGCAACAACAAGGCACAACCGTCCACTGTACACCCTTTGTCCAATGCCACACAACAATAAAACCTACATCATAAACTACACAACAGGTTGTACATCATATTTCCATAATGAGGCGCGCTGCCGACAAGACAGTTTGACAATCTCATCATAACACCTGTGTTTCAATTCATTTGAATTCATTTAACTCATCTGTTCCATATCAAAGACTCCAAAGTGGTTGAGGAATACATCCAAGGGTCCAACAGGCAGACTTCAGCCATGATATCTTGGAGCTATGGTATCGTCTGACCTTTTTCTTTACGCATCTGAATCAGAATCACATAATTAGAGAGAACTGCGACACACTTTAGTCTTGTTGTCAACTCTCATTGGCATGGTGATGATCATATTGAATTTCATGTGTACATGCACTGAGTTGCCATGTCATGTTATTGGCTAATTACATATATACGTTGAAGGGCAGTTGAATCGATGCAAGTGTACACTGGAAACTTGATGTGTTTACTCTTCTTTTATGGTTTATTGTTGTTTGTTAACACCTTAATGTATAAGTTGACATTGGGTCTTTTAAAGTACTCTTGCCTTTGCAGCAAGAAGACCCGGGTTCACAACCGGGTCGGAAAAAGGCCCTTTCTGTATGGAGTTTGCATGTCATCCCCGTGTGTGTGTGGGTTTTCTCCAGGTTCTCCGATTTCCTTCCACAGTCCAGAAATACGCAATATGGGGGACTAGGCAAATTGGACACTTGACTGTGCGTGTGAGAGTGGATGGTTGTTTGTCTCTGTGATGGACTGGCGAACTGTCCAGGGTGTACCCCGCCTATCGCACAGCACCACCCATGACTCTCATGTGGGGCATAAAGCGGTAGAAAATGGATGGATGGATAATAATTAGACAGATATACTGACTGTACACTCTCTGCTCCTCTCCTCTCCTTGTTGCCAGCATGTGTCAGACAAATTCCATGTTGCCGTGCCATCAGCACCATCAAGCTGATGTGTACTGAGTGAGTGCTCTGTTACAAATGTACTGTCATGTGGGCAAGCGCTATCTAATTAAAAACATTAAATCACTGATTTAAAGGATTTTACATATACATACAGTGCCATACATATATACATATACACATATATATATATATATATATATATATATATATATATATATATATATATATATATATATATATATATATATATATATATATATAACCCAGAGTTGCTTTGTAAAATGTACATGTAAAAAGGTACACAGTGGTCAGCATTAGGTCACCATAGCAACCATTCCATCTCTCATTACATGGCAATGTCCCAAGCATCTCTTTACCCCATTTCCACTGGTCAAATAACAAAATAACGCCTTTGCTTTTTGTTGGCTGCATGAAGACATGACAAGCAGGAGAAGGCAGTCATTTAGTTTTCCTGCTACTTATTTTGGCAGTCTAGTCACGCAGACTGCACCACCCTCTCACCTTTCTCCAGTATGACATGAGGAGACACACCATTCAAGGCGTGTTGTGCTGCTGGATTTAAAAGAGCTGACTGAAGTAAGAGCTTTTTAACTTCACATTGGAACCACTTTGGCATCTCCGTGGTGCTATATTTCAGGGGTGGATTATTGTGGTTTAAAAACAGTGTGACCCTAACCCTTGCAAGAATAAAGCGAGCAATTTATTAACTGTATAACTGTACGAGTCAAATCACAGTTCAGAAACACACAAATTGATTAAAATTAACATGATATTAAAGTGTCTTTTTTTTATCCAAAGCATCATTACCCACAGTATGTCTCCATCTTAAAATCATCTTATCAAAAAAATCAATCAAGCAGCTGCAACTAGTCCAGAACGCTGCTGCCAGAGTCCTGACTAATACCAGGAGACTGGACCACATCATACCAGTCCTCAGATCACTACACTGGCTTCCTGTGAGTCAAAGGACAAATTTAAAAGTGTTAATCTAGGTCTACAAAGCACTGAATGGTCTTTGACCAAAATACATCCTAGCCTAATTTTTATGTAGCATCCAGAGCCCTAAGATCATCAGGTGTTTCCCAGATGCAGTGTTAGGGCTTTAAACACAACAGGGAGGATTCAAACGCTCAACTCCAAAGTAGGGTAAAAAAAGGACTTCATTCCACAAACAAAAGACTCTCTCAAGGCAAGAGTTCAACAAAGAAACGCTCACAAGGAGGATCAAAATCTATAATCAATAACTTACAAGACGTACAAAAACGTACTGACACAAGACAAGGGAAACAAGGACTACTTATACATGAGGTAGGGGAACACAGGTGAAACCAATGAGGGGCTGGGTTGGCAAACTCAATAGAGGGAAAAAAATCACACAAACGGAGGAAGTCAGGATCCGAAAACAGAGGGAAAAGATGAGTACAAAATAAAACAGGCAGTGCATAACAAGACTGGACATGAGTGTCTTTAACGAAATCTAAAGAGGCCAACATGAACTAATCAAGACATGACAAAACGTGAAACACCAAACATGATTAACATTAACATATTTGACGAGACGTAACATGCAGAACCAAACAAAGTGAAGCAGCATTCAGTTACTTTGCTTGTCATCTGGGGAAGTAACTTCCTGAACACCTGAGGTCATTTAAATCAGACCTGAAAACATTTGGTATTTACTGCAGCTTTTTCTTAAATTCTTAAATAATCATCTTAGTTATCAATTCATTCACACACCTTTGTCTCTCATGATTTAATGGCTATTTAATATAAATATGGGTGTGAATGGGTGAATGGCAAAACTGTTTGAGTGGTCATCAAGATTAGAAAAGCACTATATAAATACAGACCATTTACAGCTTTGAACAATTATTTTATAATAACACGATCTGCATGAGTTCGATAATAAGGTCTCTATAACCCAGGCCCTATTGAACCATATTTAAATATAACATGAAAGAAAGCACTGAGACTAACAAGAAAACGTAAGTGGTGAAAAAACTGAGAATCCGAGGAAATAAAATATATCAACTGTCTTTCATTTATTTATTTATTGAAATTATTGCATATCTCACCTAATGAATTATGAAATGCGAGCTTGCACAGACGTATTCATGCATCTTCTTCCTGACAGCAGAGCCCGAGAGTCTCCTGGCACTAAACTAATTAGCTCCATGTTTCTAAATGACGTTCATCCAATAAAGTGCTAAACAAATTGCCTCACAAGCTTACACTGCTTTCCATTTAAGTCTGCAAGCAAAGCAGGTTATTAAACCGATGCAGACGTCTGTAGACGTCACACGTCAACTAACACGCGATTGAATTAACTTTCCAGAGAGACACACAGCCTCTCGCTCTTATGAGATGAAAATATTCCCGTTTCATTTATCATTTAAAACGTTCATCTTGACCTTTTACTGCAGTGTTTGCCTCTCTTTATTTACACTTCTTAGAAAATCACACTCTGCTACAAAATTCAGTGCATGTGCTGTCCACGATTTAATATACAGCCTGTGTCATCAGCCCATTCTTTGGTCATTTAAAAACTCCACTTGGTTATGGTTAGGGCAAAACTGTGGTTTGGGTCGAAATATTAGCATATCATCTTCTTCTTTTGGCTTCATCCTTTAGCTTACAAAGTGTTTCATTGGTGCACTCACACATTTTTTTTTTGCTTTTGCCTTATGTCAGCTGGAATTGGCACCATTGCCCCTCATGTGGAGGATAACGTGCTAGAAGATGAATGGATGAATGTCTCATATTGGTAAAGACAACCCCACAATCTGCAACCAATAGTTTGGATCACTTGTATCTCCATCTTTAATGTCGTGAATGAACTTAATTCTCAAATTTCTTGCATTAACTTGTACTTACATGTGTTTAAAAACATGTTACTTTTCATACTCAAGTATAGTAGATCTTGGATAATTTCAATATATTAAAATCCAGGCTACAATCACTGCTTTTCTAACTCTTCTGATGCATTTTTTTTTATTTTAATCCTCTGCACTTTAGATTATTTTAATTATTTAAAGGGTAAATTTATGTCTTATGCTGCACTCATATTTCATGCTCAACTTTAGTCTAACTTTTTGTTTCATTTGGTTCTTCTCATTACTCTGCACTCTTGTGTTATTTGTGTCATAATTGGGTTTTGTTCAAATTGTAAATTATAACTGTCATTTAAATTTTTTTTATTATGTAAAGCACATAGAGTTGCCCTTGTTTATGATGTTTATGAAACGTGCCGTACAATAAAGTTACTAACACCTGGTGAGGAAACTCTTCAGATACGACTGATTAATTGAAAGTAAGCACTGTGTCACTAGTTAACCTCTCAATTGGTCAGAAAACCAACAAACAACTTCGAGGTATCACGTTGCACACGTTTCCTCCAGCCCGTGAAAAGACTTTAAATTAGCCATTAGCTTTAATGTGGTTCCTCACAATTAGGTTTGCTGACAGTGTCGCCTCAGTGCTTTTCACCATTACCTTGTCCAGGGTTACAGTCGTCAGTGGACAAAGCCAAACTCTGCAGAGACTCGGCAGTCAATAAAACAGAGACAGTATGATAACCACCCAAGAGTAAATATGACTGACTGACATCATTATTCTCCCTCTGAGAGAAAGTGAGAGTGTGTGTGTTTGAATCCCTGCTGTACTGAGCTCGTAGAAGACAGAGAGATAAAAAAGAGAGGGTAGCACTTATTACCATTGATCTGAGAAGGAAGATAAGAAGGAGGAGGAGGGGGAGGAGTCCTCGAGGTCACTTGCGGGAGTTGGGTTTTGTTAAAGTCGCATCAATCGTGCCACAGCTCTGACACTAATAATTGAACCTCAGCTTTCACCAACCTGCTCAAGGATTGAGAGTCAACCTGGGTGAACTCATTGTTGAGTGGAAGTGATGAGTCCATGAAACGTATCAGGGATCTGAAAACCGCTTTTATTTTTTTACCACTCAACGGCCAAGCTGTCGTTTCTGCTCCAACTGAAGTGTGAATTTTGCTGACTGAGTTACAATTTTAACTCATAGATAATGAGTGACTGATACATATCAAATCTATTGATTGTTTAAGTAGCTTCTGCCTTGCAGCTCTAGTTAGTTCTGTTCTAGAATATCCATACGAGGGACTGATGCCAGGTTTGCCAAAATATGAGATTTTACGCAGAATAAAAAAAGATTTTTGTCCCCAATAACCCTCAGAAGACAGAGTATTTTGGCTGCTATTTTTCCTATTACTATGTTAAAACGTACAGTATATAGAGAGGCTATAGCAATATAGTCTTATATCCTTTTTTCAGCACAACCTAGATAATCTATTGAAATTTTTTTTCACAATGTTGAATTTGTGAAATTTGGAAAATACATGACAGTTCAAAGTTCACTTGGCTAGTCTTTATGAAAAAAAGCAAAGAAAACTTTCTATTTTTGTGACTTCTGCACAATTATTGCTACTTTATTTCACTACTAAAAATGCAACATAAAATTAATCATAACTTTGACTCAACAACACATAAGAAGACACACACATTTTGTATTCCCACAGCAATTCACCATGGGTGCACCTCTGGCACAGATCTGTGCCACGTCAGCACTAAGGGTTAAGTTATGTCTTTTGTGACCTGAATGGACAGTTGACCAATCATGCAGTTGAAGCAGATTCCAATTGTTTGCGTGAACATTTTTTAATTAACTTTAGCTTGACAAATAACTAGCTTTAACTTAATATTAAAAATCTTTTTTGTCTCAAAAATGCTCTATAGAGCAGCATTTATCCCATGTAGGCGGTTTTTCAGGAGTGCTTTGCCAATATTATATCAATATCATATGAATCATTACATTACTTGATGTAAATGATGCACTATGATGAACTGACCCGATTCCTATAACAGGATGAGGACAAGGATAAGCAGCACTGTGAGAGACAAACAGAACATACATCAGAACTAAAGTGAGTTCAGCGATTAGGGGTGTGGAGTTTATTCATCCGTTGCCTGTGGTCCAGCTGCAGTGATAAACAAGCTGTTTACACAGTTAAATCACCCACACACCTACACTTCATTTCCTTTCCTCTGAACCACAGTGGCAATTTTGTTTGTGTGTGTGTGTGTGTGCGCCTCATTGTTGTTCTCACTCAGTTTTTTTTTTCAGAGACTTTATCTTCCTCAAATTGAACTATTTGAGCTGTAATGTGTTTTCAGGGTGAGGAGGTAAACTGTGAGCTGAAAAAAACTAGCAGGTTTAGATTTGTTTTTACCTTAAAAAACAAATCTAGCATAATGTTGTGAGTTTAAAGCAATCAACTGTTAATAATGAATAGTTACGATAGAGGTGTGATAGTAAAACTGCATATGGATGAGCTGTATGTATGTGTGTTAATGGGCAAAACCGCACTGCGAAGTGCTTTGAGTGGTAGAAACGTGTAACACAAAGAGATCATTTACAGAAGGGAAATGGTTTGTCACTGTTTGTCACATACACATCAATCATTAACATTAAAAAGTTGGGCTTTCGGTGGAGCATTTTGGCAACAGGAGCCTGTTGCTTAATGAACGGAGTGTGTGATGAATGATCATCCTGTGGCCAGACACAGTAGAATCCTGGAGTCCGACCAAGTACAGATCCTGCCTTCTTAAATCAACTTAGTGATCCTGTTCCTCTCATCAGCCATAATAATGCAACCCCAGCACACCACATTGTAAACGCGCACTCAATAAAGTACCATAGAACACATTTTACCTCACTAAAGTCAAGACATTGCAATTGTATAGATTAATATTCATTATTCAAAGAATAAATCAATTAAGAAATCTATGAAAATATGTATGTGCAGACAGACAGCTACACAAGCTCTCACTCTCAAACACAACATGAAACAACATTGCAGGCCTGTGCAGTGCGGCCAATCAACTCTTCTTTCGACTTAACTCCAACAGTAAATAGACAGTTTAACTTACAGCTTTCAGTCTCGGTCCCAACAGCGAGTGGTCCAAATGATGACAACAGAAAAACAACGAGGGCGATATTCCCATCCAGAAAACTCCAACAGCTTAGCTTAGCGATAGCGTCCTCCTGGCGTCAACAACTCCTCGTGGACTTCAACTTGGCTCAGACACACTTCACTCACACTCCTAACTTATTAACACACACACACTGCTCAGGTACACAAATAAACTTCTCTTGTTTCTTTAAACTCTTCAACAATTAACAGCTTTGTTATTGTTACCACTTCACGACGTGGCTTCACGACCAGCCGCGCTCTCCACTCTTTTTCGTCTCTCTGTCTTCTCCCTATCCAACACCGCCCTCTACTGGTCGCCTCCATTTCTGCAACCAATTACTGTAGGAGATTCTGATTGACACGTGAGGTAACCAATGAAAGATTAAGACTAAGATTAAAGGCAAATTTCCCTTCTCTTTTATTTAACAAAACATCACATTATACCCTAAACGTATTTATGACCATAAATCCTTTATTTATTAATGCACTTATTTACATTTTACCTCATTATAACCAAATTATCTATGTATTTCAGTTACAGGCATTTCTTTACCAACTCAGCTTTGTTAAGTTTAGTGGTTTCCCAAGTCTTTTCCTTCTCATAACCTAATTAGTAACGCATTATATGCCTACATTTTTTAACAAGGGCTATATAATGGTGTGTCCTTTTATTCATATCTTGGACAACGTCCTACTGCTGTGATCTAAATATTTACTGTTTGCATACATGGCCTTAAATTGTCTTTTAAGAATTTAAGTGTGCAGTTTTACACTGTTGCACAGATTTTTTAATTGACACTCATCTTGACAAGTGCATGTATTCAAAATTTCGATAAGATCGTATTGCAAAATATTGGCAGAAAGAGGTTAATTCTTGTACAAACAAACATTGCAACACATCCGTCAAATCTGACCTGTTCCTGAGAACTCAGTGCTGCAGGTGGGCATCTCAAGTAAAGATGGAACAACTACTGATTTTTACTCGCTTTTATTTGGCATTGAAAGATGATATTTTTTTCAAATGGGGCCTCATAGGCAGAGAACAGATTAAAGCATGTAAAACTTATTCTTTGAGGGTCACAGGGTTCTGTAATCACTTTGTGCTGAAATACCAGAAAAACGGGTTGACGGCCCATCACACAGACAATTTATCACGCCCAAAGTTCCCAGTTATCCTAACCCAAATGTGCACATTTTTGTACAGACAAAACATTGCCTTCAAACCAATTTTTCCTTTAAGTTTTCTTTTAAAAGTACATACATGTTCTATTTTCCTAGTATGTGTTCACATAAAGTGACAGAAATACTCACTGTATGGTCATTTTATAGCATTGCTAAAAACAAATCTATATGGTGGCCTAAGGCTTTTGCAAAGTTTACAGGAATGACAAGTAGAGGAAAAAGACAGATAAACTGACAGATAAACTGGTACATGCAGATACATCTTATCCCCCTTTCCCACCAGAACTGTGCCAAATTGTCTAGAACTGGCTCACACTCTACACGTGAACGTAACATCAACTGACGTTAATAAACTGTAGAAACATGTCAAAACAGTTCTTGACTGATTGGCACTAGAGCCCAATCAGGGCATCTAATGGTGTCTGAAGTGTCTCTACTTTTTCCAATTGCTGCTGCTGAATTACCTTCAGTCTCCTGTGTTGCTTTTCAAACAACCTTTGCTCAGGCCAATCACTGGAAGTGGTGTTGTTGTTGCCGTCAGCCTGGTGGTCGGACAGGGCCATCTCGTTTTCATATAATTCAGCTGTTCTACCAAGTGGCAGTGTTGTTAAATCACACATTTACCAACATTTAACCCATAATATGCCGACTCATGCCAACAATGAGACAGGGTCATCTCATTGTTGTCACCAACATGGTAGTCAGACAGGGCCGTGACGTTGTTGAGGTTGTCACCGGCAGCCTGATGGTCAGACAAGGCCGTCTCGTTGGTGGGGTTGTCGCTGCCAGCCTGTTGGTTGGACAGGGCCGTCTCATTCTTGTTACCACCAACGTGGTGGTCAGACAGGGCTGTCTCGTTGGTGGAGTTGTTGCCGCCAGCCTGATGGTCGAACAGGGCCGTCTCATTCTTATCACCACCGGCCTGTTGGTCAGCTAGGGCCGTCTCATTCTTGTTACCGCCAACGTGGTGGTCAGACAAGGCCGTCTCTTTGTTGTTGCCAAGGTGGTGGTCAGACAGGGCCATCTCGTTGGTCGGTTTGACGCTGTCAGCCTGTTGGTTGGACAGGGATGTCTCGGTGTTGGAGTTGTCGCCGCCAGCCTGGTGGTCGAACAGGGCCGTCTCATTCTTGTTGCTGCCGGCCTGTTGGTCAGACATTGCTGTCTCATTGTTGTTGTTGCCAACGTGGTGGTAAGACAGGACTGTCTCATTGTTGTCGCCAACGTGGTGGTCAGACAGGACTGTCTCATTGTTGTTGTCAATGTGGTGGTCAGACAGGGCTGTCTGTTGTTGTCAGACAGGACTGTCTCATTGTTGTCAATGTGGTGGTCGACAGGGCTGTCTCGTTGTTGTTGCCAATGTGGTGGTCAGACAGGACTGTCTCATTGTTGTCGTCAATGTGGTGGTCAGACAGGGCTGTCTCATTGTTGTTGCCAACGTGGTGGTCAGACAGGACTGTCTCACTGTTGTTGCCAAGCGTGGTGGTCAGACAGGACTGTCTCATTGTTGCCAGCGTGGTGGTCGAACAGGACTGTCTCATTGTTGTCGTCAATGTGGTGGTCGAACAGGGCTGTCTCGTTGTTGCCAATGTGGTGGTCAGACAGGACTGTCTCATTGTTTCGTCAATGTGGTGGTCGAACAGGGCTGTCTCGTTGTTGTTGCCAATGTGGTGGTCGACAGGGCTGTCGTTGTTGTTGCCAATGTGGTGGTCAGACAGGACTGTCTCATTGTTGTTGCCAATGTGGTGGTAAGACAGGACTGTCTCATTGTTGTCGCCAACGTGGTGGTCAGACAGGGCTGTCTCGTTGTTGTCGCCAACGTGGTGGTCAGACAGGGCTGTCTCGTTGTTGTCGCCATCGTGGTGGTCAGACAGGGCTGTCTCGTTGGTGGGATTGTTGCCGCTAGCCTGTTGGTTGGACAGGGCTGTCATGTTGGTGGGGTTGTCGCGGCCAGCCTGTTGGTCAGACGGGGCCATCTCATTGTTGTCACCAATGTGGTGGTCAGACAGGACTGTCCCATTGTTGCTGCCAAGCGTGATGGTCAGACAGGACTGTCTCATTGTTGTTGCCAATGTGGTGGTCAGACAGGACTGTCTCATTGTTGTGCGTGGTGGTCAGACAGGACTGTCTCATTGTTGTCGCCAAAGTGGTGGTCAGACAGGTCTGTCTCATTGGTGGGGTTGGCGCCAGCCTGGTGGTCAGACAGGGCTGTCTCATTGGTGGGGTTGTGGCCAGCCTGGTGGTCAGACAGGTCTGTCTCATTGGGGGTTGTCGAGGCCAGCCTGGTGGTCAGACAGGTCTGTCTCATTGGTGGGGTTGTCGGCCAGCCTGGTGGTCAGACAGGTCTGTCTCATTGGTGGGGTTGTCGCGGCCAGCCTGGTGGTCAGACAGGTCTGTCTCATTGGTGGGGTTGTCGCGGCCAGCCTGGTGGTCAGACAGGTCTGTCTCATTGGTGGGGTTGTCGCGGCCAGCCTGGTGGTCAGACAGGACCATCTCGTTTTCATATAATTCAGCTGTTCTACCAAGTGGCAAACAGGAGCCTGTGGGCAGAACAAGTGTTACTAAATCACTCATTTAGCAACATTTGACTCACAACACACCAACTCACAACTTCTTTTGCATCAATTAGACAAGAGAGTGATAAAACAGCAAGGTCTAAAATAGCCAAGGGCAGAATTCAAATGCAGGAGCTGGTATTTGACCAGAGAGGCAGTAAATACACCGATTTTAATCACAACATGTATCATTTCAATACTTTAAACTGTAATGATTTGCATCTGGAGCAATAAACAACATTAACTAGATACATATACACACTGGCTTACACCTGAAGAAAGTGGTTTAGACATTTGCATTTGCTTACACCTTCTGAAATACATGACCAATTTATAATATAAGAAATATAAAAACCTTTAAAAATCCGGACAGTCAGCACAAAAACCAGCAACACTCCAACAGCAGCCATTGTTTCAGCCTTCAACAGAAAGATGCTACCTGTGTCTCATGAGGGTTTTTAAAACATCTTATTGGTGACTAACACGGCTGTTGTCAATCAGCACGAATAGCACAGCGTAATTTTTGAAGCGTTAAAGTAGTTAACTGTTGGCTTTGATTAAATATTCTTGCAAGTAAAGGAATGTGGCTTCATGGACCTTTGATGTTATAGTTCATTAGATGGAGGTTACCGTATTAGACACTTTGTTCAAACAACACTTTGTAAGAAGCAAACATTTTTGATTTAAGCATTCAAAAATATTGTATTTTATTGTTTGATTTTCAGACTTCAAATGCTTGAACATGGAGCTTTCTTGTGGCCGTGCTGTCTATGAACTCTGTCATGATTTCAAACACAGTGGACCTAAATGCTGTACCAAAAGACAGAATAAATACAAAAGCTCACACAAGGCAATACAATATATTAAAAGACATAAAAAATAAAAAATAGAATAGAGCACACTTAAAACTAATACAGAATATGAAAGCAAAATAAAATAACATCAACAACTTAAGTAGTGTCAAAGGTCGATGAGAAAAGATTTAAAAAGAGGCCTGTCTTATGTGCAGAGACAGATCATTCCGCTGTTTAATTGGCTAAAGCTGTCACTGACAGTAATGCACTGACAAGCCTCTCTTATTTTGTCCTTAAAGATTTCATACAGTGTCATGTTAACACCTCAATGCAGGAAAAGAAGATGCAGACACGTCTCTTTGTTTCTATATTTGGTGTCAGTCTGACTATTCTACAGCTACAGACCTCTCAGAGCCACACTTTAAAAACAACAAAAAAAAAAAAAACACATCTTTGATTAATTCATGGATTTGCATCTTGCGCTGTCGTCTCCGGGCAAACCCTGAGGATAGCGCTTGATTTTTCTGCTGCAGTAGTGTTTGTGTAATTATGTTTTTTTTGAAAGAAACATGTTCTGAAGGAACAAGGACACATCAGAATAATGAATGTGTAATTCAGATAAACGGAGAGACGACCTGGGCCCATTTCTTACTTAATATACCTGGAGACTATGTACAAATGCAAAAGCGGTGTGAAATCAGTGATGAAGAAGATTCTCGCTGTTTTTCACAACAATGACAGTGAGCTTTCCCTTCTCTAAAAGAGAGCTTTCCTCAGTTTACCGGGAGATAAGCGCGTGGTAAATACTTGTTAACCTCTTCGGCGAGTCTCTAAACACACAGTATATGTGCAGCGTGTCTGGCGACAGGTGGAGCCGGGTAACCTACATGTAGAGACGCTGACTAATAATTGATAAGTTGTTGCTAAGAAGCCTGAAGGGGGGGAAGTGGATGTATCCCTGCTGTGAACTGGCAGCTTGTGGAGATATAACATGTGCCAGTGTTTGAGGGAAGGGCTGCTGCGGGGCTGCTCCACATACAGACGCAGCACTGACACGCAGCATGTTGCTATGTGTGTGTGTGTGTGTGTGTGTGCGCGCTGCCAAAGAACGACACAGTGTAACGTCTGACATTTCAAATAACAAACGACTCATCTCTGATTTATGACATCTGATATTTTTCACATACATTGTGAGGATTGAGTCAAATCCATGTTACAGCACATTACATCGACACAATCATGATAAATTGCCAAGACTGTACACGATGGGCATTTGCAAGGAGAGCTTAAATTAGGGAATAAATGAAAATAGCCGTGTTTACAGAAGAGAACCTGGAGTTTGTTCCACATCCATCTTTGGAGCATATAAAGTGAATGCTACTTCTCTATGTTTAGTTTTGACTCTGAAGAAGTTTTAAACCTAAAGACCAGAAAACCCAAAGGTTCCCAATGGTTCGTAACACAGATCACAATCAACGAACTGTAGTACTTTGAAGTCAGTTCATCAACAAACAGGAACTGAGTGTAAAGATTTGAGAACTAGAATGATATGATCCCCTAATTTGTATTTGTGAAGCGTTCCTACAGTTGTTAAGTCTATTGAAAATAAATGCATGGGCACATTTTCCCAAGTCCTGCTTCACCATAAATCCTTTAATCCATAATTATGTTCTCAAGAGGGTAGTAGGCTGACTTTGTAAGTGCACTAATGTGGCTGTTAAAATTAATGTCTGAGTCCATGACTGCACCAAGATTTCTGTCATGGTTTGTAGTTCTTTTTTTGGTTTAGTGACTAAAGCTGAGTGCGCATCTGTAATCTCTATTCCCTGTCTCTAAAGACAATTATTTTCAAATAACGCTAGAAAATCCCAGTTCATACAATCACTGATGCACCTGTTAGAGCTTGTATGGTTGTATGGGGCTACATGCTCCTTGTGCTATATGTTAAATGGAATATGAATACTTAACACTCTGAGAGATCCTTGTTTGTCTAATCAGTAAAAACAAACAAGTGAACATTTTCCTAAGGAGTTCAGAGTCTCCATGAGTCATACTCTGCTGGGGCTGACAGCTGTTCAGTAGGGGCACGGTTGCGGAATCAAGGTCTTGTGAAAACCAGCACCCCTAGTGTTAGTATAAATGACGGCAACCTGGTTCCTTGGATGTGTTGTCAATTTTATTTTTTTTTATTTTTACAACCTAACCCTGTCTTTTTTGTGCTTAGTTGAGTAGAAAAGTACTGGACCGGCGCAATAAAAACATACCTAAGGGTCGCATTCTAAAAACTTACCTAAGGGTCGTAATCTAAAAACATACCTAAGGGTCGTAATCTAAAAACATACCTAAGGGTCGTAATCTAAAAACTTACCTAAGGGTCGTAATCTAAAAACTTACCTAAGGGTCGTAACCTAAAAACATACCTAAGGGTCGTAATCTAAAAACATACCTAAGGGTCGCATTCTAAAAACTATCTATGGGTCGTATTCAGGGTTTGGCCCAAAACGACCCATAGCTACGTTTCAGTTGGAGGACAAGTTGACGAAATACAACACACAAGGCTTTGAAATAGATCACACAGATCACCTCAGGCTTCAACCAGTGACACAAGTGCATCACAAAGTCCATCAAATAGTGTACACACTACACTGAAATGTTCTGCCAAAGTGGTCGGTCCTTGAACACAACTGTCTGAAGCATCTCTGAGGCGTCAGGAGCAACATGACTGTGAATCTTCTCTCCACCTATCATTTCCAGACCGACAGCATGGAAGGTGTCTCGCCTTTGACATCATATATTTTCTTACTATTGTATTTTATTTTATTTTATCCTATTTTTATTTTTATTTTACTATATTTTTATTCTATTTTTACTCTATTCTCATCTCTTAACTGAGCTGTTGTGAATGTGTTTCCCCCCTGGGGGAGGAATAAAGTCATTCAATCTTCAATTCAATTCAATATAAATTTGTGGCTGCTGCTTGTTTAAGCCTTGGCAGAAAAAAAGGAAAGCAGATGAATAAATCACAGATGATGGCTTCTTTTAATTTGTCAAGTCAAAGTAGAAGCGCCTTCATTTGTGGCTGTTGAGTGCTCACTGAAAAGGTGCAACTGAAGGTCAACAGGAGCGCACGGGGTCAGGTGATTAAAATGTACTTTATGGATTGATTGATTTTGAGAATCATCCTAATAATTAAACCACAGACAGCGACGGCCCCAAGGTGATTATAGTTAATGAAAAACTAAAGCAGACCAGTGTTGCCAGTGGGTGGTGCAATGAGTGGCTTAAAAATAAAATATCACCGTGGAGCTATTTTGCCCTAAAAACAAGATGGGGAGGAAGCTTGCTGCGTGCTATTCGTGCACACTATCTTTTTGCCACGACAATGGTTACCACGGTAACCTGCATTCAGATCAAAGGAAGGTGAGGACAAGGAAAACTGTGTTTTTAACAGCAATTCCTGCATAATTCACTGAATGTTAGTGTATCTTTGTACATGGCAAGGTCCTCTCAAAAGCCTGCTCAAATGTAAATGAAAGAAAAAGATGATGATGATGATGATTTTGTACAGCGGTTACATTGATATGCACTGTCCTCTTATAGAAAACACTGGAACTCATTCACATATCACTGAAGAGTTATGAAATAGATGTCACCATCTCTTTCTTTTCTCAGTCGCAGCCGTCACCACGCTGGTTTGGTCTTCTGGGTGTCGTGTCAGATTAATGGCCTGTGGAGCGACACCAGGGTGGAGTGTTTTCCACGGCATTTCACAGACTTAATCTCAGTGTTGTCAGCACCGGCAGTGAGTGAGCTGATTCGACCCCTTGTTTCCTTTATCCTCTCTGTCAGATTCTTAAAAAGGAAGACATGACGGGGAGGATCACAACATTACTTGTACGTTATTGTTTACCCGAAACAGAAAACACAGGCGGATGAAATCATAGAAAATCTGTTTCACTCGTCTGTTAAATACTGAGATTTTAGACATTACCCTGGTAATTGTTGGAGATTAACCCACATTTTTATGATTGTTAAGTATTTTTAACTGATAGGTACTATGCTAGTGGAAATGCAACTCAGCCGGTGGAAACATGCCATAAGTTATATTCACTGATGGACAGAATTATGTTCCTCGTTTACTTCGTGCATGCATATCAACCTGATAGTGTAATAATAATAACACTAGTCCAATAATAATAATCTAAAAATAGTCTTTTATTCCTTTTATTTAAGTCCTACACAATCTTGTAACACATGGGGTCAAGCTTATTGTGCACATTCACACCAAAGACAAAAGCCAGCGCTTTGATATTAGAATTTAATATCATAGCAATTACCAGTTACATCAGGAAGTTTGAGGTGCATTTAACATTACCATATTAGGTAAACAACTTCACAGCCGTTTAAAAGGACACTTTCTGTTGTTGGGTAAATGTGTGTGAATGATAAAATATTCACAACCTCTTCAGACGGTCACTCACGCTGATGCAATAATTCATCCACTTCTGCTTTTATTTAAAAAAAAATGTCACGGTTATTGCTGAGTAGAAAACCTTTTTTTTTCAAATGAATGCAATGCTCTTCCATAGTATTTTCTCCAGAACTTTATTCATTTTTATTATTTCTGAAATTATTGATCCTGTTTTTGGGTTGTTTTTTTCCCAAAGTCACGGCAGTTTCATGCAGCTGTGCTATGATGACCTTTTTTTCCATTACTATGTTAACAAGTACAGTGTATACAGAGGCAATTCATTTTCACCAACTATATAAACACACCTGAGCAAAAAGTACTCAGAATGTTTAAAATTGGCTTAAATTCGTGAAATTTGGAAAATATGTCACAGTTCAAAGTTCACTGGGCTCGTTTTTTATGATCAAAAAGCAAAGAAAAACAGTCTATTTTGTGACTTGAGCACAACCATTGCTACGCTTTATATCACTACTAAAAATGTGATGTAAAATGAATCAGAACTGACTCAACAACACATAAGAAGATGAAAAACAACACATGGCAGCCTGAATATGTGACCTGTAAACACACAACCACAGACTGTGTGTTTACACAGATCTGTGCCACGCGTTAAATCCACTATTACCTGGTTTCTTCAACTTACTCAATAGTAAAACTTAATCTTTATTTATATGTTGACATTTGTCGTTATGGGCTTACTAGAAACGTACCTATCGTGGTAGCTTTGGCCATATCACCATATAACCATCCATCTTTATTTATGAAAACCTATGTGATCTAACTATCACTGCCCACAGTGATGACTGGGGCTGGGGAAAGAATAAATGTCAAAAGGTCAAAATGTGTCTTTTTGAACAGCTGTGAAGCAATGTCCTTTATCAAAATATAGCAAGTCCCCTGTGCAACAACTTCATCACATCCTCTTGTCACAAGATCTAAAATCATGTAGCTCAGTCAAGGAGCCTGGGAATCTCTGAGATTCACACCAAATGTCTTTGATGATTTATTTTCCCCGGCACTTGTTCTCCATCTCTCCTCCGCTGGGTGAGGAATGAAGCGCGACTCAACGACTGACAATGAAAGGTCTGATCTGAGTCTGATCCGTCTGACGTTTGAATAAAATCAATATCAAACTTCCAAAGGAAAAGAATTCAACCAAACGTAGACGTCTACGTCCAACTATAGTTAGTGCGGTTACACAAGTACCAACTTATTAATAGTCAGGCAAATAATTCATTATGTGAAAGGACGTGTTCATTAATGAAGAGTCGGGACAATAGAAAGAAAGCACTTAAAAAGGCTTATTAATTGGGACTTTCATTTTTAACCCTTATGAGCGAATGAGGTCAAAAACAGCAGAAAACATATGATGGCGTCCATCATTAACATCATGAAACTTGAGAGCACAAACCTTTGACAAGGTTAATTAGTTTCTCAGTGTTGATACACTCCAGATCGCCACCAAATGTATTCATACAATTTATCAACACAACACAAGTCTCTTCTTCTTTTTTATCACTGATAAACACAGCTAAAAACACAACCCCCTTAGGACAGGAAACAAATGGCCACAATGCTCCTGATGTCAACGTTGATTCTCCCTAAGTATTTATGTTTTCTGACACTTTCCACAGCGTCATATTTTCTGCACTGTGTAACTCTGAGGCTGCCTACATGAGTGACCACTTTTCCATTATCAACAGTGAAAGAGGGTCAATTAAAGGTGACATCGAATGCTTGTATCACACATATATGTTAGTTATGGAGGTCTACTTACATATATGAACTTGTTTTCATGATTAAAAACCTCCTATTTGCTGCAAACGAGACGATCAAAATATCTCCTCACTGACCAAAATCACACCCCCAGAATGTGGACTGTGATGTGATTGGCCAGTCAATAAGAGCTTTCCCACTGTCCTGTGATTGGCCAGGTACCTGGAAGTGACATAATAGAAAGGCCAGCTCTCAGATACACAGCTCCCCCTCTGGCGTGGCGGATGCTCTGCATCTCAGCAGCTACAACGAGAGTAGTTGTTCTTCTTCTGCGGTTGAATGTACGCAACCGGATGTGCCCGGACTAGTGCCCGCACCGGGAGGCGCTACGGTGGTGAGAGGAGTGGTGAGGATTTCTGATGACGTGGGAGCACGTCATCAGGAGCATGTGTTGGGTTTTTATTGTACATAGTTTATGTACAATAGCGAGAATTATCTTAGCGAGAATTATCTGTCTGTCAACTCCATATTTCTGCTGGTCCATGCTGGAAAGAAGCCCAGTCATGGACTCACTTAATGATGCCCGGGAAAGCTGAAGATGTTCTCATAAGCGCTCCGAAATCCATCGCTATTGTTTTCCCACGTTTTTCTACCATAAGCCTCCAAGAAACCAAGCGGCATGATGGATGGAAGCAGCGGCTTCCAGCTCTCTAAGGACGCTTCGTCAGCACACCAGTCCTCAGCTGTGCTGACTTAGCATATTCCTTTGTTCTACAAACTGACGTGAGACATGCGGAACTTGGCGCAGTTCTGTAACTAAGTTCATAATTAAGTTCATAAGTTCATTCTCTACCAACAAGTACTTGAATACAGTAAACAATTTTAGAGCTGGCTGCGTTTGACTTCATTCATACAACTTCTCAGTTTCTTCAATGACAGCGGGCATTCAAGTACCCAAAAAGAACAAATTATGGGCCACTGTCACATCATTTCACATTCTATTAAGGCTGGAAGAAAACTGACTTCTGTAACAGTGTCACAACCCCTACAGCCACTGATTCACTGTCCTGGAGAGAAGTTGTAATGAGTTAAGGGAAGTCATTTTCGCTGTTTTGACAATACCTAACCAAGAGCACAGTATCCAAACAGTTCCCACTACACAGCTTTCAAAGTCTAAGGAAAGTTCACACAATTTGACTTTCTGTCTCGTACTGTCACTACACAACTGAATGGAGAAAGGGTTTGAAACATCCCTGCACACAACACATGTTTAATCTGTGCATCAGTGAGAGAAAGGGACAAGAAGCTTGGAGATGAAAGAGAAACTTACCTTAAGACCCACTGGCTACTAAAGAGCCTCATTACGTAATGAGCCTTCTATTACCGTCCTGTTCTTTTGAGGATCTCCCATAGGATTACAACAGGCTGCCACACAAACCTCTTCAATTTGATCAAATCTCTATTGAAGCCATTAAAACGGAGGTAACAGTTGTATTGTATATAAATGGCCCATTGTATTGAATGGGTTATTTTCTGCTGTTATTGTTCTTGTGGGGTTTTCTGTTGTGTTCCAGAGGAGGCTGGGCGGAAGAGTGAGTCAGGTCACCTCAGTTTGTGATGTACAAGTCATTTGTTGTGTTGTGTTTCTGTCTGTACTTTGTTTGTTTGTCTAGTGGGCCTTGGTGACCTGCCCTGTTTGAACCCCGCCTTCCACTCATTATCTTCCAGAATGACTGAATGTGAGCAGCCACCAGCAAAAATGCCTCTAAAAAACCCCCCAAGAAAATAAAACCATGATTAGGGGAACATTACTCAGCCAGTGCAGCAAGAAAATGGCAAAAGACAAAAGTCAAATCTTCAGCCTTATTATGTAAATAAGTCCAAACAATGGTGTGATTAGATACATTCACTGAATTCAAGTCAAATTACGCTAGTATATATTTTCATTTTTTGCAGTGGTCTGGCACAAGACTTGTAAACAAGGAAAAATATTACGTATATGAGCTGTAAGGGTTAATATACCAGTATGTAGAAGCTCTTTCACCAAAATGATATTTTTAATGCTAATATAAAGCATTCATTGTATTATTGTTATCCACAAATGTTCTAATGTACTACTTTACATAACAAAAGAGTTCTAAAATATTGATGTTTTCTTCTTTTAATGACAGGACATTTTTAAGCACTGTATATTTATGCATACGCCAAGTTCAGTTCATTGCAGACATCACATCACATCACATCAACACCACATCACTTCCCGTTTCTGGGCTCTACCCTCAAGCAGGCTGATCTCACAAAGCTGCATGACTGAGCAGCCACGCACAAACAAACAAACATCCAGTGCATGAGGCCTGGATATTCTTGGAATAATCAAATGCTTCAGTCAATTGTCTTGTCAGTGAGCATCGGCGTATTTGTTGGCAAAACAACACAGACCAGACACTGATGAAGAGTGGTGGTTCCTAATAATACAAAAACATCAACATACATATGTCAAAACATAAGAAAACACATGAGTCAGACGTTGTTTCCCCCGCGAACAGTCTTTATCTGTGTAGACAATAAAAGCCCTCGAGCTTCAGCTGCAGCACTTCGCTCATTAGCTGCGACGTCATGTGACAAAATGTGAATCATTTCTATCTTGGCGTGTGGTATCGTGACGGTAAATGTCTTATTCTGAGAGGATAAAAAGAGGCACAAGCAGGATCTCTCACAGAATGAGTGGAAGAGAGTTTTACATTCAGAAATTAGACAGGTAATACATACACTCAATGTGCATGGTGATGACGACCTGACAAAATGATGATTTATCAAGGATTCAAACCTGGGTAAGCTCATGAATCCTTTTGCCTCTGTTATATGTCAGGAGGCTTTGGAGGCCTCGGGTAATAAAAACCCTGGAGACCACTACGTTGACCTAAATGAACATATTGGCATTTGTATTACTAAGACTTTATAGCCACTGGGTCCTGAGATAACAGTTCAAATCATATGTAGACCAGTCTGCCTTAAAGTGAACGTTAAAACATCAATGAGCATGAGCAAGCCTGGAGGAACCATCCCTCCAGTCATCCTTCAGCTGTGATGCAGGGAAAAGAAAATGCACTTTGACCCCCTGGAAATGGACGGCTCATGGGCAGCTCTGTTCAAACTGATCTCAAATAAAAAGCTTAAATGAATAGATCATTAATCTGCTGGCAGCTGAGATCCAAGGCCTTATGACTTATGACTCACCGTGTTGTGACGGCGTCTTCACATTTGTTACATGCAATTACAAACGTGTCGGTAACACAATGGTGCCAGAGAGTGGAAGGTTGATCGTTAACAAAGAAATTGAATGATAATGCATTTGGACTGGATGTGTGTGTGTGTGTGTGTGTGTGTGTGTGTGCATGCTGAGGCTCACTTCACCAAAGGAGCAGAAATGCTTAAAGCAGGTTTTCTGCAAAATGCTGACCGAAGGCTGTTATCATCAAAATCAGCTCATAACATCCAGGAAATCACAAGATACTGTAAACCTGAGTGAACACACACACACACACACACACACACACAATCCCATCTCACTTTTCTGTGTAAGTCAGCAGGTGACACGGTGAGGAGATGGGGTCACAGTGGACTCATCAACCTGACAATTTTCTTCACGTAAGCAGTTTCATACACACATACACAACTGCTATAATGGATCAAATGAGGTTTATCAGTCTCTTCTGGGAATTACTTTTTTCTTCTTTTTTTTAAAGTAAACATTCTATGAATATAGAAACCATTATTATGTATTATTTTGGTTGCATTATTTTTGAAAACTATCAAAAGTACTACTGTCACAACTGTAATGAAGAACGCAACTAAAGTTAAAGTGCTTTCCGAATAAAATGGAGAAAATAAGAGTGAGTCGCACTGAGCTAGAAACCATGTACTGTATGACTTGACAACTGAAATGTAAACTTTCTCACACACACACAAACATGAAGAAGTTGATGAATTATTGCATCAGAGTGAGTGTGCTATCTCTTCTCAATACTATCAGTCACCATCTTTACTGTGTGTGACAAGTGGCAGGGCAAATTTAGTGGTATCTGACTACAGATGTGAGAGAACGGCAGAATTCTTTCATTTGTTCACTCCCTGCGTGGCTTTGGTTACATTGCCATTTAAAAATGTAAACAAATAAAAAAGGTCTTCACATTATCAAATCTGGCCCTCGTTTAAAAAAAAAATATATATATATTTTTATTTTATTATTATTATTTTCCCATTGACTTAAAGCAAAATGTCAGTGATCCAGATGTGAAGATAAACACATAAACAGACAAACTAGCCTTAACACATTTTTAGTAAAACAATTGAATCGTACTGTGTACAGACCACCATAAGATCTTTTAACAATGCTATAATGACAATACAGTGCATTTATTTCTCAATCACTTTACTGGAGTACATCCAGAACATCTGAGTAGAATCCTAATTAATCTTAATGATAAAAAACGTGTGTTTATCCTTTTTTATGTTGACAAATAATCTGCTGTGAAAAAGGTCTGTTCCACCATGCTTGGACATTACATACGTACGAGTTCAACTAATTGACAGAAGTATATATATAAACAGTATGTGAGACCAACTTCTTTGCAACGACAATGCAATCTTTGTCACACACACACACACAAAAGCAGAAAAGTGATGCTGGTTTCTCTTCATAATCTCAGAGTCACTCATCACACATTTACCCAACAACAGGTAGCTTGTAAAGTTATTTACCTAATATGGTGAAGTCTAATGTACGCAAAACTTTCTGGTGGAACAGAACAAGGTTTATATCATTGGTTTGTAATTTCATAGAGTTCGCCGTTATCTTCAATGTAAATGTGCACAATCAGCTTTTACCCCTGGGTCACAAGACTGTGTCGTATTCACAAGTATTTGCAATGGATGCAAAACTGAACCACAGAAATTGTAGAATAAAGTTCAGCAGACAATACAAATATACCACATGTGTATCTGTATCTGTATTAAATCAGTAACGTAGTTCAGCAAATCTCATTGAGTTTGTTTGTTTGCAATTAGGACGAGAAAGAAAAAAAGTGTTGACACCATGACTGCGACACAGACACATTTCAATGCTTCAGCCTTTTATTTTTGCATCAAGATCAGTTTGCAGAAGAAAAGACGGACATCTGTGCCAATAACAGTTTATCTTCCCAAGCCCAGCTTCCATTTATGTTGCTGTCAATTTGAGTCGCACTGAATTAGCAACAGAAGAAAAGTAAGGATGTGAAAGAAGAGATAGAGAGCTGCTGGTTATATTATATATGAGACTGATGACGGACTCCTCTGTGTGTCTGTGTGTCTGTCTGTGTGTCGTTAGCCTTTCTTGGAACAGACAGACGGTTTCCTTGCATTGCACCCATAGTCATCCCAACATTTCTCAGCTGCAAAAACAAAAGTCAGGAAACATGGTCATTTACAGTGTCATGACACAGTATTGTGGTCACTAATAATCTCACAATACTCCTAAAATGACTATCGTAAAAAGGTTTGATATCAACTGTTATTACGTGGACATTTTGTCTTAAGCGTTGTGTTGTTTTACCCCCGTGATTCATTTGTAAGCAGTGCTGTTTGCCACCGTAGTTATTAGGCTCTCCAGGGCACCAGTTCACGTAGTGAAAAGGTGTGCCGTCACTCCACAACCACTGATTGTTCTAGAAGACACAGAATCATAGACCCAGGTGAGTTTTTACGGTGTTTTATTGACCTTCTTGAACTTGTGCAATGATCAGTAAAATACCTCCTGTGCGTCGGAGCCTCCCACCCATGCTTCCTTATACTCATAGCTGCTTTTCATGATCAGACTCTGAATGTCATGATACTCCATGATGTTGCGGATAGATGCCAGGTTTCCACCGATGGACTCACAGTGTTTCTGCAGTGGACACACACACACACACACACACACACACACAGAGAGAACATAGTCGTCAGCAAGAACAAACAGAATGTAAGCTCTCTGAAAGTGAGCTGTCACCGTGGTTACCTCAGCTCTAGCCCAGGTCATAGGTTTCGGAACGTAGTGGTAACAGCGATCATGGAGAGAAGTCCAACCTCCGTAACAACTCGCTGACCTCTTGACCAGGAGAATCTTTGCTGAGGATAGTTCATTGTTTTTATAGTATTAATAAAAACACAATAAAACTGCATGCGATGTGGATAACGTCGTGGAATATGACACATAGTCTTGTGCAAATATATAATTCATGCGTTTGATGGAGATGTCGCTGAGATTACACACAGTTTAACACGGAAAACAAACACAGTATATGTTAGAGCGACTGACCTGTCTGATTAGTCTTGTCCACTGCTGCTGGAAGAACTGCAAAGTGTCACAAACCACTTATTGTTAGATTGGAGTTGTTAACTGTCATCATGGCTTATACTGTACGTCATACTCACCAGTAGCTGCGGTCAGGGCCACCACGGCACAGACGAGCGCAGACACAGTCAATGTCTTCATGGTGCAGAGGACGACACGGTGATGATGGTGATGATGAGGATAGGAACTGGAGTACAGACACAGAAATGTGATATAAAAAAAACAACTTTCGAAGGGAACCTGCGACAGTGTCACGTCCTGTAACTTCAGTCTGAGACACACACTCAGGCTGTGTCACAGTTTCTCACTCTCGCTCTTATACACACGACAGATACTGATCTTATCGTCTCTCAAAAAAAGCAGAAGGGTAATTAGCCAATACTACTTTGAAAATAGATCAAGCGCTTTCCCCCTCACACAACAAATATGGGAACCATTATTTTTGTTTTATTATTTGATGCTGTGTTCAAAAACACACAAACACGGACTCAGGTTGATTATTAGGTAACATTGCTAAGACTATTGAACTAGTTTTACAATGAATTTTACCACTATCACACGGGAAGTGTGTGTTTTTTAGTATCTTTCGTTCCATTTAATCTTAGGCATCACTCTAATCTCAATCATTGTGTTGTTTTACCTCAGAAGAATATAAAAGACACTTCTTTTGACGCGCGTGCGTGAGGTGACGGGGTGATAAAAGACAAAAACAAATGGTCAGGAGACTTTAACGATTGCATTCCAGAGATATGTAATATACTACTATAATAACAAATAGACAGACAGAGAGAATTTATAGATAGATACATGGACAGACAGACAGATTACAAGATGCTGGTTTGTGACTGTGGAATAAAGCTCTACATCACACATTTTTTCATGACACCCTCAAATTACGCAAAGTAAACTAAAAACCCTTACAAAACATCCAGCAGAATGAGAGCAGGCGATCCCTCTCTCATATGGACGCAGAAAAGAAAAGGACAAACCCAACCACCACGTTCAAACAGCTTGGCTCCTGCTGCAGGATGAACTGATGGGCTATTGATCGCCGAGAGCCAAGAACTTGGCCCTTTTCAGTTCCACAAGGTAACGGTAAAATGCTAAATGTCAGAGAAATGTCAAAGCCTTCTGGGCTGAGATTAAAAATGAGTCTCAGGGGTCAGACGGGAGTCAACCAGCACTGTGGCAAAATGTCCATTGAGTTGACGTGTCTCTGCTGCTGAGGCAGGAAAGGCCAGCATGTTGATACTCATCTCTCCCGAGGCTGCGGATAAGTGAGTTCACTTTGTGTCACGGAGGCAAATATAACCAGATAAAAGTCAAATGTGGGATTAAAAACAGGATTCACCTGAAGCACCTGGTTATACTGTCAGGTGACATAAATTAATCCTTCAAAATCATGACTTTTCAAAGACTCAAGCCACTAAAGACAATTTTGTGATGGCAAGAACACTTTAACCAGCACTGGAATCAGTGGATTTATTCTTTCTTTGTTTCACTTTTGACCTCAAACCCTCATAGAACGACATCATTCACTCTAAATTCCTTCCTTCCTCTTCATAATCTGCTGATTTCCCCAGTATTTAGTAGTTAAGCGGCTTTACTTACCATGCATTCAGTGATTCAGTGATAAGGGACTCTAATTTTCTTGATTAGAGCAAGATTCAAATTTTCCCTGTGGAACATTAGATTTTCAGGTTTACACTTAAACCAAGAAGCAGGAATTCCTTATGTCAGGACTCGAACTGTCTTCATCGCAGAGAAATGCATGTGTGATGGTGTCCAGATTCATTTCCTGGGATTGAAGAGATAACAAATCATTTACTTGCATTTTGACAGCCAACACTGTCACACTGATATTGAGTAGGGATTTTGACGGATGATTGTGTCCACACTTTCACGGCGCAGATTAAATACGGAGGCGGAGGCGGCGGCGCTTTGTCATCTCAGAGAATTGTGCGAGGCGGTGCACATTTCTGAGGATGGATGCAGGGATGAATGACAGCAATGAAGACGAACCACGGACGGCGACAATGGAGTTGGCAGCGAGAAGAGACACTTTTCAATCAGCCTCATGCTCCAATATTCACTGTTAGAGGTTTCAAAGTACCTCTGGAGTTCCTCCCTCTCTATAGAAATGGAATGGCCCCCTTTTCACCGCAGGTCACGGCCACAGAGCTCACTTTCAGCCTTTCAAAGTGTTTGTCGATCTTGTGTCAACCGAGCATGTAATCATCTGTGGGTTTGTGAGCGCATGTTTTATAGCCTCAGGTTGTTAATAACATAAAAAGACTTTTAAAGCTTTTGATGGACTGGCACCATCTCCATATTCACACTTGGGTGCTCGAGTATGGAACAGTTTTCCTTTTCAAATTCAAACTCTCCCTCCAATCTTACATTTTAAATCACTTTTAAACACTTGAAACACTTTACACAGGCAGATCTTACAAGATTTTACAAACTTCAATGTTTTACACTTTAACTTTGTCATGATTTACTGTGTTTGATGTTCTAGTAGTACCTTTATAAAACACTTATGGTCAACCCTTGTTGTTTTTAAACACGCTATATAGAAATAAAATCAACTTCATACGAACGGCATCAAGTCACCAATCACAGTGTCAACACCTGCTAATGGGTCCATAAAAATGGTCATTGTGCTGTATTGCAGAGGACCTGAAACTATGGTGATGATTATATCTATAAATTGCCCAGTAAAAATTTAATTCTAGTATCGATTTACATAAAAAACCACAAGGGTTGCCCCATCCCCATCATGGCCATTCAAGAGAATAAAGGTTTCAGCCACTTCCACGTCAGATTCACTTCAACTGGGGACTGCAAACATTCATGTTTTTACATGCAGTCAATCGTCAGAAACACTTGTTGGTGTAAATCCATTTTTCTTAAGGATGATACTTGATTGCACTGGCTAATGGGTTTGATAGAATGAAGGATTAGAAGGTTCAGTTCAGGGACGGGGGGACGGTATTTGGTCCTCACTAGTATAGCTGTGCAGTTGTTGTGTGATGGAAAAGAAAAAAAAGTTGTGCATTGACTCTAAATCATGCCGTGGCAGTGGGCTGCAGCTCACCCTTTAACCCCTCGGTGTTCCCAGCTGTGGGTGATCTATCGGAGACATTTTACAGCAGTTCACCCACATGTGGTGATAATGGCCCAGTGCGTGATCCCGGCCTGGTGCTCGCCGTGCTCCGTCATGCCTCATCCAGCGGCAGACGGAGGGGGAGTATTTTGGAGGAAATGGAGTATATAAATCAGGAACAGTGGTGTGACCATCGCCCAACTGTGACTGAGGGCAGAGCTGTATATCTGAGCATGTGACACAGAGGACTGCACCAGGTCTCGTGGTGAGAACAGTTGTGAAACAATCCCATCTGAACATGAACGTATGTACTTCTGTGGTAGAATAAGATAACAAGAAAAACTTCTCAAGCACTTTCCTGATTATTTGATTAACAAAACAAATATGACTTTTGATTGTCCAGAGCCACATTTGAATAGTTCCATGCTGTGACCATTGAGAGTTTTAATCACCGCATGTTTTTTTAACTTTGGAGTTAATGATTATCATGTTTCCGTCTTCTGGACTTCTTCTATTCACAGTTCATATAAATGTAGGTACATGGAAACGGTAAATGGTGAATAGTTGTCACTTTGTGGGCGTTAGTTTTTATTCCTAACTATTAACAAAAAACACAAAACAAACAATGTAATCATAATTTTATAAAATGGTATAACAAGGGTAAGACATGGCTGTTTGTACATTAGAGGTCCGTTGAAACAAACAATACCGTTTACCAACTGTAGGGCAAATCCTACCTTGTTTTACTTTAAGTAATACGAGAGGTTTGTTGAAGTGTCTGAGCTCCATAACATACGTCCTTCACAATAATCCAGAATATGGTGAATGACCTGTCTGACCGAAACATTGCATGATCTTTTTTCTTTGAAATGTGTGATGGAAAAACAAATTGGTGACTGAGGCTGTTCATCTTTAAAAGGACATTCATACTTTTCTGTTCATAAATCCTATTCATTTGTATTAAACTTTCTTTTCAAGTTGATATTTTATAGGGCAAGCAGAACATCTTTAATGGCCAATCAGTTATTCATTTTATATTGGCCTTTGCCCACGTGACTTATAGCCCATTCAGCTTCCATAAATCCTGCGGTCAGACAATTTAATGATGCGTGTATGTCTGCCAAAGATGCTGCTGCCATAAACTCCAGGACAGTTAAGACACTTTATTCCCCAGGCACACCTAAAATATGAGAAAAAATAAAAAGCCACAGGTTTTTTTTTTTTTTATGATAGACCAAATGTGCAGGTAGCAGAAACCATTAAAAAATGCAGAGATGTTTTCCTTCTCTTGGGGGATCGTTCAAGGTCAGCATTTTTTTTTCCTCCTTTCATTTTTTTTTCTATTTTAAGATGTGGGTGCAGCACCGAAACTGTGCCAGCCCCAAAATATCAGACAAAATATGTTTCCATGAAAACTTTTTTTTTTTTTTATAATGTCTTTATAATGTTTTGTTTGTTTTTTTTCTTTTCCTTTTTGTAACAAACTGAAATGTTTGGTTGGTCTATAAAGAAAATTGATGATATATGAGTGACGATGGCAGCGCTGCATCAAGAATCACTGAAGGAGAAAACTGTTTGTTGGTTAGTTAATATAGTTAATGTAGTTAATGTTTCCGCCACATACGAGCTCACAGTTGATTGAAAAGATCACGGTTGTGATCTATTTTCGTCATTTCTCCCAGCTATCGCTCTACACACGCCTAATATGTTTTGGTTGTGTTTACCCACAATGCCCTGCGTTGTAGTTCACTTCCTGCATTCACAACACCCCGGATGAACCAGACTTTCCTAGCAAACAAACTTATGTACCATAAGTTTCATTAAAGTTCCCTCATCTAATCACTACTGCTGCAACTGTTTCACACTGGATATACTGGATACTCCAGAACCACTGCTGTCCCACAACAAAGCCACTGCACACCATATTTTTTATTTAGTTCATCTTAGCGGTTATTTAGTCATTCAACCTTCCACACTTTCCTTAGCAATGAAAGATGTCTGAACTTCATGGCCTCCCCGACTCTGGTCTCTTCTGCAGTTTTTCCTTCAAACACTGCAGTTTTAATTTATCACATCCATAAATCTCTGAGATGTTTACCGAGAGGAACATGATGAAATCGAACTCTGGCATTAGAACATTGTGTCTGGTACATCGCAGAGTTTCTGTGATAGCTCTGTGATAAGATGAAGAACTTGCTACCTCAGCAGTCAGTGGACAGAGGAGCTGCTGTTTTCTAATGTGCATTGTTTTCATTCACGGTGATATGCTTTCAACTCAAGGACCGGAGCCCCCACAGGATCATTTCTTTGTCTGCTGCTTTATTTAATAACCTGCAGCATAGAATTCCAAGGATGTCTACAATGGGCCAAAGATATACTTGCTTTTTAGCCACACGTGTCTGTTGGCGCGTCAAGCACGTGCTTCATGAGATAGTTGGTCATACCGAGCAGATACTGACCCAAGCCCATCATGGCCAGCCTTCTGAATAAGGTTGGTTTCAGTCACAAAAATCACAACGCCTGTTGGGGGTTTGGCTCAGTTAGTACTCTCAGGAGCATGGGTTGGATTCAGTATAGTTCACGTTCTCGCCATGCACTTCACAAGTACTCCATGTTACTGGAGAATTCCACTAGGGCGCAGACAACAGAAGTCAGAGTGTATACAGAACGACTGAAAGGCTATGAAAGCGACTATGGTTCCATCATACATCATATGTGAAACCCAACAATGCGGCTGTATCGATGTTCATTTTCAATGTACCCAATGAAAGCAGGATATGTGAGGCAGCCATGATGGATGCAGAAGGTGTAACTAAACAGTGCAAATGCAACAAAAACACCCTTTTTAAATGACTTTGGTGAAACACTGAGCTAGTGCAGCAGAGATCACTCCACAGTCCAATATATAAACTAGAAACTCCCGGTCCTCTTGGTTCCCTACATCCCTGAGAGAGGCAGGAATATAAATGTGTGTGTGTGTGTGTCTCTGTGTGTGTGTGTGTGTGTTGATAAAAGGTGTCATGACAGGGTTCGTATCAGTCCGATAAACCAGTGTATGAACATGAACTTTCCTTGACCTTTCAGTGCTTGACAGCTGTGTTGCATCGCCCCGACCAGGTTAATGACCTGTCAGGCTGACTGATCCCTGACAGGCGCGCACACACACACAGGTTTGTGCAGCTATCCTTTTAAGGACTCGCATTAACTTCCATTCATTTGGACAACCTCATGAAAACTGTATCCCTAACCTTATCCATAACAACTTGATGCCTAACCCGGACCTTAACCGAACCACGATTCAAATCTCAGTCCTAAACTGAAGCAGTTTCTCAGAAATGAGGTTCTGCTGCATTAGGACTAGTTCAGTTCCAAAGAGGAATACATTTCTTTTCAGTCAATTCCACGCTGGAACGCCTATAGGTTACACTGAATGTGGGCACACTGTGCAGCAACACATTTTTAAAGATATCATTTATCTGTGATCTCAATGTCTTGATAGCTACATCACAGTTCACTGCGACAATAATAATCATCATATTATTACTCGGTACAAAGAGATCTCCAGTTTTCAGAGACAGGGGCATATTAGAAATATCATTTCTAATATGTGGCTGGTCATCTGAATTGAGCCCAATTCTCTACGAGCCTCCATGGGCGATGGTTTACCAAATATTCCCAGAAGCAAGTGACACCTGCTATTTCTTCTTCCGCCATCTGCCAAAATGGTTGGTGATCCAATAAAATGCTTTTCCATTGTATAGGTCTACCATGTTTCAAATTCCACCTGGAAAACCTAGCGAACAGCCATTAAATATCCTCTTCTGTGACTTCAGTGTTTGAAATCTTTCATTCACAGTTTGACGCAGCAGTAGACCAGCAATTACGATGTCCCGTGAGATAAAAGTGTTATTTGTCCAGGTTTTTGGTGTTTGAGGACATAATGATGTCCAAGTCATTCCTCTAAAGACCGTCTGCTGGTGCAGCCCAGATGCCTTCGCTTCTTTGAGAGTACAAAACCCCTGAACTGGAACACCCAAACATTAAGACATGAGTGTCATCAACTCCAAGAGCCACGGCGTCTCCATGGCTGACTCAGCCACTTTCTGTCCCAGAAGTAGATGAGAATGAGGTGGAGGGGAGCAATGGAAAGAGGTGTGGAGGGGGGAGGCAGAGGAGAGGAATCTGCTGTCTTGATTTTGATAGCCAGTCAACAGAATCACTGAGACGTTCACCTGGGACTTTGGCACGGTGGAGTAATGTGCTTCTCCGTCTCATTTGTGCTTCCCTAAGACAATCAGACACTTGCTAATCCATCTTCATCCGTGCACAAACCACACTCTCTTCAGGGAAATACAACCGGTGGACCCACATGCACACACTCCCCTCTCTGTTAGTGTCGCCGTGTTTGTGTGAATTTGCTGAGCTTGTGCAATTACATTAAACATTTTCCTTTTGCATTTTTGGATAGCGTTGCAGAGTGTCAACCCGCACTAATCTGATAACTCAGTGCAGCGACATCATCAAAGCAGGACCAGTAATAATCAGCCGATTAAGCTATGGACTGAAAATGATTTGAGATTGATGTTATACAATCTGAAATCAAGCACAATGATAGCATAGGTATATGATATAGTATCTAGCCAAGGACCCTATTTATTCTATGACTATAAAAATGGGATCAACACATCAGCCACAACACAGAATGACTTTACCTGTATTACATGAACACATTTCCTTACACTCCTCACACTACTACTGCAATTACTCTATGAATTCTTAATATACTGTAGTTCTTAAATTAGATTATAGGTGTATCAATGTTTAGCCACGTCCTGACTTTTTTCTTTTCTTTTAACAGTGGCACTGCTGTGCTTGGGTGTCTGGCATTTAACATCATAGCGTCATGAACTATGGGGAATTCCCTCAGGCAAGGTCTGTAGAAATGCCAACTTTCAGAAAGTGGTCATAAAGTCCTCGATATGCCCACGAGACGACCTCACACACGCATAACCATTTTCACAGTGAGATATCCCTAAGCCCCGATGGTCTCATCGTAAACTCAAAGTGTGTGAGTGTGTGAGAGTGGACATTGGGACTCGGCCAATATAAAGATGGAAAACTATCCTGACAACTGGGTCAAACTTCTTTTTCTGGAACACACACACAGGATGAGTTATTATGTCTGTTGCTTGTAATTGCTTCCTTATAATTTGTGGCAGTTCATTGGAACAGGAAGAGCACTATTGACTTGTGATGATTAAGAAGAACGTGTGACCACTGTCCTTGACCAATAGCCACTCCTCTGCTTCCTGTGACTATTGAAATTGCAGAATTCATTCTTAATGAAGTATTTCCTCTAACCTAATCTAATGGTGTGAATGCAGACTGTAAATATAAAGGACTCCTCCTGTCACCCCTCCCATTTCCACTAGAGTGGCCTTATCGTACCCAAAGTGATGTTCATCATGTATTTGTATTTATTTACTCACACATATTCTTTAAAAAAATATTGAAAAATTCAATGTAAGTTGTCTAAAATTGAATATTTTTCCAAAACATTCGGCGTCAAAACCTGAAACGCAAGCTCTGGTTGGTGTGTCTTTGCAGAGACATGGTGGTGCAAGGTGGTGGCCTCCCCAAAACAAGGCCCCAGTGCACATATGAGGGGCATAGTACAGTCAATTTGAATCTATAAAAATACAGATTTTCATCCACTCCAGTCAAAGATGAGATGATGGAAACCTGGCATTCATTCCTTCCTCCTCTCCTTAACTTTCAGCACTTTTTAATGCACCAGACAAACTGTGCCATCACTCCATTAGGTTTGTTTGCTGCATTCGGTTGTAGGTAAGGATCCCATGTCACTGTGTGGACGGATGGATGAAAACTATTTCTTCTTGTGTGTCTTTTGTGAGCTGGGTTAAAAGCCACTTCAGCACTGACGCTGAGCTATTTAGTACTGATACGGTGCATCTGTGTCCTGAACAGATCTGCATTAAGGAAATACAGCATCCATTAGAGCTTTCCTTTAATGGCCTCCTTTAGTGTTCAGAAAGTGAGTCAGCAAGAGGAATGGCACTGCAGGAGTGTTTCCAGAGCCTCTCTGTACCTGATCACATCACTGCGTCAGACGGCTTTTTGTTCGCCCGGAGCCAACAGTGATCGATACGCGGAATAAGAATGTATTATTCATTTAGCCTGTAATGTTTTGTTGTATGAATCTGGTGCTAATACAACAACAGGAGGCCCAATACAGAGGAGAGAAGAAATAAATTATACCTTAAGTATTTTTGTAAATACTCTGTAGCTGCTGGAAAATGAGGATATTTCCTGTGCGATTAAGAGTGAACACGGAGAACAACCACACATTTTCACTGCAGCTCATAGACGGGGCTAATAAGGGCTGAGGGTAAGATGAGCTTCCCCCAAACGATCATTTTAACTTTTTGTAAATTGCTCGTCTTAGTCATTGTTATTAAAATACAAACAATTACAGGCCTGCATGTCCTTCAGGCAGCACTGTCGCATCACATGTGATTACACAAACAAAGTCTTTCTTCATTGAGTTAGTTTCCCCAAGCTTTAGGTCGCAGTAATCATTCTTAACACAGCAAGACTGAGTGGAAGAAGCCAGAGGTTATTGTGAACTGAGGCTCTTGAAGGTTGCATCTTCTCCCCTCACTGGTTCAGGACTCTGATCTAGATGATGGATTTTTAGAGTTTATGTTTCGGAAAAAAAAGACTAGTTTGACCCACGACTTTGGACAAAGTATTGACGATGTGTTGAAAATGTTTGCGGCATTCAAAAAGGATAGGAATAAGACTGGGTTCAAAATCCAGAGCAATATTACATTACTGCCCTCTGCAAAACAAATTCTCACTTTATTCAAATGATTAATTTAAAAGTTTGGGCCTGATCCAGAAGAACAGGACGTAGTGTCTTGGTACAGCAGCTGTGGTTTTCCACTTGCAGGAGCAAGTGCAACTGATAGTGTTTCACTATCAGCTGGAGTTTAAACTTCTTTTAACAAAGAGTGGTTCTGCTCACTCCACAACCACTGTAAGTATTTTCCTCCAGACTGCTGCTGTATCTTTTGATGCCTCTTCCAGATTCCATCGAATCATTTTTTTTCTGCTACTGTTGCGGCTCCACACAAAGAACTGAGGAAGGGGGACATGAAATTCAAAGGCTATTCAGCTCAAGTTTCTCTTGGCACTTTGTACTGAACACTTATAATTGGTGGATGCCAAGGCCAATAAGTGACTTCTCAGTAGTAGGCAGGCGTGGGCAGATAGAAGGATGATGGAAAAATACTTGATCCCACGCAAGCCACTTAAAAAATATTCATTTTATTCCATAAAACATTTTATTTCTTCACATATGCCACATTCAAGATGTCTAGAATAATAATAATAGTAATAAAAAAAGACATGATATATAAGGTAAATAAGGTCCTGGTAATCAATGTTTGTGGAAATATTGGCAGAAAAGGGGCTAATTACTCATTTACTTAAAACAAAACAGGGGAGTCGCCCCTGCTGGCCATTCAAGAGAATGCAGGTTTCAGACACACTATGCATTTTCATACTCCTTGAATGTTTGCAGCATGAATATCTCATAATAAAAAGTCACTACGAGCTTCCACAAGCCCGTGTAACTCTTGAAAAACGTGTCTTCCAATGTTGAGAAGGACAGTGGCTGCACCAGTGTGTCTTCAATCCCAGACAGAGTTTAAGTGCAGGGCTGGACAAAATACAGTGTTCAGAGAAAAATGGTTCCTCCTATTTGTGAATTATATGCACAGCCTCCCAGCAGGTCAGATTAAGAATGATGAGAAAATAACAGGTAATTGTGGCTCCATCACAGACCTCCAGCTCACTCCCTTTGATCTGGTCTTTTCTCTTTGTCTCCCAGCCTTTTTCTTTTTTCTTTTTGACTCTGACGTGCCTTTGAATCGTATTTTCATTTTGTCATCCTTCCTCATGCTTCATGTCAATTTGTTCGGGCCTCATGTTTGAACCCGCTCCAATTATGTGAAGCCTTTCATCTGCGAGGGAAGTTACGAGTTGATCTTTCATTTCAAAGGTTCTACAACAATAACTTGGCCCTATGGGCTGTGTGACGAGTTGCCCAGGTAATGAGGGAGACATAGTTATTTCTGACTGACCCACAAAAGTAGCTTCAGTTTTGCTTCTGAACAAAACGCATTTTGGTACTTTAATTTAAACATTTAAGAAAACAGTATAAACTAAAGACTGAATACAGTCGACTCTCTTTATGTCCAACATGACAAGTTTTGACCTTTGCATTACATGAGTCTAAGGTGCTGACCATGTGTCCGTGTTCCATTGTCATGTTACGGCTTAACGGCATTGCTCAACTCGATGCAGAGTGAAAAGAAAACACGTTTCATGCTGTTTCACGCTGTAAACCCTCACCTCGGGGGAGTTGTTGGTCTGATTCTGCCTCCATTAGTACGCTTGGATCACTGAGGTAAATCTGAACGAAGGCTTTCAAACACTGAATTCACAAAACAACAACTGAACTTGGAAAAGCAAGGTAATGCAGTGACCATGTTTTTAGGATGGATCTGTTGGGGAACTTCTAAAGCTTAGTCTGGTCCTCTGCTTTCATGAAAATCTATCATATAATTGCTGAGATTATATGATAGTGTTGGAGGGAGGTTTGGATATTTTGCTTCATTGAGCCATGTATCTGTCAAAACAGCAGATGTATTGATCTCTGCAGACATCCAGTTACATCCAGACTGTGTCCGAATATACTCACTACAAATCACACACAAGCCTGTTCATACCGATAGATAGATAGATAGATAGATAGATAGATAGATAGATAGATAGATAGATAGATAGATAGATAGATAGATAGATAGATAGATAGATAGATAGATAGATACAAAGATAGATAGATAGATAGATAGATAGATAGATAGATAGATAGATAGATAGATAGATAGATAGATAGATAGATAGATAGATAGATAGATAGAATTTGAATTAAAACAGTGTGTCTAGAAGCTCCACAGACTCTAACGTGACTGAAGGTTAATTTAAACGTTGTTTGAAGTTTTAGAAATAATACTTCAAATTGAACTTTTTCTTTTTTTACTTCACTTTAATCTGTTTCAAGGTGAAAAACCACTATAATTTATGGGTGTTAATATATATTAATCAGTGATGCCGAGCGGAGTGATGCAAGAGCCGATGAGTGACTGATAGATAACTGCCGTAAATCTCTTTCTCACGGAGGTTATTATGATTGATTTGCCTCCTCTATTAGCTCTGTGTCCTGCCGGTGTATGATGTGTGCAGGTTGTCGGTGATGAAATACACGGCACCTTCACCTTCAAACCTCTCACGTTTAGTATTCTGGGAGAAACTATTGGGTAATCACACCTGCGATATAGAGTCACACCGTTTATTAAACTGACCTTTCAGGGACCAGCTATTAAGCAGGATGTCTTCACTCCTTTAAATCAAACAGTGTGAGTTTAAAAGCTGTTCAATCTGAAAAAAAAAAACACAAAAAGCTGTTAGTTTTTATGAAGTGCATGCAAGAAGATGAATTTGACTTCAAAGACAAACAGAAAGATCAAACTTACTGGGTCTTGTGAGGACTTTATGACCGGTACAGGATTATGTGACCTATAACAGCGGGTGGGGAATTGTTATAGCTTATCCCTTAATCAAGACATGTATGATTCACAAAAATAATTCTATTAATTCCCCTTTCTCTTCTTCTTTTCTGATACTTTTTACAGATTGGTACTGGCAATGCTGCATTATTGCCTTCTTCTGGATTTAATCGTCCATTAGAATGATCCTTTTGACTGGTAGTGGTTTCAGTCCTGTTTTCATCACTCCTTCCATCTCTTTCCCATTTGTGACGAGTTTGTTATTTGTATTCATCATCTATAACTTGCTCGTCTACCTCTCCATCTAGTCTCAGAGTCTTTTGTTGTTTTCAAAAACCCACATAAACAATCCCTTTCCTTCCACAATGCATCCATACTTCCTTATGGTTAATTGATATTTTGGACAAAATACAAAGGTCAGCCAGCCCTGTGATGGACTAGACCCCACCTTTTCGCCTTTCCCATGTCAGCCTGAGATTGGCAACAGCCAATGACGCTCATGTGGAGGATAAAGCGGTAGAAGATGAACGAATGAATAATGAATGAACACCTCATTATCTTGCTCAGATTGGCTCCGACATCATCACTGCCAATTATTTCCCTCAGTGGTGACACCAGCACCCATGTGAACATTTCACAACTCAGGTAGCAGCGGATCAAGCGCCTGTTAATATTTCCATCATCACTTAAGTATCATCTTAGCGACATGCATGTGATTATAACTCATGCTCACCCACAGAAGATGTAGATCAGGGTTTCTCACTCCTGGTCCTCGGGACACCTGCATGTTGTCGATGTTTCCCTGCTGACTATTTAAAGCAGGGAAACATCGACAACATGCAGGACAGTGGGTCCCGAGGACCAGGATTGAGAAACACTGATGTAGATGATATGTGCAGTTACCATGGGTATGACTGGGAATCAATATTCAATGTATACTGTCAAGCTGGGAGAAACTACAACACATCGGCGTTGTTCCATGAGTTCCAGAGAAAAGGCTGGAATGCTGTCGACTCTGCTGTTGCCGTTGTTAAAATAGCTTCACTTGTCTCTTTAGGTCTTCATGCAGCAGAGCTGAAAAGAAAGTATGCTGAAAGTTGCCTCAGAGAGCTGTTTGACACATGTTCAGTGAGGAAGCGCGATATCCAACAACCACAAAAGGGTACTCGTGTGGCGTTCTCTCAACTTTGCCAAAACTGTAATCACTCCAGACAGCGGCGGTGCCAACATGCAGTTGGCAGGTCCTTCATTGGCAGCCTTCACATATCAACATCCTTCATCCAATTGGGAGAGTTAATATCCTCCACAACATATGAAGATTACAGTCAGTGGACCTTTTCTACAACTGTTCCTATTTTGTCCTGTATTTATAGACATGGAACGCCAGGCATCAGCGTTAATGAGAGAGAACGGGAACTAAAAATAATCTATCACATGAATTTTGTTCAAACCTCGTGCTTCTTATCTATAATAAAAATAAATGACTTTGACAACTGCATTAATGACGTTCTTGTGTGGTCAACAAGAGCACTTTGACTCACAAAGGGAGTTTAATGGCGCTCACTGGACTTGTGTAATGCGATTTGACCCCGACGAGAATGCGCTCGATGCTCCCCACTTTTAAAGAAACACACTGATTGCTTCTGGTTCTCTGGTGTTCTAATCAGTGCTCATCAGCAAAGAGCAAGGAAACAGAACAGATAATGGAAAACGGCAGATAACGCACAGGAGATGACGTGTGTGGTATTTCTGTTTCTGAATGTTTCAAGGGTGTTTTGAACATTGAATATTGCTGTGTATGGTCACTGTGAGAATGAGGAGGATTCAGAATGGCGATTGTCATCGCTTTCCGCTGATGTTGGGGGGTCAAGTTGAGCTTACGTCCACCTCCTTCATTAAAAATCCATTAAAATCCAGCTAATAGAGACTTAATGAGGGTGAGTCTGGTAGATCGTCCTTCAGGTGTGGCTCAGGAGAGACTAATCACCATCTGACTACACGATCGGGCTGTTTGGCAGGACGGGATGGGAGGATGGGAAATGGATACGGGGCAGAGTCAATGGCAGTTGTGAGAATACACGGCACGGACGAGGGAGCTGTTGCAGCCTCCCTCCAGCAAATGTCTTTCAGCCGGATGAAACGATCGTCAGCAGTGTCACTGTTGTGTTGTCATACAGGTCATAGGTCGCTGCGCTGCCCCTGCTGGCTGTGACAATTAAGGTCACTGCTCATTGAAGTCTTGTGGATTCTGAATTAAATGATGTAAGCGATGCCTTTCAACTTTCAACTGCTGCGGCTTCACATTCAGACCTAGAACTATGCATTTGCTTGCCCTCTGACCTTAAAGCTGCAGTAGGCAACATATTTCTGTTGACAATTTCATAATATCCTTTCTTTAAAATGTAAACCAAGGGATACTGGAGAGGACTAAACTAAAAGGGAATCAGAAAATACAGTAAATATGCATTTGTGCATGAGGTTCACATGGTCGACTGTAAAATACACAGTGAACTTAACAGCCAATGGATTATCAGCAATTTGAAAGATTGTTGTTTGTCATTTTTATTTCCCTATTTCTAAATGACAATCAGGAAATGGCTCGTTGTCACAAACACAACTCTCTGTATCCATATCAATGTGAATGCACTGGAGGGTTCCTGTTCCCAAGCCAATAATTCTTTTCAACAAGAGCCGTGGCATTTACTTGAGTACAAAGGTATATTAAAATATGTATTATTCATTAGAGATGAGACAATACAATAATCAATAATGCAGTAGTGGTATGAAACTGACCAAAGTCATGGAATGGGATGACGGAAAAAAAGAAATCCGATAAACCTCAACTATGAGGTCAATGTTTCAACATGCTTTAAAGTGAAATGTTTGTCCCGATTGTCATGTGACAAGGCAATATGTTTTAGAAATGGCTGGTTATAGCTACAGTTGTCTTATTAACCGCCAAGTTTTGAGCCGAGTCCTATTATTTATGTGAGCAACAGAGATGTATAAGACACAGCAGTTCAGCACCTGTCATGCACTGCACATGCATCCAATTTGTGCCCCAGCATACCAACAGTTTTGACATTCCACGTGGATATGCAGTGAAGGGAAAGCTGCAGGTGCTCTGTGACCGTGAAGTCTCGTCACTGCGGAGAGCGGAGCCGCACATGGAGGGACGTCACGTGTTAAACCTGCTCTCAATCACAACGCTCTGACAAAGGAGAACCAAAAATGAAAACAATGAGCGTTATTCTCTGGACAATACTGCTCTGCAAAATCCATCTCTGACACGAGAGCGTCCCGTTCAAAAAAAAAAACGAGTGCGATGATCTCAAGAGTTAAATGGGGGCAGGGCTCTATAACAGCTGCCGAGCTCTTCCACACAACTCTCATCTTTTATTCTGAGATTATTACAGCTGAAAGTCGTCAAGGATTAACTCTCTCTCACCGATTCTTCTTTCATTCCAGCAGAAAAGCCTCCCATCCTGTTCAGTTAAAATTCCTTCATGGATTCATTACTGCTTACATTTCAGATCACACACACACACACACACACTCCACCTCTATCATCCATCCATCCCTCTCTCCTTCTCTCTCTCTGTGTAGTGTAAATCACATTAAGCTCTAATAGGCAGCTTAGACCCGAGCAGCCAAAGTACCATGGGCCATTAGCTCCTCCATTTTAAGAAGAAGATCTCTGCAGTAATAGCTGCCTGTTACTGGAAATTAAGGCACCTGCCTTCCGGCCACATCAGTAATGTCCACAGAGAGCCACATTATCAAGCTTTCCACTGCAGTTTGTGGGTGGAGAGGATGCTGAGGATACGGCTTCTCTTTGGCTGACATTGTGTAATCGCGGGTCAAAGGTTCCAATACGGCCTTCAAATGATGAGACGCAACTGAACGGCTGAAGAAAATAAGAAAGGAAAAAAAGAAAAACAGTCGAGTTGAGCTCAGGTTTGACGGCGACTGTACCGACATGAATCTGTGACCTTGTCAGAGCTTCTTCCTGGAAGCCATCAGTCTGTGACATGTTATAAATGATGCAGCCAAAACATAGACGAACTGAACTCGAGTCAGACTGTCTGAATTATTCAAATGGGACCAGAATTTGCTGTTTCATTATCCTGGGGGAGAAAAAAGGGAGAGAAGCAAAGATTCTGCTTCACCACTCTGTTAACCAACAACCTTATACTCTCCAGTTACACGTAGTAAAACTGTCTGAGAGCTACGTCTGCTGTGTAGGACAATGAGTGCATCTTCTTTGGCGTCACTGTCTTAAAAGACGACGTGACTGTTCCTCTGCGACCTGTGCAGAGCGGTGAGGTCAGAGGCCCATCTGGACACTGGTGTACCTGTAATGTTCAAGTGGACAGGAAAGGACAGGGGACACCTGCTGGGTGGAAAGTGACTCAGCAGCTGAGTGTACAGATTTACAAAGGCTATAGAGTGTATGTGAATAATCAAAGAGGATGAGGACGAGCCATGTGTTAAGGCGTGTCACCCTCAGCGCTTAAGTTTGAAGAACAAACTCCAAAGGACTCCGAACTCCTGGGATGTCTTTGCTTCGAATGACTGAGAACAAATCAGAGAAGGATATGTATCTGTTCCAACTTTCAGGTCTTTTAAATCAAGGAATTCAAGAATTGAGGAAAATTGTTCTTTCTGGAATTTTTTTCTTCTTCATCCAAAACGATCAGATTTGAGGCCTGATGAAAAACGGCATGTCAATCAGAGTCGGGAAAAAAAAATACTCAAAGGTTTTGCAGAATTGCCCATTGGCGCTCCTTACGGTGAAATGCGGGTCTGCACAATGCAGCTTTCTTTTCTTTTATTTGAACTTGTAACTGTTTTCCAGTGTGCACACAGCATGACTGTCTATGGTGCGCTTTCAATAATATATTTATTCTCTCTTAACACTTGGACAGCACTACAACAATGATGGACTGACTATATGCTCCACTATATAGAGACTACTGATACCAAAGGAAAGTAAATCACAGGAAACACTGTACACTCCTGGGACATTGTGCAGCCTGATGCACAGTGTTGAAAGAGAAAGACACATTTTAATTGAGATCTAAAGAGAGAAGTGTAGGAAGTGAGCTCGGTTCTGTGGGTGGGCATGTGTGGGGGGTGATGAGATTCTGCAGAGGGAGAAGAGAAGTGAAAATGGGAGAGAAGAGCAGATGGTGCTTAATCTCTCTCCACAGAATGGCATCACATTACCACCAAATTTCATCTAATCTCCTCAAAACTGCGACAGATCCATTTGGACGTGGCCTCCAAGAACAGCTGAGGGGCACAGCAGGCCATTTTTTTAGCACTAGAACTGTGGATGTCATTCCATTTATCTCACCGGCGGCCCTTGGCGCCAGCCGGCGAGCCAGTGATGAGATGAGGTGTTCTGGTGTCTGTTGAGCACACAGAGGCATCTTCTCATCACAGTGAGAGGAGGAGGAGCTGGAGATGAAGGCTCAGACTGTCTGATGTCACTACTCCTTTCAGTTAAAACTGAAGGGAGTAGTTTACACTGAAAATGATGCCACTGATTAACCTTATCAGATGTCAGAAGGAGGTACACACCATGCTGAAAACTGGCACACACATCTCTACATCTCACGAGAGTTGCACAACAGAAATAATTTAACAACAAAAAGACCAACCAAAACAAATACAATCTACACCAGAGTAAGTGCACGCCATCATAGGAATATGCCCAAATCTTTACCTTGATGATAATGATGATTCAAGCTCACAAAACATGGGAGAACCGCTACCTCCAAGGGTTACGAAGATAAATCCAATGACTTTGGTGTGGGAGGGTTAGCAGTTTACAACGTCCAGTTTCCAGGCAGGAAAAGGCAGACTAAAGACAAGATAAAGCACCAAACACATTTTCAAGACGGCAAAGACTAGAGGTTACGTTGGCTTTGCAGAAACAGCTGAGCAAGAGCTTGTAGAATATATTCACTCAGTCATTCTGTCATAATCTGCCCCCATTAGACTATTTGAGGACTGATGGGTTTCCCTTTGGGGCTGAAGGTCGCACGTTCAATTCCCCACTCCTGAAAAATCTGCACTTCTGTGTAAAGCACTTTGTGTTGTCGTCAAGAATAGAAAAGTGCTATATAGAAATAAAGTTTGGACTTTTGTTTTCTAGTTTGGTAGAGTTTTACTTCCTGTTCAGATGTTCCCTATGCCAGTTGACACGTGTGTCTCCTCTATTTGGGTGGTGATCCTTTAAAAAGACTTGTTAACCTTGTGAGATACCTAGTTACCTTTGTGTTCAGTGTCTAGTTGCAGTTGGTATGTGTTTCATAGAACCTAATGTTTTTGATCGCTGTCAGTCATTGATTCTTGTGCCTGCATCTGACTTTAAATACTATGTAAAAACTGATGCTAGTCCATTTGTTGGAGGAAGAATGTCAAAGACAAAACAAAAGGATCCTCCAGTCTTTCATGGTTCTCAGCTTTGTCCTAAGCCTGTAGAAGAGACTGTTTCACTCCGGGCAGGAACAATGTAATCCCTGTACAGAGATTTGTAAATGCCACCTCTGAAAAACTTAAACATAAAGCACCACTGAAGTCAGCGTAGCCACATTAACAATGCTGTGTGATGAGAGCACGGTGACGAACATGCTGCTTTATGATCTGGTCTTTGGCTCATTTGCAGTGAGTGATTCACTTCCCAAGGCTCTGCAGCTTAATGACATGGATCAGAACATTTCCACCAGGCAGAACGTCAGATTTTTTCCTTCCACATGCATACATACATACCAGCTCGTCAAATGTCTCTGCATCGTGTGACCAGTAGAAAGTCCAGATGAGCTGTGCAGGATGTATTAAAGAAATGTAGATAAGTATGAGCAGCAACGATCAGTTGATCAATCCTATTGACAGATATATCATCTTTTGTGAGTGATATTTTAAAAGCAAATATATCATTTCAGATCTTCTCCAGTACAGCATTGTGACAATTTTGTAAATGATGTCAGGATTTGGATGGAAATGGATGATAAAGTATGGCACATATGACAAATATCCACTGGTGTCCATCCATATGGAGTTTAGTCCAATACATCTGTTTGGTGTTCTCATAGTACTCAAATGACATTGTATTTGTTCCAAACTACTAACTAAGCTTAGGCAGTGCATTTGATCTTGAGCCTGATACTTGATTTTTCACCGTCTGTCACTTCAATTGTGTCTTTTTCTTTCCTTGCTCTTCTGCAGCAACAGAATTAAACAACTGAACATCAAAGAGAAACTGCAGCAGGTTTCTAAAACCAAGCAACATTTCAAACCCGCTATATAACTTGTGTGTGAACCCCTGCTGTGTCCTCAACACTCTTATCTTTTCTCTGGGATCATGAAAGAGTAAATTCTGAAGGAAAATATAAAACTTTTTCAAATGCTCCAGTTGCTGCTTGAAATGTACCTTAGGTTTAGCTCAGAGTTACTTCATATCTGATTCACAGTCAAAAACAGCTAGCATAAATACATACAAACAGTACTCTTCAAGGGTGAGCTAGAATGTTTGTTTGGGGGCCAACTTTTTCTTCAGTCATTAGTTGGAACATGTTTGATTTCATATTTCTGCCACCTTATCCAGAACTACTCATGCAGGTTTACTTAATGCTCTTACTAGAATAAATGTGTCTGCAGGTGGGAATAAAACAAGCTGATCGAGCCCTCACAAAACATAGTTCGGGATTTATTTAGCTTTTACTGGGCAAAATTAGCCCAGTGCCATGCTTTGAGTATTTTATTTGTTATTACAGTATGTGCTGCCCATGACAACAGGGTGGAGAAAATAAAAAGGTGTGTGACTCGACCAGGTCATCTCTCTTTCATTGGACGGTCATTCTAAAAATGGGGGCAATTTGTCTGGCAAAGGCCCTTCCGTGGATGTGTACCAATGCATAGTTTTGGTTTTTTTAGACAATAGTAACTTTTCATTTACCTTGTTAACTTACTATTGTCTGCTTCAATGAGTGAGGGAAGCTGAAGTTACCTGGCCGAGGAAGAGGAAGCTAACAAGCTACATTAAGAGATGCCCCATCTACGTTCAGCACATAGACTTTATGCACTTAGTTCTCCATCTTGTGAATAAATAGAGAAATCCTGCACTTTTAACTTTTCACATACGTTTTGTTTTCTTCTGTTAGACAGATTCTGTAATGTATAGCTATGTGATTGTCTTGCAATATATTGATTATCACAGAATTGTATTGTATCGTGATATTATTGGTATCGTGGCCCATGTATCATGTTGTTTAAATCTGTTTAAATCAAACATTTGGTTGATCCCAAGAATGAAACTAATTTATTTGCAAGCTGTCGCAAGTTTTATAAAAGTAAGAATCCCAATAATGCCGAGGGCTATGCTTATGGCGGAAAATGAATGCACACTGTGCTGGAAATGGTGCATCACCAGCAAAAAATAGAGCAGACCAAAGTGAAATGAATGTGTTCACCTTTACGATCACACTGATGCCAATCGGATCCACAGCCAATAAAAACTTGCATTGCAGTCTCTTGGCCCAGTGAATGCTGAACACATGCCCACTTGTGTGAAACCAGTTTAAACCTGGGATTAAAATGGTTTTTGGAGCCGTGTGAATGGGTTAAAGTGGACATTCATGCCAAATTTGGACAGATTCTTGACATATTCTTGTACTCACAAGCAAAAACTTATGTACAGATTCTCCTTAGACTTTGGGTTACATTTCACATTCTGTGTCCTCAGATTATTTAATTTTCACTCTGGACAAGCAGCAATCAATGGCTTTAATCTGCTCCTGGTCTGATTTGGGTAATTTTTGTGTGTTATCAGCTTCACTTCCTGTTCTGTCTGCTCCACAGCACCATGATGACTGGGGCCCAGTGGGACGGAGCTACTAATGGTCTGTGTGACAGGCATGATGAGCATCAATTCTATCATTAATTATCATAATGGGATACAAATGCATGAAGATGCACGTGCGACGAGCTCAGCCCCACGGGGAATAAGACAACAGGCTCCTACGTGCCTGTGTTAAAGGCCTTAGTCCTGTATGAATAAAACCTATCTGGTCTGATGAAATGTGGTGAAATCAACTGACTGTTGTCAAAAGATGAGAGACAAAAGTGGGAGATATGTGGATTCAGAGGAGCAAATGGGAAGTAGGTTGAATGAAAATGATGTCTATTGTCAGCTTCAACCATTCAGTCGATATACATTCTGTACTTGTCTCTCGATGATGTAGGTAGAGTTCAGATTGTCTTCAGAGAAAATGAGCGAGAGTGTAAACATCAGCCTCATTGTTCACCGCATCAAATCTATATGTACTGCGTCAGAAACTGGAAAGGGTGAAACACATGAGTGTTCTCTGATTATGTGGTCAAATTCTTCAAAAGCCTCATTTACACTTGATTGCAACACTTATATAAACACGATGAGTCATCGCATTGATGAAGAGTGAGGCCTTTAACTCCCCAAGTAAATGTTTACTGATGTTGAATAATAAGTGATAGGTTTGCTAATTTTCTCATGGTCATTCAAGAGAACACAGGTTTCAGTCATTTATAATTTGGATTCACTTTCCATATAGTGAATAATCCATAAAAGTCCAAAGTCCATGTACTTTCCAAGTGTGTGAAACCTTGTAAATGGATATACGTAGCTACACGGCAGCTAAATCAGCAGCCTGCTCTTTCAGGCCTTTCTAATCGCTGACTTAAGGGTCACAAATGGTTTAAATACGATCACTTAAATATCAAACAACTCTAAATGTAAGCACCATTTTGGATAACAAACGTGAGCTCACGTGTATCTGTGGTTGGCGCTAGCATACGATGGCAACTGTACGATGAAGTGAGGATTTAGTCCGCTCATGTGGAGGATAAAGCGGTACAAGATGGATGGATGGATGGATGGACAACAGACAGCTGTCATAGGTTTTGGTTTTGTTGTTTTTCATCCGTCTGTTCTGTCGCAGCTACCGTGTTGTGGCAGCTGTGGATCAGTGGCACAGTGGGTCGTCTACCAACCGCTGGTCTACATGCCGCTGTGTCCTGGGGAAAGACACTGAACTCCAAATTACTCCTGACGGCTGTGTTGGCAGCATGTGAATGATGGATGTTTGACAGAAAAAGCCCTCCATATAGATGCGCTGTGTGAAGTGGCGTGAAACAGTGAATGGCTGCTGGTAAAAGGTGTGAAACATTTTGATTGGTCATTAAAAGGCAAGGAAAGTATATATACTGTTATGTTACATAATATATTATAGAAGTACACAGCTTCCAAGAGGTTTCCAGATGTATTATAAAAGATATTTTAATTAGTCAACTGAGACAGTTCATATTTTACTTTCAAATCAATTCATCATCAAATGATTCTAAGGGAAATTATGTTTTATAGAGGTTATCATTTTTTTCTGGGGAAGGACTCCCGTACCTCTTTTTCGCTCTCTCCCTCTCTCTCTTACTCTTTCCAAGTTTTCCATTTTAAACACAAGATGTCCAAGGCTGAACATTTCTAAAAGTTGTAAAACAGAGAAAATGAAGTAAAATGTAGCCTGGGAAGCTAAACTAAAAAATAAATGGGATTAGTTCATTTGAGTCTAAGCCGTGCACCCTGCTTCCTCTGTCTGATGTGTTGTAATAAGACAGGTAAACTTCTGCTCCGGAGGAGATGAAAGTTGAAAGAAGATCCAGTTTTGAATTATCCAGGTTGCTGCCACTGCACCGCCTCGCTCCTCTCTCAGATCTGGGGAGCAGGAGGTTTTTAAATGCTAATCCTGTCGACCTTAAAGCCCCGAGGCGGCAACCGCACGAGCAATGCACATCTCTCCCGAGCTTCCTGTCACTCAATAATCAAACAAACAGACATTCTCCCCAAACGCCTCTGCGAAACCTTGTCGCGAATTTCTCCATTTCTCATGCAGACACAGAAATGCAGCCGTCTACCTGGGGACACAAAAAGAGGTGTGCAGACACACTCCTGAACCTGAACACACACTTCTTAACCAACACACACATTTAAGTCCCTTTTAAACTGATATCAATGAGTCACAAGTGACTGGGCATCAACAAATTATAACTTGAAATGAGCCGTGACTCAATAGCCTACCTGTGTGGGGAGGATTGGTGAGGATCCTCTGCCAGGAGAGATGACATTATCCAGGGAGCAGTTTGCTCTTCATGCCTTTGTGGTTCAGCTTCCTCCTTCATTACCCCTCCATCTTGCAGTGACACGGTCAAATTATCCAAATGTCGGAGCACAGTCTGATTCCAAAACCAGAGGAATTCCGATAAGAACAGTGAACTTCAATGAGCGTGACCTCTATTGCTTGTAATAGACCCAGGTTTGTCCGTACACAATGATAAAAAGCTATGTGTGAACTAAAACTGTATTAAAATTTGACCAATTATGTTGATCAAATCAAGGGACTAGGACGTAAAGACCGTGACAAGTGTGCTTCAGATGAAGCTGTGAACCTTTGCTGTTGAGGTTGCCTACATAAAGAATAATCACATTCTGAAGCAGCAGCAGACCAGCTGTATATCATGGAAATCATGCACAAACATGGATGTCAACATCTGCCAATGTCATCTTCACGTCAACAACATAAAAAAGTGGCCAGTACCAATGCTCAGCATTGGTATCCCTACTGATTAATTATCAGATTTCTGACAGCACATCATGTTGGTGTACAATGTTCTGCAGTTTGTCCTATGCAGAGAGTTCAGATCCATCCATCCATCAATTTCTTACCGCTTTGGCCACCACATGAGGGTCAAGGGGGGTACACCCAGTCCATCACAGGGCCACATGTAGAGACAACCATCCACTCTTACACTCAGACCTATGGTCAATTTAGTATGTCCAATTTGCTTAGTTTTTGGACCGTGGGAGGACAACCCGGAGAAAACCCACGCACACATGGGAAGAACATGCAAATGCCATACAGAAGTTCAGATCATCATAAATAAATGTAATGGGACTCAGGTGTCACCATACGTGCCCAAGTGGTCCCCACCTTCACATTATGCAGTCTCAGGATGAAGAGTTGAGGGAAAAGAGAGAGCGACCTGTCAGCCTCCATGAGTCCAGCCGGGCTTAAAGCTCCTGGGAGAAGGGAGAAGAGAAAATTGAGAAACCTGAACAAGCTTCACCTCATCTCCCATCGTTGTGCTCTCCACAGACAGGGAGTGTTTTAATCCATGTTCTGCGATGGATGAGAAAATGTGAGACAAAACTAAAAACCATGGAGCCGAGTTGAGATTCGGTTAAAACATAGAAAGGCATCCCACTAAAATGATGGCTGTAACCTTCTCCACTGAAGTTTAATGGCATTGCAGTCTCACTCCATCACCTGCATTGAGCTGCCAGATGCAGATGAATCCACAACAACATCATAATTAGCCTTTAGAGTATGTAAATCTCTTCAATTAAAAAGCAATTGCCCCCCGAAGAGCCTTTTTTTCCCCACCGTTATGAAGAAGCTGCTTAAACCACACACACGTACATGTGGATTCAGTGTTTGATCACCTTTTGTGAGCGTTCTACTGTGTACAGATCACAGTGTACATAGTCTTCCTGTTTGCTGGTTTAGCACAACCCAGAAGTAAGAATATACTGTACTGAATAGCCACAGGGTCTATGGTAAAATGAGCCTACTTCTCATTTAAATTATAACATTATTAAACATTTTCCTGTGGCGTTAACGGTTGCTAGTTTAAGGTCTTCTTCAATGGCAATTTTGTTCATTATGTTCCCATTTTAGGCCACACGGTTGGTGTAGTGGTTAGCACTTTGAAATGTTTTTGTTATCCAGCTTGAGCACTAATTGGATTCTTGCTTACATGCTTTGTCATCCAACATGAATTATCTGATGACAACTAATGCACTCCTGTGATGTGTCCTGTGTCCATTTGGACAACATTATAAAGTGAGATTTTCTCCTTATTCCTTACTTTTAGCACTGGTCTTTTGTCGGGCTGTGTGGGGAGGTGCCTGAAACAACAGCAATTGCTCTTTAGTGGTTGCTGTTGAATTGATGTTTAGTGTTATGTTGGAGCTGTTTATTTGTTGTTGGGGTTTTTTTGTGAGGAAAGTTGCACACTGCAGCTTTAAACCAAGATAGATGTAGATCTTAAGTGCAGTAAAACTGCCAGTCTATTTAAAGGAACAAGCACATGATGGAGCTGGAAGAGGGAGGGCAATACAATTTACAAGTGTAAATGTGCTTTAAATTGTGCACTCACCTCATAGTCCAGCATTTTCTTAGTAGCCTGCAGCAGCAAGAAGACACCGGCACGTGATTTGGTCCACCCATTGTGCATTGTTCCACGCAGAAGACAAAAGCCTTTCAAAGCCACGGTGGAATTTTTACTGCCCTAATGAGAAACATGGACATGTCGTATTCAGCAGGAGGGAAAACATTGATTCACAGAGGAAGTGTACACAAAGTCAGCAGGAGGAGGAGAATAACAGAGATAAAGGCAGAGACGTGGAGGTGAAGTAGTCATGGGAAGTAGAGCTGAAATCGACGATTAATCGATTACTAAATTAATCGGCAACTATTTTGATAATCGATTCTTCGGTTTGAAGCTTTTTTCATGATTAAAAAGAGATTTCAAATTGTTTAAGCTCCTTAGATGTGAATAGTTTATTAATTTCTTTGCTCTGGACAACAAAGAAATCATTAAAACAAAACAAGACATTTCAGAACCTCGTCATTTCCAGGCTTGACGAACACCGATCAACATTTTTTAAGGTTTTCCGATCTTTTATGGACCAAACGATTAATCGAGAAAATAAATTGACAGATTAATCGATTATGAAAATAATCATTAGTTGCAGCTCTAGTGGAAAGAAAACGACCTTGAGAGGAGGAGAGTGGAAGAAAATCAGACGTTCCACAGGAACAGATGAAAAATAACTAGCAACATTCAATATCAATAATTATATGAAAACTGTGTCTTTTAAAATTCTTTATGGACAGAAAATGACAAACTTTGCACAATTCATAGACATAAGAGTAGCAAATGTCAAGCATTCTCTGTAATCAATGGTTTATCAGGTTAATAATCAAGTCAGTTACAACAATAATAATAAAGAAATCATGAAGAACACAATAGAAATGCATTATTTTTCTGTTTAAATTTCAGACATTGCACAGTCCTTTCATGCACATCAATTATTCATATCACAAATATATAGTTTTTGTTATTCTAATCAATCTAATCTAATCATAGTTAATGGCAGTATTTGTTTTGGCATCTGTAGCTTTTTCCAAATTTCCACTTCCTTTGCCTGTGGAGGCAAGAGAAGGACTACTGAGTTTGTTTGACGTTTTCCCACTCATAATGATCACGTATTTCAGAAAAACAGTGGACTGAGTAGAGTTGTCTTATTGTTGGCAGCTCCACCACAAACCTTATTGTTCTTGCTATGATTCCCGGGGTAAATATGTATGTAAGATGTTACCCAAAGACAAGGAAATGATGGCTTTAAAAAAATAAAAAGGCACACACCATTGTGTGTACAAAATACTGTGCTGTATGTGCACTTTCAAAAGGGAAAATAGCATCTCAATGCAGACAAATGCAGTTACACAAAAATATACCAACGACAAAATGTAATTATGAAATCAAAGAGAACATGTTAGTATCATATTCATTCCATCTCACTAAGTCAAATAAAGAGAAGTAATATGATAGACATATACAGTATCTCTGCCAAAGTGTCAAAAATATACATCAATTACTAAAATCTAAAAAGTGAAGCCAATGTTGAAGTGACTGAAACACTGGCTAAGGGGCTGCCAGTGCGCCACATGAATGTTGTAATGTTTTAGACTAGTCATTACTGGACAGAGGGTAGAGTAACACGTTAACTGCCCCACACTCTTTACCACCACCGGTTTTGTCTGCGGCGAAGGAGCAGAAAGGTCACGGCTGCAGTATCCCACAGTCACTCTGTGTGTGGGAGCCATATTTTCACTCTGCTGGACTTTTTTCTACACAATAACGATGCAGCGCCTTCCTCACTGTCACTAAAATGTCAAAACGCCCTCTCCACATGTGTGGGTGAGCACATGCGAGAGATGTGTCAAGAGCTGAGAACCAGTTCGACGGAGGATCCAGATAGTGAAGACGACGACGACGACGGGGGCTGCTAACTGAGAGGTGCACTCTGGAATCATAAAATAAATGTTTGACTATCTTAATTACTTTAAATCACTTTAAATGTAAGACACACCTGGGGAAACTTTTATATATTATTATTATTAGTTTACATATAGTAAGTAATAAGTAATGAAGATTCATTGTTTTGATAAACCTCTCAGCATCTCATGTACGCCAGCTGCATGTTCATTAAACACAACCTGTCCTACACTGCTCTGTTTTCTGTTGATGTGAGAGGAAGACAACGAGGATCAAAACAAGTCTTGCTGGAACTGATAGGTACAGTGAGGGATGTCTACAGCTGCTTTATTTTCCTGAGGATGTTCTTGTCTGTGTTTGCAGTTGTATTAAACAGGGCAGCAGACATAGAACTCAAATATGCTGATGGATGTGCATTATGTTTTGTTGTTTTTTTACCTCAACACAAACATGTACTGTCCAGCACTCTTGCCGTTTCACAAATCTCCCTCTGGCGGAGGGGTCGACTCGAACCACTGCGAGTACTATAGCTCATGGTCACGTGTCAAATAAAGCATAAATCGATGCCTGCAAATTCGTTTCACAGCTGTCCACCATCATGCTGCACTCAACCTTTTCTAGGGCCAGTAAAAGGGGTGGTAAAGGTTTGTGAAGTGTGGTTCACGAGGCACTGACACATAGTCCGTGTGCACAAAACAGGCAGACACATGCTCAGTGAATTTCTCCACATTAAGTAACACAAACGTAAAAAAAGGAGGCAGCAGTACACAGCAACGTCTGTGTCCTCACAGACTTAAAATGGGGACAGAAACCTGTTTCCTGTTGAATAAGGCACTCTAAAGGTAAGCTAACACATTGATAGCAAAGATTTTGTCAGGTGAGGATTTTGTTTTTGCTAAAGCCTAGTGTGCAAAGTGCAGTCCTCTGTATCCAAGTTACTATGCATCAGTACATCACAACAACTACTCCTCAAATAACCTAACCTACTTGAGTTCAGCCTTACCCAGTCTCTTACTCGTGCTTTGTGTGTTGCCATGGACGACTGTCTGGTGTCAGCCAGTCATAGCAGGTAGGGTGTCTACAGAAGTTCTATGAACCGCCATTTTGGCAGCTTACAATGTGACAAAAATAAACGGGACCGACGCTGGATTCAGAATTCACTGCTTACTTTAAAACTTGACAGACTGAATATGAGCCGCTCCTTCAAATGTCTGCAGTATCCTGACTCAACTTCCTGATTAAATTGGCCTCATCTTATTCCCGAGAGTCACGGAAAGTTTACAAGAGCTTGGAAGGAAACAAATGGATGCAGTCTGGCTTTGTGACAGGCATCCAACTCTTGACTCTACCAGCTAAAGATAGCGTCGTTGTCACTCGAAGGGTAAGTGTCACGTTAGCATAACATTGGCATAGTTAATTGCTGTGTTAAAGTTGCTGTGAAGACGTGTTTGTGACTCAGAGCATTAACCACAATATCCGTTGCTTGGTGGGTTTCCCATCGCTCTGTCTTCTGCTCGCTGTGAGCACGTTAGTGATTCACCTCCACCTCACCTCTGATTCTAAATACTTTCTTTCCCTGGGTAAACATCTCCAGGGTGGTGCAGTCAGCGCTTCATAAATTTAGAACACATTCTAAAAATAAAAAAACAACCCTCCTTCTCTCTACCACATATGTAAATAAATTAAATGTTTGTGGCACACATTAAGCTCTGCTGGCTTGTTTTGAATGTGATCTTAAATTGCAGCCATTTTAGAGATATTAGACATTTCAACACTGCTGTCATCCTGGTTGCCGTTTTCACCCTGTGTCTTTAAGAGCTCTGTCTGAAGAGATGAAACCATCTTTATTTGAGACATGTTAAAAGCTTTTGCTCATCATGTTCCATCTTTGATAATGACCTGTCAGGAGGTTATGAAGGATGTTCGGCAGAGCTGTATAATGGACAGCAGCAGAACAATATAACATAAATAATACAAGAAGCCGAGGCAAATCCATTCAAATAGTGAGCTGAGAGTATCTGAAGAAAACGATGATGTGCACTACATACATGGTAATTCAGAGAAGAATGAGCCCCAGTTGTCTTTGAATGCATGAATTCATTATGACATATAACTGTGTATTGAGGAAATTCCTGGTGCATCCTGGACAGCCTGACCAAAAACCTTATAACCCCTGTGTTAAAAGGAAAGATAAGACTCTTTTTAAACATAAGTCATTTAAGGATAATTGAATACTCTTATGATCCATCTTATGCAAAAGCCAGAACAGGATGTTAAATCCTTTCTGTCCACATAAACACGGTGAAGAACGTTTCACTTCTCAAATTATATTAGAGATATTAAAAAATGCATCTGAAGTAACTCAACTCCAAAACGTAAATCACCACCACACCAAGTTCAAAGAAAAAAAACTTTACTTTGAATTATTAAATAGATACAAAAGAGCACCATCTGAGAATGAATTTACTTAACCGGAAGCATTTTCATTCTGTAAATGTGCAAGCGATCTGTGATTTGCACATGTGTATCACAAATATTGTGGCAAGATGGCCTGGCTCCATACATGACTCTTTCATCCTGCATAACAGCAGTGTTTGACATGATGCTTAATGTATGCTCTTAAACTGTTTTTACACATAATCTGGGGTCTTGTGTAAAAGCATTCACTTTCAAAAACATGTTTAACATGACATAACATGAGTTAATTTTATCAAAATGTCATCACGCATGAAAATGCATTTGAAAATATGGATAATATGAACCTCTACCGTGGCGACCGTGGTTACCCACTTCAAACCTGGCTCCTCACCTCGCTCACTAACCCCGCAGACTGCGCAGGAAATGCACTATTACGACACCTGTGCTCGCTCTGTGGTGGAACAGACCACAGGTCAGCTAAAAGGACGCTGGTGGTTAATTTACTGTCAGTACCTGAGAACCTCATACAACACCATACAAAAGACCCAAACTGTCCCTTTAATGGACAGTAACATCAGTGGTTTAGCTGAACCATTTCTTTTTTGGGTTAGACCATGACTCATGGCAGCAGGAACAACATGTTGATCATTCTATTGAGTCTGTACAAAGAAAGTGTCCACTGATGTCCCGGTGACTGAATCAATGTCCTTTTAGAGACGGGGGGAAAAAAACCCTCCTGCAGCGCTCATGTCTGCAAGAGACACATGCTGCTTCTGCTTTCAGTCTCTGAGGACAAGAGTGAAAATTAAAATGGAAAAACAACGCTGTCGCTAATTATAGCTGACGTACACACACACACACACACACACACACACACATACACGTATACACCTACATCAGACAAAGTACACTTGACTTCTTGACCTTTTGCACGAGTCAGGCATTATTTATTCCGAGGGCTGACATTGGAATCACCACAAAACAGCTGTGCTGTCACAGCCCTGCTAAGTTGGCACGTTTTCCGTCTGTTCTTTGTACTTCTCACAAATATCAATCTACGCATGGCTACGGCTGTTGTCATGTCGTCATCGTTTCCCTATAAGAATCTGACAACCTGTCCCTGCGATGGGTGAATACACTGTATTTTATCCATGAGTATATCAGCATTGTTGTTGTTCATGATGTGTGAGCTGACATAATGGAGTACATTTCTTATGAAACAATTGTGACTTAGTAGCAAAAAGTACTTAAAGTGTTCAGTTGAAGGAAACCAGGGACCAGATAATATTGGTCTGGCATTTCTGTTATGGGGTGAACGGCATGCTGCTAAAGTCCTTTTCCTGATAACTCCTACAAATTGATATTATATTATCATCATATTATAACATGTCTGTTTTCAATAGTGCCTGGCGAGAATTTGGGCGCATTCTCAACTCGTGGTGCTCACATATTGCATATTGGATGGTTAAAGCTAGGGATCTGTAAGTCTGGAATAAAGTCATGAGCAGACAACACAGTAACAACATGGCAACAGTGAGATTGTTCATTGGGGGCTCTGCTGAATGTTAACTATGGGTCATTTTGGTCAACCCCTGAATATGACCCATAGTTAGGTGTACAGTTTATTTCCCCACATTTTAACCAACTTAAAATAATTATAATATGTTGATTAAAATGAATTATTATTATAATTTGTCCTTGCTTTCCATAAGAAATATTGCTAAATTTGATCCATTTAATTATGGACAAAATTACCATATTCAGCAGCTCCTATCATGCAACACGTCACACACAGTACATATCAGTACAAAAACACACACATAACATAAACGTTGTATAATTTTCTGTCAGATTACCAGACAAATGTGCAGCTTTAACTCCGACTACACTTCACAACATACACCGTGAACAACAGTGATTACGTCGGGTTCACGTTTTTACAGCGAGCGATGACACAGTTCACCGTCTCACGTGAAGCTAATGCCGTTAGCGAATGCTAGCGCCAGTTAGCAAGAGAAACTCACCAAGACAAGGCACAAATGTTGTGTTACTCCCGGCTCGCAGATGCTCAAACACTTCTCTGACTCAGGTGCATATGGTTTCGCTAATTAATCACTGAATTAACAACCGCTGTTCCGCTGTTCCGCAGTTCTGTTTGTTTCTCTGTACCTCCGTGTCGTTTATCGACTCCCATCCACCGCGCCACTCTCGCGTGAGCTCTGCTGCAACGAACCAGGTACGCGCCAATCCCGTGTTAGAAGGCGGGTCTAACTTCAACTGACCAATCACAATGCAATACATATAGGATCGCGCGTGTGTGTGTGTGTCGAACTTCTGTGATTGACAGACTGATCAACGAATAAAAATAATGAGAACTAAGGAAACTATCAAAATAAAATACCATAAGGACCACATTGAGAGAAAAAAGTCGTACATTTACAAGAATAAAGTCGCAAATTACACAATCATGTTGCAATCTGATGATTTGTGACCCAGGAAAAAAATTAAAATTATAAAAGTCTATAGCAGTCTACACAAAATCCAACCAATGTTCCTCCCCCTCCCATTGGCCCTCTTGTCAAAGCTCCACCCCTAAAGTGGAACACTGAATTTAGCTACACTTTTTCTGCAATTTCTCTGACTTACTGACAAAAGTTGTGGCTATAGCAACAAATCAAAATAGGACAAATGGAAAGCAGAAACTGCAACCTAGTGGAGAAGAAGACAGGTGCACTGGTCTTTCACACATTTGCACCTCACAGCCTCTGTACTGATGCAGCAGATTGATTCCTTGAAGAAACAGATTCACCTGGCGAACAAACACAAATGTGGGAACAGTAAGACATGGAGAATCAATAATGTCTCTTTGAGTTTTTTTTTTTGCTCCATGTACAAACACAGAGGGATTTCATTTGTAGTTATTGCACCAGCGCTCTCTACACCCCGCACACGCCCTCATTCGCTTCATTTGATCAGGCACTGCTGTCTGGCTGTGAGTCCATGTAACTTCATTTCAATTCCCACTGTGACACTGAAGTGTATATTAGTTTTGCCATATTGGGAGGGGGGATATGCATTGATTTGTAGTACGTGTGGCACGGCCGGATCTCATCGCTCTGCCTCCTGCCGGTCACACCTTCAGCCAAACTGACAGAGAAAACCCTCTGTAGTCTTTCATATCCATGATTACATCGAGTGGAATTGAAAAACAGAGGCGAGAGAATCGAGCCGCTGCTCACATTTGAGTTTTTCATTATGAAACATCATTTAGTCAATTTACCGGTGAGTGCTCTCCGCCGTGTGGCGAGGCCGTCTCGCATCGCAGCGCGTTTGCAAACCTCCAGCCGAGTCAGTATTACATTTAAAGTGTGAACGAACATATGGTCGACTGCCAGAGACCAAAGTTTTGCTCCGTGAGCCGCGATGCTTCTTACTCATCCATTTATCTCAGCGTGGATCATTAGTTTAAGAAGTGAGTTATTGTTGAGGTAGAGCTTCAGCAGCTGCTCTCTCTGAGTTTCAGTGTGCCCTGAGCAAACGGGATTTTCTCGATTTATATACATGTGTTTGGGTGTTTTGCTGCTCGTATTGTTGTGTTGTTCGCAAACGATTTGTTCTGTAGAACAAGTAATAATCCTGCGTCGACAACACTGATCAGTTGGAAAGAAAAAAAAATCCCGAAAACCGAGGAGTCTGATGTATTTAGCGACAGCACTGCCGGGTGATCGTGAGCCGAATCACAACCCGTTCAGTCGTATTCCAGCTCAGCGACTGTGCCAGACGGAGTCTGCACTCCGGTCATGCACAAATCTTTTAAACAAACTGTCTCTAATGATTCAGTCACTCGCTGCTGGTGCTGTTTGTGTGTGTGTGTGTGTGTGTGTGTGGGCAGAAAAGTTGTTTCTCTGTTTTTTTCCCCCTTTTAGTTCCACTTTATTTCTGCTGAACAGAACTCTGAATCACCACTTTCATGTCTCTGCTTCACTCAGAAGTCATAATCCAGCTCCATCGTTGGGTCGCTGGTTCACTTACTGGGTTACGTCGTCTGCGGTCACCATACGAGGTTCAACTGGGCTAATTCTTGGTAAAGCTGTGCTGGACACGTGAGTCATCAGCTAAATTGTTAGCGATACCACATTACTGGGTTCATGTGAATTACCTGCACATAACTTTGAATTCTCACTGTTTGCATTGCATATAATGGACTAGGCAACAATCACATCAAACAACTTTTGCAATGATGAGTTGGTGTTTTCTTGCATCTTAAAAGGAAAGAGGAGCATTGAAGGATTTAAGAATAAAAATAAACAGAAAAGGCTCTCTAATGGCTAGATAAATTGGTGAATATGAGTTACTGTAGAGTCAGAGCCTTGTGTTAAGTGGAATCGGTATTACCCTCTTCAGGAGTTGGCTCTATCTGTTTTCCCTTGTGTTGCCACTGGCAGCCAGGATTCCAGTGAGAGTGTGTCATGAACTGCCACTTTGAGAGATTTAAATGTTTTTAAAGAATAATTATTAATTATTAATGAATTATTCATGGTCGCAAAAGCACGTATGTGTGCACAAGTCGGTCAAACGTGATAACTTTAGGGTTCTGCTTTTAGGATTTAGGATTTCGATTTTCATGTCATATAATATTTCATTCTAAATCTGCTCAGAAAACGGTCAGACTATGTCTGTGCCTCATAATATCATGTGTTCCATCAGTCAGTGCTGTGTTTTACTACAACATGATGAATGGAACATTACATGTAGAACAGCGTGTGTGTGTGTGTGTGTGTGTGAGTGACATGTGGGAGGAAAGTAACTGAAGGGACATTTAGCTCCGAGTCTAACCCGAGCCATGGGATAAAGAGGTCAAGAGAGCAGCGAGTCTGTATTAAAATGATAGTTCAGACGCCTGAAGCCAGATGACATCCCAGCTGTGCAGACACAATCCAAGAGACAGATGCTCCTGTCAGAGAAAACTGTGCAGAAATACTTTGAATATAAACACACCCATCACTCTTCTTCTGCCGGGTCAGCACCAACATCACAACACACATTATCTCAAAGTGTTTCCATATCATAACCTTATTATGTTATATTTTACAGTAGCCTGCAGTAATTTCTAATTATAATAATTCACTTTTTGCATGGACGTCAAACAACTACAATTCCCCATCTTTATAAATCGTTTATGTGTTGACTCCCCCAAATCATTCCACCTTAAGAAACAAGTAGGTCAGCCGAGCAGAACTCAGAATTTGTGCAATGTGCAAAGTTTCCTTTCAGCCTTGAAACACGTTTCACTTTCTCCAGCAGCAGCAAACAGAAAGTGAGTTAGTGTGTGTTTGAGAAAAGGTACATGGAGAGAGAGAGAGAGGGAGCATCTCCTGGGATCCATAAGGACAGTTGATTATCAGCTGTCTCTCGTATCAACGTGTCCTTGAAAATTAATAAAGAAACCAGCAAAGGCAGCTGTATATGGTACAGTAGGCTCCTGAAGGGAAAAGCACAAGCAGAGACGGAGGAGCAGGCCGCCGTTGAATTGACGGTGTTCCAGAGGGACCGGCTTCTTTAAAAGCAACGTTATTTACAAGTTCTTCAGCCGGTGGATTCACAGAGGAAATGTCAGTTACTCCTCTCAGCGCCGAATCTGAAAGGAAAGACTGACGAGGAAACAAGTGGAAACACTTCTGAATTCTGTGTGGTGCAGAAGATCAGAGTAGGTCGAGAAGTTGTTTGATATTCAGGGTAGCGCTGTGGCAGACCTTTACTGCCAATAAAATCTGACAACTGGCCGTCAGCTGGACCGTTAATCACACGAGGGGGGCGGAGTCTACCTTCGGCGGTGACTTCCAAAGACCCAGAGTCCCAACGACAGAGGCTGCGACAGGTTTGAAGTTCAAAGGTGTGGACTCCAGGTACACTATATATACTGTATATATATATATAAAAAAAAGGCTCTGAAATCTTTATTTCTGTACGTTTATGAGGAAATTACCTACTTTATGACGCCCATAAACATTTTCCTGAGGAAAATCTATAGTTTCGGATCTTGCTCAATCTAGCATGATGTCCATTTTGTAAATTAGACCATAAAGCGTCAAATACTGCATAACTGACCACCCAGTCGCAGATGTGGATGCATGTGCGTCATGAGAGCTTGTTCATTATTAATGCAGAACACATTTTCATCAACATCCATAGCGTCGTCCTTATCTTCAGCTGCGCTGACACGCAAATCTCCAGGAATGACTTGTAATCCCAGAGACGTGTGACAGGCTTTAACGCCGCCGTCGCCTGCGGCTCCACGAACACGCACGCACACGTTGTATTTTAATTGAAATTTGACTTATCTCCACCGTGTTTACTGCATGCCACATTAGGCCATTACAACTTTGGGGATTTTAATGTCATTTCAAATCAGCATTTTACGGCGGTTTATAGGTTTATATTTTGAGGCTTAATGTAAACGAGTGAAATGCCCCGACCAGAAAAGCAGGTATGTGCAACTTTTATTTTTTGGCGGCTTTTGAGGTACACAGAGGATTTCAGCAAATGTCATGAAAAGTGTTTTTTGAGGCAACTCACAAACACAGACTTTAAGAGAGGCGTTGTAAACGTCATGACTAATGGAGTGTATTTTTGTTAGTGTCAGTGTCAGTCACACTCGATGACCCCCTGCCATTTTCTCCCATTCAAGAGAAACGTGTGCTTTTAACATTTGGCTCCTTAGATATCGTCCTCATCTGCAGCTTCATACAGCAGTTGAGCGATGCTGCTCTTATTCTGTTGGCACACCTTACACATAATGAACATGAAGGCACATGATGCCTAAGTTGACTTATTACACAGTAGAAACAACTGATATTGCACTCTGAGAAACACTGAGGCCTGAAAACCTCATGTTCTCAACCAATCGTTGTGATTTACGTGAGGTTTTTGCAAAAATGCCAAAATTGAATTGAAGGGAATTACTGATTTTACATAAAGTGAACAAGAAGGAGAAATGTGTGAGTGCTGTGTGTGATGTATGCAGATGTATGCAGAAAACATGACAACCAGAGAGAACTGCCACAGTTTTATCTACATAAATGTGCTTTTAATAAAAGTGGATCTCAATCAAATCTACTGCCAATGAAATAAATCAGACATGACTTGAGATATGTGCATTTACACCTGCAGTCTATCGAAACAAACATTAGACACACATTCATAAAAAATCAATTAACAGTACAAGAAATCTAATTATGCTTCTTAGCACTAATCCCAGCCTGGACATCGGTGATCTGATAGCATTGTTTATTTATTGTGGAATTCCATCAGCTCCAGTAAATGTTGTCACTCCTGTTAAGCCCTTGTTATATATATATATATATATATATATATATATATATATATATATATATATATATATATATATATATATATATACACATACATACAGTCTTTTATCACAGTCGTTACAATGATATTTAAATATTGATACAATTAACTGGATTGCAAAAAAAAGAAAAAGCATATGCATTTTTACACAAATACATTCCAGCTGTTTGATACCCCCCGTCATAATCCACAAATGCTTTGTCCCCCAACACCTGATGTGGACCTAGGAGAACCCAGGCAACTGGTCTGACCCTATTATTTACAGTATCACTCATGTCTGAGGTAGAGAGAGAGAGGGGGGTGGTGCCCATACCGCAGAACATTATGAGCTAAGTTAATTGATCATCAAATCATCAAATGAGCATCATCTAATGTGGTGAACACTCTCAAGAGCAGATAAAGCCCAGACAATGACCAGGACGAGTCGATTTAAGGTGCTGCATGATCATTTTAGTTTATCTTCTAGTGTGTGTGTGTGTGTAAATGTTATGAACCATACAGAGTGAGGACATTTTGGCTGGTCCTCACTTCTTTACAGGGTTTTTTGGGAGTTAGAAATGGGTTTAGGTTAGGGTTAGGGTTAGGCTAAAGATTAGGGTTAGGCATTTAGTTATGATGCTGGGGAATGCATAACGTCCCTATGAGGGTCCTTACTAGGGGTGCAACGGTTCAACAAGCCCACGGTTCGGGTTGTATTGCGGTTTTAGGTTTGGTATGGTTTTTATTTTTTGCACATTAAGGAAGAGAAAAACATTTGAAATGTTCACAGTCTCGTTGGGTTAGGGTTTCAAAAATAAAAATGTAATATAACGAAAATACTTCTGGTAGATATAAATTTTTCACAATACACTACATTCTGTCTTTATTGCCTTGACTTGAACTCTATATGAAACTGCAACTCTGCTAATCCCCTTAAATCTTTGGCGACGAGCAGCCTGCGTTTAATGTTTCATGTTTCCAGGCGGCCTGCGTGTTATTCACGAGCTTCGCTCGGCCTGCGTCTGCCACAGTTGACGCTGATGGAGCCACGCGGCGATTTAAAAGATAACTGGATTTGAGAAAAGGACACTAACGCTGTATTGTTTGGCTTCCATTTCGTTTCCATCGCTCTTACTGTCGCGTGACGTGTCATTCCTACAGTTAGTGCTGTGTTCATGAATGCGGGAAAAAAAGAAGTTGCGTATCAATACAGTTGCATACACAATCTAAACCATTCAAAATTCGATCATTCGATTTCCTCACTAAATATATGATGGATATGCCGCTGGAGAAGAGCAGAATTTGACTGATTCCACCAGAAACAAACATCTCCTGAGGTGCCGTGCCATCTCGCCACGTCTGAATAAAGCCCCGAAACCTGAAAACAATCAATAATCTTATCATTTATGGCATGGATCAATAGTCCAACTTTCTTGAATGTTATTTCCAGTCACCCTCTCACTCATGGAGCAGGCTGCCCCGAGGCCTCGGTGTAATGGGAAGGGTGGCGAGCTGGGCAGCGGGTCGATGGATATCGATCCCCCTCATTATTCCGCTTCATGGAATGCTCACCATTAACAGCTAAATAAAAACCAAATGCTCTGCCTCTCTGCCTCTCTCCCTCTTTGCTTTTACCCCTCTTTGGGTCGTCATTGTTGTTTAAAGGCTGCAGCATTGGAGGATGTAATTACTGGCTGTTTTAACTCGGTGGTGGGGGTTGCAGGTGAAGCATCGCGGAGGCGACGGTCGATGGCGCCGGGCGGTGCGACGCGGTTATCAAGAGAGCAGAGATCTAATTCAAACCAGCCCAGGAGGAAGGACAGAGTGTGTGTATCACCGTGTCCCCTCGTCAGTATCAGACTGTCACATCATCACCTCAGCGGTTTTATCAGCCTGTTCCTCTGGTTTCTCTATCTGTTCTGTACAAACATGTCAGGAGGAGAACTTTTGATTTCTTTTTCCTCTTCACTCACTTATTATTTTAAGTTTGTTCTGCACTTTTCTACAGGTGTTGTTGTTAGTTTTGGCTGTAGACGTATTACGAGGTTGGGAGATACGAGTTTTTAAACTCGTAGATACGCAGCTTACAATTTTTTTTGAGGCTTAGGTTTAAAGGGTTAAAAAAGTGTGTGATTTTCTTTTCCAAATTTACACCAATATTTATTAAATTATACATTATATAAAATAATAAATGTTAAATCATCTAAATGTTCCGGGTGAAACTATATGTTGAGAGTGAACTTTTCCAACTAACACATTGTCTGAAGACTGGAGGCGGACTTTGTTCATCATCCTTTTTTCCATTAGGATCAATCAGTTGTTTGAAGAGTCCATTTCAACATCAGCTCTGCACTGAGGCTCAAATCCTCCGTGTTTCTATTACATTTTTTCACTCGCACTGAAAAAAGGTGAGAGGTGTTTACAGCAAGAGAATCTCCACAGCTATAGTATCTACCATTTTCTATCATTCTTAGCAGCAGCGTTGAGAGTCAGATAAGAAACCTTTACTTTATGAATAATGTGAGAAGCACAAAGCTTCTTTAAAGACCACAGGAACACATCAGAAGGTGGTTTACGTGTGTGTTGATAAGCTTTGGCAGGCTTCCCGCAGCAGAATCCTGTGTTCTGCTCTGATCACCGAGGAACACAAGAAAGCAGACGTGAGCGAAAAGTGACTTGAACACTGTTTACACCCTCAGAGGAGGGAAATCTGCTCCACGCGCAGACAAACCAAACCCAGAGGGGGAGGCTGCAGCTGTAGATATCTGTAATTACGCAGCAGAAACACGCAAACAGGTTCCGTGTTGCTAATTAGTCCATCAAATATTTAAGATGATGAGTCCCAGCAGGGATAAATGACGGTTAGAGATAAAAAAACCAAGCACAAGACTTACATATGTGCAGCAGATGAATCAAGGCCGTGATCTGCCTGGTCTGTGTATGAAACCATGAGAGTATTGGTTCTGGACAATCTGTACGGAAAAAAATAAATGTTTTGTGCCTTTTTCTTTCACACTTGTCATGTCAATAGAGCCGCTACACCAGGACAAAGCTGGATTTAGCCACTTAACAAAAGATTCCCATTCTTAAATCAATGTTGTTTAACATTATAATGTGAAATTCAGCCCTATTATGTTGCCTATTCCTAACACCGTAATCTCAGCCGCTTTCCTCATGTGTCCTCCATGAAGATCAACCTGACCGCAGTACCTCGTGTCAGTCGATTCCGTCATGGTTTTTCTGGTATCAACTTCATTTATATTTACTTAACGTCTTGTTTCCGGAATTTCTGGCTCCAGTTCACTGCGTGTGATTGGATGGAAGTTTCTGGGCTATAAATGAGACGAAATTATGAATGAACTGGTCGTACCACAGTGTTTCCATTAAACATCTTTTCTTAATCTGATTATATATGTATTTCTGCTCATTTTATGGCTTAACACAATAAAGTTCTTAGATTACAGACCATTAAAATGAAATGATTAAGCATTCCCCCTCTTTTAGCGCCCTTGTAGTTTTGTTATGGTTCACACAGCCTGAAGGACCTGACCTTGTCATTCTGACCTTTTCTTGGTTTAAGTCGGAACAACAATTTATTTCGAGACAAACTCTGAATAATACAGCTTGCTTTTACCCTTTCAAGCTCACCTGCAGCAAAAGCCGGAGGCAGATTCTCTTCCCACGTCACCGACTCTCCACGGAAAAATCCATGAAACCTCTGAAGTCCTCTTCTTCTTCTTCTTCTTCTTCTGAGGCGGCGAAGCCTACAGAGAACTCCACATGAATGTACAAGCTGTGGAGGTTTGTCTGCGCTCTCATTAATCCTCAGAGGAGCACAGCAGAGTGGTGTGGGAGCTGGAATCAATGGAGCAGGAAATTAGCCCCTTAATTAATAAATATTTGTATTCACCTCATTCGGGGGCCTGTGGGACGAGGCACCCGTGTGCATTCTAAACACAGCCTCACTCACACACACACTCACACACACACACACTCTCACACACACACACAAACTCCAGATTGCAGTGATGCTTCTATTTGGATTCAGCAACAGAAAACCAAAGCAAAGAAACAGCAGGTGTTCACTCGTTCACACATAATGTGACATTTATTTTTTATTTATCCAAATTTGCCTGTCAGCCTTTAAATGATCTTCAAAGGGTCGTCAACGTTTGATTACTGATGAGGAGCACCTGAGTGCACAGGTGAACAGAGTTGGCTGATGAGGTGGGCGTGGCCCGGCAGGGGGAGTGGAAATTTACTAGCAGAGCAGCAGAGGAATGGATGTGACAAATGTGCATCCCAGCAAAGTTATGAGACAGACAGAGCCGCTCAAGAAGAAGAATCTGTTAAATTGTCCCACATTTTTATCACAGTACCTGCAAATTTAAACGTGGAGCAAAATCATAAAATAATGTTCAAAATACAACAGCGTCACAGTAAATAAAATGTGTTCATATGAAAGTCTAAATATGTATATTTGTTTAAATATTACTTAATATGACAGTTCAAACTATTTTATAATGATTTGTTCATCTCTAATTTTATCCGATCTTTCATTCATTTTCTTTATTCGTGTCATTACTGTGTTCATTGATGTCTGTGAAGCACTTTGTTGCAAAAGTGTTCAATCAATAAAGACGATTAATATCACGTTACCAGTCACCTGCAGCTTTATTAACACTGCAGCAGTTGACGAGCAGGAGAGACATGATGAGACCCACAGTGGAAAAATGAGGGAAAAACACACGTCTGAAACGTGAGAGGAAAAGTGTGAGACGGGGAGGAAAGCAGGAGGATAAAAGTGAGACCGTGGTGAGAAGTGACTGAGGCCGCCTGTGTTAGAGCCTCACCTCCACACTCAGGGAAAACAGCAAGCTATTTCTGACCATAACGAGGCTGAAAAGAAGCTCGACACTGTACACTGTGCAGCGCGCCTCGCCACACGCCACGGGGGAGGCTGAGAAAACACTTAGAGAGGAAGAGAGAGGGAGATGGAGATGGGAGAGAGCGAGAGGAGGCAGGTGGAGGAGCTGCAGGAGATATCTGTGCGAGAGTTTACAGGAGCTGGAAATGAGAGGACGCCCAGAGCAGAACATATGAAGGAAAACTGAGCATTATCAGTGTAGCATGAAACAACCGAGGACTTGCGTACTGCACTGTAGTGTATTCTGCACTTTGTTATGTTATGCAGGTAGAGATGATGATGAAAAGGGAAGGTATTCATGAGACAATACAATGTTATGTGCGGCCACAGTGACCACAGTTGGTGTAGTGGTTAGCACTCTTGCCTTTGCAGCAATAAGACCCGGGTGCACGACTGTAGTCATAAAACATGCAATGTGGGGATTAGGTCAATTGGACACTCTGAATTGACTGTAGGTGTGATAGTGAGAGTGGAAGGTTGTTTGTCTCTATGTATGAAAACAGCACCAAATGCAAATGTCAATAATGTGCAAGAAACAACACGACAGCAAACCTAAATATCAAAGATGAGAGTATAAAGTATATGAAATACAAGTGAGAGTGAAGTCTGTCTGAAGAGGTCTCGACCCCGGCGTGGTCACACAGGCGGGAGGTGGGAGGGAGAGTAGGATGGAAGGAGTCTAGACTTTAGAGAACGCGTAGGTGTGTTAATGTGGAGGAGTCAGCGAGGGCCTTGAAAGTGAGAAGCAGAATCTCGTATGTGATGCGATGTTTAACAGGTGTTGCTGTGTATGTGGTTTATGGACGAGGTTCTTGTGATGCAGCGGAGTTCAAGTGAAAATTGTGAAAAAATTGCGATTTGACTCGTTGCTGCGCACGCCGATATTCACATAAGGCAGGCTTCTTCTCTTTCCTGTTCTTAAATCTCTCTTGAAGACACGTGTGTTTTCATGAGCTTTCCCCACAACGTGTATGTTTTTATGTCTATGTTTGACGACACGAGCGAAAACAAATGTGAAGTTGCTAATGGCTCAGGCACTGGAGACGTTTCAGGAAATGGACAGATGCAATTTTTTTTTATCAGCCGCCACGTGCAGCCCTAAGTGGTGATAAACCTCTGACACAGGAGGCACGTTAACAGGATAATGACCTCACTGAAAGGAGAACACGACGGACAGAGGTGCTGTGTGTGTGTGTGAGAGAGGATGGAGAGTGGAGCTGCTAAATGTGATGCATGTGAGGTGAATGACAGTCGTAGAGAGTCTCTCTCCTTCAGCACCACCTCCTGCTTTCAGTCATCATGTTGATGCTTCCTCTAAATTGCAGTCAAATATGTACTGTGTTGTATTTACGCTTCAATTCTAAACTAGAACGCGATTAAAACGTGTTGCTATTCCGTTCAGAATCAGCTGTTTATCACCTAAGATGGATCGTCTTACGTGAATTTCGTATTCCCGTAGCAGCCTCCGCGTTAAAAAAAACACTTGAAGCTCAACTTCAACTGTTCTCTATGGGACGTTACTTCCACAGAAGCTCAGCTTCTCTGGGAGTCAGTAGAGCTTCTGCGTGATGATTGAAACCCTAAACAAACATCATTCCTCATGAAATAAGACTATTTGATGTCATGGTGCTACTTCTGAGCACCAGGACCAGGTCAACACTGCACAATGCCTAGAAAATTGTAGATATTTTAGTGCACAACGGTGTGATTTTTTTGCAGTTTCATATTGTGAAACAAACTTGTGGTTCTGCTGCATATCCTGCAGACTTTGTTCAACATCTTTCTTAATTAAATTTGACCTTAATCTGACCACCTAATTCGTTCCCTTATCATCTCTGAGCTCTTTGCAAATATACTCAATTTTCGGTGCCTTGTCTCTCTGTGTTAGAGTGAGGCTGAGGTTGCGTTTTTCTGTCTAATCAGACCTGAGCCCTAGCAAGTGCTAACCAGAGCCGGACATCATTTATTTTCTACCGCTTTATCCTCCACATGAGGGTCACGGCGGGGATGCTGGTGCCAATCCCAGCTGAAATACCCTGGACAGGTCGTCAGTCCATCACAGGGGCAACAACCATCCACTCTCACGCTCACACCTACAGTCAGTTTAATGCAGGTCAAATGAATGCCGAAACTTGTGACATGAAAGAAACAGACAAGAGTGAGTGAGTGAATCAGTCCGTACGGCGTGACCAGTCATGCCCCACGTCGTCTGCTGGAGTTCATGTGTCAGGTCGCTCACCAGGGTCGTGACTTGCTCTTTGTGTGTGAGTTACAAGATGACGCCACAGTGCCCTTTAGTCTGGTCAATGCTGCCTGCATTATTATCAGACACTCAAAGCAAATGTTTTTACAGTGAGGTGATTCTGCGAGAAACCTTCATAGAAGCTATGAAGCTCCGGTCCTCTCTCCAATAACACGCTCCATTCCGACTTCACATATGCTTCACTGGGCTTTTATGGTGTTTACAAGTTGAGTGTGAAAGACAAAAGCGAATAATCCCCTGGCTGTGAAACCGACTCACTCCGGCTATTTACAGTTCAGGTATTCTCTGTTGTTCCACATTTGTTTGGCCAAGTGTGAGAGGAGCTCCAGATTTGCGCTTCCATCTCTCTCTGTCCACACTTTGCCGCCAGGCTCTGTCGCCTGCCAACTGTGATTCATCCCATTAACAAACTCCCCCACCCTCCCCCTCCCCTCGTCACTCCTCATTGTGTCGTCAGTGTCGTCCTCCTGTGTGTCCTGCTAATTAGAGCCAGAGGGTCTAGTGAAGGAGTAAAGAGGTAGAAGAGGAGGAGGCACATGAGAGTGTAAATCAAAGTCTCATTGCGGGGATTGAACAGACGAGCCGCGTTGTGGCTGCTGAGCATAACATAAAGACATCTCTCCCTGACTCGGAGCAGCACAGCAGAGTGTTTATCGATTAGTTCGTCATTCAGGGTGGAACATAACGAGCACGGTCTTCGTGCTCTAAGTAATAATCACTCTGATGTTTTCTACATACCAAAGTTCTCATTATGTTTCCCCAAACCCTGAATATGAAGCCCCACCGTCATCTGCAACCGACTGGACGATACCATTTCTGTCCCAATCCAAATGCTGATTGGCTTTATGAGTATTAATTAGGGTCTGGACTCCTTTAAAAAGACATGTCCAGATTGTCTTCACATACAGGTGAGACTAAGGATGAAAGGATAGAATGTAAACCCACTCCAGTGTCTGTCACTTTATCCAGATTGGATTCTTCCTTTCAAACCAAGCCACAAACACAGGTAAAGTCATAAACTCCTTGATTAAAGTGATGATTTCCTAATTTCATTGTCAACACATCATGATGAGTGTATTGTTTATGACATTAATAATAACAAATAATGCCATCATTTTCCTGTTTTTGTTGATTCTGTAAAATAATAAACTCTCAGGCTGCAGATACAGTGAGACTCTACTGCCATCTGCTGGAGAGAGGAACACATTCAGGAAACCATTTATCTTTTTCCCCACCTTCTACCTTTCTATTCTTTCTTTTCTTTACCTCTTTCCTTTCCCTCCCTTTGTTTGCTTAATTGTGTGCAGTGATTCACAGATGCTACACTGAACAGTTGGTTGAAGACACATGTTTCCAAGAAAATAATCCATTCGATTTTGTTGTCCGTGCAGATTAAATGGCAGATACAGGATTATTGTTTTGTTTTATTCTTCAGTACATTTCAGATACAGCAGCTGCTTCATATTAAGTCATATTTGACCAGGTCAAACAAAGAAACTGGGAAAAGATTCTCATATATTCATAATTATAAATTCTGTGTTTCTTACCAGTCAGGATAAAACATTTAAACTATAAAGGTCACACCAGTTGCTTGGCTTGCTACTGTTAGCATAGTTATCTTAGTAAGGAATCATTTATTTAGCGCGTGGTCTCATGTAGTTAAATATTGATTTGAAAAGGAAAGTGTGAAGCTTTTTTGCTCCATTTTAAACCAAATGCAATGGGAAATTCTGCATCCTGTTACTCGTGCAACCTCGGTTGCGTTTGCAAGTAAAGACATCCAAGTCGTGACTTTAGAGACAAATATAATCATTTTGTATGGTTTTATTTGAATAGGGTAATGTATTGATATGGGCTATTTTGAGCTCAATAGTAAACATGTAAATAAAATTAAATGGGTTTAATAGTTTGGTACCTAAGAGATCTCAAATGGCACAGATGGTGCCAAACTAGAGAACGCCTCGACGTCTCTTTACTAAAACCTCTGTAATTTGAGTCTGCTTCACTTCAGCAGCATCAGACTTTGCACAGCTCATGTCCACATGTTGTCACGTGACTTTTAAACTCCCACTGCATATTGTTAAAGGTGATATTCACTTTAAAATGCAATATTTTTTTAGGCAAGGGAAAAAAAACCCGCTTAATTTATGCTGGGTTCCATCTGCATTTCCTCTGATCTGATAATTTACATAGAGCTTGTAATTGCAGAGATATTGCCGAGAAAAAGTGGTTCATATCGCGCGTCGAGAAAGTCTCAAACCCCACCAACAATAAAGTTTAACAAGCACCACGCGCATATTAAAATATTAAAAACACACCAAAAACAAAAAAGTGCTGAACTAAATCTAAAAGAGAGCAGTGCATTTCAAATTATAAATTAGGATGCATATGGATGAATAGAGAAGAAGTTTCGCCCTCAGTAGCCTTCACCTGTGTAGGGAGGGAATGTGATCATGTGACAAGGTAGTTGCGCCAATAACACAAAGGACTCAAAGTCAATCTTGTTAGAATCTGCATTGTCATGCTATATTTTCCAAACTGTACACAATAAAGATAAAATACAACATTTACATTATTGCTTGACATTCAGTTATGGCTAAAGGTCAGTGTGCACGGTTATCCTCACGTGTGAAGGTGATTATATATGACGGCATGGAATTTGTACAGTGAACGACAGGAAGTCTCAGTTGTAGATTAAACCAGGAAATGCAGCGTCAGATTTGAGATTAAATTTGACATCAGGTTTTTTTTAGTTCTGAGATCACCTCAAAGTCTGCATCTTTCTTTGTTTTATTCAAACTTCAAATCAAAATCTGTATTTAATACAACTGCATTATGAATCTGCTGCTTGTTTGTCGTCAGATTCTGCCGTGGGGAAGTTTTAAAGTGACACAAATTCCAGTTTTCGGATGAAAAGAGTCTGTCAGTAACCTAACCTAGTAAACCTAACCCCAAACCAGAGGTAAACCAGATGCCAAATCATAAAATACCACAGATTACACCAAACCTGGTGCTGATATTATTTCTTTTTCTCTGTTGTCCTCAGTTACACCCTCATCTAAACTGAATCCTCACCACAAAAGCATCAAAATAAGCAATGAAAATTTGAAAATCACTATTAACTTGAATCATCTTTTCCTTTGTCTTAGATTTAGGACTTAGAGTCAACAACAAGCAAACAAACAGTAACAAAATGACACAGCTGAATAGATGCAGTTTGCATTGTAACCACTAGATGGTGCTGCAGGCTAATGGTGACAGTGCAGATGGGCGGTGGACTATGAATGAAATCATAGAACATATGGAGCAGTTCTTTTATTTATCACATCATGTAACATGTTTATTTTTCCGTTCTAGCAGATTCTTCTCTTCTCCTCCCAGGTCAGTGTTTCTAAAAACACGATCTAAGACGAAAATCAACTCCGGTTCACATTTACAACCATGTTGTTTTTGCCAGATTAAGAATAAAGAGATAAGTATGGTGTCTGTGATTCCTCATGAAAACGTACTCCTGCGAACAAACACAGCGGATCAAAGGTCAAACGATTAATCATAAATAGATCTGTACAACTACTCCCCCCCACCCACCCCCACACACACACACACACACACACACACACACACACACTGACCCTCAGGATTTGATATTAAAATGGTAGCAGACACATCACCATGAGACACAACTGCCTGACTTTCACTTATTTGCTTTATGGAAACTTCATGAAAAGAAGTGACTACAAAAATGTGTCTCAATAATAACAAACCAATGTTATCCAGCAGAATGTGGCGTTGGCTGCTTCCAGTTCAGACCTGCGGTTGTGTCTCGCACATAAGCGGGAATCCGTCCAGGACAAGTCACGTGTGAACGAATGTTACGATGCCATTTAATGATCGTGATCGCGAGAGGATGCGCTGAAGTCTAGAAAAAGCAGTCGTGCGGAAATGTAACTGTTAATCCTGAAAGGGCCATTAAAATATCCGAGCTGAATCCGATTCAGCTGCGTGACGTGTGTTAATGCAGGTGGAGACAAACCACCTGACTCCTCCCTGCGTCCAAACCCAGGGCCGTGTGACATGTCGCCATGTCTCCATCCTCCAAGCCTCAGCTGTCCGGGAAAAGTGCATGAGCACTTTGACTCTTTCGAGGCCTCTGCAGCTGATCCAACAGCTCGGTGCCGGTCAGTTCTGCGGTGAATCGCCGCTTAGTCGTCGACCTGCAGGGTCAGTTCGAGTTCTGCACCAAAGAGCTCTTTGTAAAGAGGAGGGAAGTGTGTCTGGACAACGTCCGGGTAGACGGACCTGAACGCAGACAGTTTCTCTGTGTGTCGACTGCACAGTGAACGCAACGCTGAGACTTTACACCTGAGCTGTGGAGACGACAAAGACAGGAAGTGACACACGAGTTACAGACTCTTGAGTGTTTCCACACAGCGTATTTGCATGTAATCAAATTCCGACATCAAAATACTGATAATGAATGAAATCTGCTCTATTTATCGTCATGGTGCGATTAAATGCAGCAACACGGTCGGTGTAGCGGTTAGCACTGTTGCCTTTGCAGAATGAAGACCTGGGTTTGTGACCCGGTCGGGACAAGAACCTTTCAGCATGGAGTTTGCATGTTCTCCAGGTTCTCTGGTTTCCTTGTCAGGTCCTCATGGCGACCAAAACCTGGTCCTATTGAGACAGAACCTCAGGAAGTGGTTACGTTAAGGGCTAAGGTTAGAATTGTGGTTCCTAAGAGGAATAACTGTACACACCTCCATGTTTTTCTGTCCTCGTGGGGACAGACCTATACTCTTGGGGACATTTTGAAGCCTGGTCTTAGAGTTAGGGTTAGAATTGGGTTTATGTTAGGGTTAGGCATTTACATGTGATGGTTCAGGTTAGGGTTAGGGGGCGAGGGAATGTGCATATACCTTGTTCAGAATGCCATCACCTCTGTGGTTCTTCTGCAGGACGTGCTGAAGAGCCAGCTGAGTTTTCTGCTGCAGCTTCTCCACCTGCAGCTTCTCCTGCAGCCACGACCGGTCTACACAGAGAGAGAGAGAGAAAGAGAGAGAGAGAGAGAGAGGTTTGACATGGCTGCAGATGGATTTGAGCAAACTGAAGTACATGCAAAGTGTCGTACCTGCAGAAAGCAGAACAAATGCAGAGAAGAGAGCCAGCTCGTCCTCCGTCAGGTGCAGCGAACACATGCTCTTAGCAAAGTCGAATACAGACGTGATCAAGTCGTCACAACCTGGGAAAACACACACACACACACACACGCTGAAGTTAAAGCTGCAGGAAGTAAAAATTAAATTGAACATTAACATAATCTACTCACTTACCAAGTGCTTTAAAAACGTCAGGGCCTGCAAACTTCCCATCGAAGTAAACGGTGTTGTTCTGCGAGTCGAATAAGCGACACATCCGCACAAAGACAACCTCCAGAGAGCCTGGCAGTGAAACACAAAGACACTCGCGATTAATGTCTGGGTTATAATGGTTATTTAATGACTCGCTGCTCACTATCAGATTCACTGGATGAATCAGTCATCACTAATTAAAGCACCTTTGATTTTGGTTGGAGTGAAATGATCTTTGACACATCGGAACAATATTTCAAAAGGGAATATTATATTTTCTAAAGCTGAGCCCTGACGGCTGCTCTCACCCGCTTTCAGCAGGACGATCTGGTCGTTCTGGCAGAGATCCATGAAGCCATCGATGTGTTTGGCAAACTCCACCACGTACTGGATAGCCTCGGTGATCTTCACGGCACAGAGCTGCCACATCACTTCCCGCGGCTGCACAGAAGAGAGACGGAAGAGACGCTCAGACACCGTACAGAGAGCACGGCGTTTGTTTTTAAATGTGCAGGTGCGACATCCGGTTTCACTCTGACTGACAAAAAAAACCCTGAAGGAGAGCAGTGAACGCACCTTGCTCGTGTAGCTCTCCACCTCGTCCTGCGGGAAGCTCTGCCAGCTCATGTGCTGCAGCTCCTCCCTCAGGAACTGACATGTCTCCAGGTGAGACTTCGAGATTATCTGGCACAGGTGATCTGAGATGGTGAACATTGGGAAGTGATGAAAAAGTAGAATTAACATGTGCGAGTCTGTATGAAGATTTGTGGCAAATTTAGAATACATTTGAGACTTATGTGACCTTTGACTACCAATATCAAATTGTAATCATTTCATTTGCTAATCTATGAGAAAGTTTGAAATGACTTCAGTCACGAGGTAAATTCATCTTTAACAACCAAGTTCAAGTGAACATTTCAACCAAAGTTCCTTCAGGTTCTTAAGATATGTTCACAAGCATAGGAATGGACGTACAAAGTGAAAACAACAACAACAACAACAACAACAACAACAACAAGGCCCCTGGTCTTTGGCTGTAACTGGCTCCTCAGTGCTGCTTGTTCCAGCATTAAGTGAGTACTAGTACGAGTACTAACTTTACGTCAACGAGACAAAAACAACACGACAAAAGGTACAAAAAAGCAAATAAAAATGGTTCTAGTTTTGGATCGGGATTTGGGGTGCGGCGGGCAATTAACATAAATGTGTTAAAAGATCAAAACATCTGTAGGGAGCAAGAAAGGACGATTTCACCCCAACGAACACCCACCATGTCCCACTTGGCTCTAATTAACAGGCAGCTAATTATCACACAGAGATTTAATGAGTCTCCAACCTCCTGCTATTATTAAACCACCTCCCTCTCTCACAGTTTACCACACATGCATTTAACATTAATGGCTTCAATACATGTCACAAACTGTACGTGAGGAGCTTTATTGAGGGATCCTCGATTGAGGGAAGGTCGCCGTTAACGGATGAGAAGAACTTATCGTCTCTTTTGACACCCAAACAATCTCAGTGTGTCGTGAAGCTGCTTCCTCTCACCCAGTTCGGCCATGGACACGGTGGGCGTCGTGTCTCTGTTGCTGAAGGAGCAGTATGGGAGGAAACCATTGCTGGACCCGTAGTCACACAGCGGCTCCAGTTTGATGCCATTTATATCTAGTCCCGATTGGTCTGGGGACGGCTGGATGGCAAGGAGGAATGGACCTCCTCCTCCTCCAGAGTCTTCCTGTTTGTGGAAGAGGTCGATCAATATTTATATATCTTAGTCGATTCATTTTAGGCTGTCGTCATGAAAGACTCACATACCTTAGAGGACACCGATCTCCCCTCGGGGGAGCTCTGCTCCATGTATCCGCCCAGCTCATCAGGAAACTCTGCGATGCTGTTGTTGGACGACAGGCCGTGGTGAGGGGACAGAGTCTCAGCGTCTCCTGGGCTCGGGCTGCTGACACTGGGGTGGGACAGGAGGAGGGGACCCTGCTGAAGCTGCTGCTGCTGCTGCTGCTGCTGGAGACGGTGTTTCTGAACCTCGGCATACAAACTGTCACGCTGCTTCTTGGACATGCGACCGAACTTCACCGCTGTGTTGAGAGACAGGAAGCAGGAAGACTGAGTTTGACAACACGAGACACAGATTGAAGTGTTGAGCCTTGTCTTTGTACTCTGCCCTCACGTCATCCATGTTTCTAAGAGATTTTGAACAGGGGGACGTTGTAGCTAGACGACATGAGGAAGACATTTCAACAATACAAAGAGAATTAGTTGGTAAAAACACTCACAGTTACATAATTAGAAGCCCGTCTGCGTCATGTTTGATGTTGTCAGAAACACTCGACACTGCCCTGCCCTTTAGTGAATGTGAAGGACGCATGTCACATACTCAGGTATTTCTTTCCTCTTTCATAAGTCAATAGACTGCGTTCGACATGAACTGACCCCTGCTTTAAAGGTTTTTTTTTGAGTCTCCACTGCACCAGGAGAGACAGGTGTGTGCGTTCACTGCCACCAGGTGATTTTATCCACTTAAAAAAAAAGTATGCTGATGGTCACAATGCTTTTTGTTTGTGCTGCAAACCGCTGAGCACCAGATGTTCCTGCAGGTGGGAGCGTGTGTCTTTTGTTCGTTTCTTACCGTCTCGGGACATGCCCACAGCCAGACACTTCTGCAGACGGCAGTGCTGGCAGCGGTTGCGGCTCGTTCGGTCGATCTGACAGTTTTTCTGGCGTGGACATGAGTAGGCGGCATTACTCTGCTGACTCCTTCTGAAGAAACCCTGCGACCAGATGGAAATGGGACGTGATGTGACGTGATGTTTGAACAGCAGAAACTTTATTTCCCACATCTCAGTTACAGTCTGTGACGCCACAGTTTAACTTAACCTCCTAACAGCACATTTAACAGGAAACACAGTTCCGCCATATCCCGTGCCTCAATCATCCCATCAGCCTCCTTCTCTCTCCTTCTCTCTCTCTCTCTCCTGCGTTTGCACAGAGATAAATCTCCATCAGCTGCTCATTGGCTGTGAAATGAGCCTCCAGCTGCCACAGAAGCAGCTGGACACAGCAGCTTGTCTGGGAAGCATCGAATTGGGATGAGGCTTCATGACTGAACATCAAACGTTTCCTCTCGCAACGTTAATGGGACGCAGACCACAGATGGACCGGAGACAGAAAAAGCAGGAACGAGAAGCTGCCAAAGTAGACTTGAGATCAAAGTGGTGACCATTATAAATAAGCCATTATTTCTATGTACATACAATAATAACGCCTCACCTACAAGGGTTGGGTTTGGTCTTCTGGTACAACAGAACATTTTTCACACAACAACACACAATCTTTTATTTTAACTATTTTAAACTATTTAAAAAAAATAATGTCACACTAAATGCCACCAATTATGAAACAAATAAACTACATCATAATGAGATTTTGAACAATACACAAATATTTTCAGAAAAAACGAATGTGGACAAAAGCAACTATAACAGTATGATAGTATTATAGTAAAACAGACAAAGGTAAAGCCTCGTCTCTGTGGAAACCTGACAGGAAGTGAGTCAAGATAGAGGAGAGAGCAGGGCTTACCTTACAGCCCTCGCAGGTGATCACCCCGTAGTGAATGCCCGAAGATTTGTCTCCACAGATTTTACATGGAATGATTTCAATCTGAGCTGCGGAGAGAAAAATAACAGTGAGTCAGTGACGCACAACAACAACAACAACAACAACAACATTATAACAACCTTCAGCAGCTGCAACACAGACTATCACGTGGTCGTGTGTCTCAGGGAGACGGCTGACGTGTTTGGCACAAAAAAAAAGTGTGTTACTGAAGCGGCTGTCAGTGATACAGACTACAGACTATGATTTCATCTTATAAGATGTCACACAGTTATAAAAGACATAAAAACACAAAAAGTACAATGTGTGTAGACTGGAAATCTTTTTTTTTTACGTGTGGCGAAAACCTAGCACGCATGGGGTTTGCATGTTCTCCCCGCGTGTGCGTGGGTTTTCTCCAGGTTCTCCAGTTTCCTCCCACTGTCCGAAAACATGCAGATGTGGGGATTAGACAAAATTGGACCCTCTAAATTGACCGTATGTGTGAGAGTGGATTGGTTGCTTGTCTCCATGTGGCCCTGTGATGGGACTGGCGACGTGTCCAGGGTGTACCTTGCCTTTCGCCCTATGTCAGCTAGGATTGGCACCAGCTATAAAGCGGTAGAAGATGAACGGATGGAAAACCCAACACATAAAACCTCTGCTTTTTTGTAGCATCATCACCATCATCATCATCACTGCCATCTGACACAGCTCCAACAGTTCCATCAGAGATCTTATTGTAGCAAATATTGATAATTCCATAATGCAAATAGTAAGGTCATGGGACTCTCTGGACTGCACCGTCACTCACTCTTTGAAGAAGCTGTGGTGTAGCCATGGTAACGGCAAGGCCACGACGAGGTGCTATCGCGACGCCCTGTTGTATGTTTTGAGTGGAGGCGAATAAACCCGGTTCAACCCGACAGGAACCAGGTTCATCGCTTGTGCTTTTTAACAGCTGCAGTTCAGCAGAGACAGAACTGCAGCTGCTTGTGTTTCAGTGTGCAAACACACACACACCCACACACACACACCCACACACACTCCCTCACTGACTGAGTGAGTGTATTTATACACACAGAGCGACAGCTCTGCTTGGAGCTGCTATATTTAGCCGAGGGAAGTTATGTAAGAGTGCAGCCCCGTCAACACACACACACACACACACACACACACACACACACACACACACAGACAGAAAACAAGGTAGTATGGAGTCTGAGTGAAGGAATGATTGTCAAAATGCTTTTCATTTACATACAGCACATAACAATCTATTTTAATTTGTATCTTGGTTAATTAGTTTTAATTTTTTGTGTACTGTATTTTTCAATGTTCATTGTTTTTACATTTACTTTACTCCATCTACCTACTCCACTCCTTGATGTGATCTTTTTCTCCCTTTGGTTTGTCTTATTTTTTCTATTCATACTGACATTTGATATCATTTTTGTTTATGCATTTGACTGCATCCAAGTTTGAGAACCTTTATTATCCCCTATGGGGGGCAATTAGTTTCACAGCCAGTAGAAGACAACAAACACAACCATATTCAAAAGTCTAATCGCGGCAGGGACAAAATAAATCTTTTAGTCTGTTCGTCCTGCATCTCTGCAGCAGATATCTGCATCTGGAAAGGAAGCTACATGAACTCTTCGTGTGCAGTGGGTGGTCGGGATCTGCCAGGATCAGTCAGCCTGTCATCAAGCACAGGTACCAGGTATTTATAAGATTTCACAACGTCAACATTTTCACCTGACACAGGTAAGGTGACTGCACACTGTCTTTCTCTGAAATCAATAATAATCTCTGAATAATCTCTCTCACCGAATCACGCTGCTTTAGCACGATGCAATATTTGAACCGTTCGATAAGAAATCTTTGTTGACCACTGATGTTTTTGGTTGTCGTAACAAAATGACAAACTTTCGGCTACTTTCAGTTGATTGTGACACTGCGGCAGGTCAGAGGGCGTCTGCTGAGGACGTGGACTTTGATGTCTCCTAAAGGAATGTGGCCACGTTTCCCCAGAACCTGAACGCATTTATACCTCTTTGGAAATAATGGAGGAAAATACTAACGTAAGTTTTCACAACGTTAGACCAAAAACTATTGTAAAGATGAGTATTCTTTAAGTTCTTTATTGAGGTATACTTTAATTGTTTCATCTAAAGCCTCAGATGTCTCTGCACTTTCTTGGATGTGTTTAATCTACAGTCCACAGTGTTGAATCTATCTTTAATCAAAGTTGCACTTCCGATGAAAACAGATTGAGATTCTGCAGTGGCCATCGTGATTTTGACAACATTTTCTTTTTTTGTCCACGTTGTCGTCCTCCAGCTCAGACTGACCTTTGGTGTGATGAGTCAGATGTGACAACATATCACCTTCCCTTTTCCCCTCTTCTGCTCAGCGAGTCTTTACATCAGCAAATCCAGGAGGAAATTGTTCTAATGACTCATCAGCTGTCAGAGCAGCAGCCGTCAGACGCTCGCACAAAGCTTTCATGTTTCATCTGTCTGCGGCACAAACATTCGGCAAGTGTGTGCAACGAGGCTGCTGAGTATCAGAGGAGTGTTGGACCAGTGTATGACACTCCCTCAGAGATTTCTCCCGGCTGTCATCTCCACTTCTCCCTCAGATAAAACAGTGCTTATTCTCTTTCTTCTTCGTCAGCATGTTTTCATCAAACTAAGAGTCAAATGTGACGGTTGGCTTTTTCGCTGCGGATCCACTTCCTGCCTCTTTTTTTTTTTTAGGGTCTTGGAAGTATCTTGGGAAATGTATTATCGCCTTCAGACCGACCAATGCTGACTCAGGTGACATCACTAGAGGACATTTACCGGGACATCTCATAGCGCCTGCTAGAGACAGAATGTTGTAGCCTATGGCTAGGGCTCGGGGGGGTGGAAAAAATGGGTCCATAAGTGTTAGGAAAGGACACACAGGTCCAATTAGCCTGTGGTGGCTGTGTCTTGGCAAAAGTACACAACTGATGACATGTCTCTAATGTCTGCTGCTGGTGGTTATCTTGACATCGACAACTGGCAGGCTATCTTTGATGCACTGTCAAACGCATTCAAGTTATATTCACCATCTAGTGCTTTTAGGCATTATATATTGAGTTATTTTGCTCACTTGGTTTAAAATAACTAAAAATAATCATGGTTAATGTTTGCAAACTTCACGTACTTAGAGGAATACATTACCGATTTGCATTTAGCTTTGTATTACGAGAATAGGGGTAGTATTTTTGAACAATTCTGCTTCCCAACCTCAGTTTCCCCCTGAGTTGAGAAATATCTTCATTCTTTTTTTTGTTACGTGGCCACCAGTGACACTTGGTCCGAGGCTTCAAACTGCAACGCCTATTCTGCACTTTTTAGACCCACTCTTAGGGGTCTAAAATAATGTGAACAGTGCCCACTATCTTTGCTAAGTTACGCTAACAGGATCAAGTGTCACTGGTGGGCAGGTAACAAAGAAAAGAATGAAGATATCTCACGACTCAGGAGAAACTGAGGTTGGGAAGCACAATTTTTCAAAATTGTTCAAAAATATTACCCCTATTCTAGTAAAACAAAGCTAAATGCAAATCGGTGAAGTACTCCTTTAAGGTAGTTGTTGGTTCATCATTGTGATTGTTTTCTTCAATCCGTTCTTTCCTTAAAAGAAGAAAGACCTAATGTGCACTCTTTGGATTGTGGGTGGCTGAAGACTCATTTCCAACTAAGTAAGTGTCCACAAAAACCATTATTCTGTGATTTGACTGTCACCATAACAAACTCAAAGTCACAGGATACAAAAACTTAATCTGTTACTGACTACAGTTAAAACAGGCTACACGAAGCGAAATATAATGGTGAAGATTGTAAATTTGGACTTAATAATTAAGAGTAAAGCTGAGATTAAAATGTAAACATGGAGTTCACGATACAGGAGGTGTATGTATGTGAGCTGCAGCGTCCTCTGCAAACGAGAGGACGAAATGTCTTCGCCGTGGGCCGAGCCATTAGATCCATCCTCTGCCTCAGACGTTGCTATCAGTCTATGTTCTTTAATCTCCTTGGCGAGCCTCCAGATAATCTCACTGTAGATGTAATAACGGCGGCCATATGGCGGCACACACGGACCGAAAACACCCTCATTCAGAGCCCGTTAACAGATGAAGTGGCAGCTTGTTCCTCAGCCACAGTTGGTGGTTCAGCTCGTCACCTCTCCAGCAGGTTGCCACAGTAAACTCCAAACTGTTTACAATGCCCAAATATTCCCCACAGGCACAATATCCTCATGATCAATAGAGTAATGCTGCTTTCTGTGTGTGAATACAGTCACAAATTGTTATTCCTCTGGACCAGTACACAGTGCACCCCCACCTTGTGCCCAACTGTATGTTGTGAGAGAAAATTCTAACCTTTAGCCAACTTTAAGTTAAATTACTCACATATTATAAGATACACAAGCTAGGCGCCGTTCGAGGTTCCCTCCCTAGATACCAAAGTGTTTAGTGTTCATTGCAGATAGCTGCACTCGACACGCTGACTCGGGAAGGAGCACGTGGCAGAAATGTAGCGTGTTATGAAACACCTCCGAGAAGGTCCACATGTTGTTTCTCAGCACACTGGAAATGGTGTCTTCACACTAAATGTGAAGCCATATTCTAACTCTATGTCACATTTCTCATGCGTCTGCTGTCACTGGATAATTCATTCATGTTACCCAGGTTAACTACAGGTTAGTGAAATAAACAGGTAGTACAACTTCCTAACAAGAAGTTTGAAACCTTTGTGCAACCAAAGCAAACAACAATCTAGCTAGCACAGCAAACAACAATCTAGCTAGGACAGCAAACAACAATCTAGCTAGCACAGCAAACAACAATCTAGCTAGCACAGCAAACAACAATATAGCTAGCAAAGCAAACAATAAGCTAGTGGTAGAGCGGTTCGCTTAAAAAAGTCTGTCCCGTTCAGTACGCATGTCACACGTACGTGTCACTCGGTTCATATGACGTCATAAACATTTCTCAGTGTGCATTTGGACTTTCTGAGCATCTCACAGGACCACAGGTGGAACTAGGCTAAGGATCCCTTCAATAGGTCTTTGTTATTTGGTTGCTTTTTCATAGCTTGCTATTGTATTTAGCTGGGTTCTTTGACCTTTTACTTGTTGTTGCTATCTTGTCTGCTAAGTTAAGGATGAAGTTGTTGTTGTTGTTGCTGTTTTGACTGAGTTTCTATTATATATTCTTAGCCATCACCATCCCCAGGTGTGAACTTTCAATGACTACAGGTGTTTGGGACACATGGACGGATGTAAATTTAGTATAAATGGGCGTACGCCTTGTGCCAGTCACCCAGTGAGGGCCTGAGTTTGTTTCCTTCTCCTGTGTGGAAGCATTTTGGAGACGTTACCCCGGTGTGACAATTGACAGCACAAGGAGGAGGGAGTCGGGTAAGGAAAGGGCAACTTCGACTCACCACAGCATTTAAACAGCCACTCAGCGAGAAGTCAGACAGGGCAAGAGCCAAAACTAAAGCTATGGGGGTGTTTATCCTTCAGTCTGTTCAGCTTCTCCTGTTAGTCTGTCTGTTTTTCAGGGACAAGAAAACCTGTTCTTTTCAGACTTGACAGAACAGACAGTTTATTTTCTCACCGAGAAGGCAAACAGTTCTTATTTCTAGTGTGTAAAAAAAAAATAACCAAAACCAAAAATCGTGACCCCAAAACTGTGATGTGAAACAAACCATGGTTTTTGTTAACCACTCCACCCCTATCGTTTGCTTGTTCTTAAGTATTGTATTGACTTTGCAACACAAAAATGAATTGTGCAGCATTCAGTGTGAATGCACCATGAATCTTATCCTCTTTGCAGTGAAGGAGCCGTTTGAAGCTGTGGCTGCGGCTCTGAGATCCTTCGGCCTCCACCGTCACAAACTAAAATATTACTCTTCAGAGCCTCCGATGAACACTTGAACCACCAGTTTTCCCCGTGGAGGCAGATGCTCGTGTGCAGATACCACCGTACACTGTGTAACTGTAACAGCAGTGCGAAAGTGAAGGCTAATGAGCTGGAAGTATTTTATGAGAAGCCACCGCTGTTTACACACAAACGCTACAGCTTGGGCAAAACAAGTCCCTGATGTATAAATTATCTGACACACACACACACACAAAAAAAAAACAGTACGTTTTTCAGAGACTGGATCAAAGGAGGAGGAGGAGGAGGACGAGGGCGGTGAAGAAGTAACTGTGCCATAAAAATATGTTAAGGTTTACTGTGGAAATACAAACTCCCCACAATCCTCCCAAACTTCTGTGTCATTTCTGAAATTGAGCTCAGCTGTGATTTTAGTTTCTGCTCCTCTACTGCATTATGGACACCACAGTTCCCAGGTTATCATTTACTTTCTTTAATTAGGTCCTTTTCCAGTGTGTAAACCGTCAGAATTTATATGTATATCAGGAGCAGGGACAGCTCTACAGAGGCCACCATTTTGGAACACCATGCCCACGACGAACAAACTAAACATCGTTTGAGATTTGATGCTCACTGAAGGCGACATCGATCCTCCTACACACTTGAAAGGGAACGATGAGGTGAGCTCTGACACGCAGCTTCACCACAACAGGTTGTTAAATGTTACACAGTGTGTGTGCTGTGATGTGTGAGGCATCGACATTGGCAGGAGAACAGCAGGCATCCTGCTCTCCCCAACCCTCAGCTCTTAATCCTGGACTGACCACCCTGTCTCTTCCTGCTCGGGGTCAGGACCTCCGCCTTCTCCCCCCAACCAAACTGCACCTCCTTCTGTCTGCACTTTGTTTCTCTGTCATTACTTCATCGCTGCCGCTTGGTTTCAAGAGCGACGGCCACAAACAGAAACGTACATCGAGAGCCCGAGCAGATGTGGCGCTTATTTATTTATTTGCTTATGTAAGGTACAGGCGCTCATGTGTTGTAGTTGTTGATGTAGACGTGATGTCACTGGCAGGACATCAAACCAACCCCTCCCCCACCCCCCAGCCTCCAACACATACTTCCACCCCCCACCCCGCCCCATAGAGAACTGTTAGATAATCTCCAGGCTGTTGTAATCCTGAAGCATAGGCGGCTCAGTAAATGATTAATGCAATGTTTTCTCACGGAATCGGAATGAATCAGCTTAACACATGTACACACACACACACAGTGTGTCTTTAAGACATGAAGCCATGCAGACAAATGTGTGTAAACTCACTAATATACACACACTCATGTCACTTCTTCTTCTTCTTCTTCTTCTTCTTTGTCTTTCGTCTTCTCCCTTTAAGGGTCGCCACATCGGATCATCTGCCTCCATCTTGCTCCATCCCTCCTGTCCTCCTTCACAACATCCATGAACCTTCTCTGTGGTCTTCCCCGTTTCCTCTTGCCCGGCAGATCCATCTTCAACATCCTTTGTCCAATATAGTCACTATCCATCCTCTCCACGTGACCAAACCATCTCAGCTTTGCCTCTCTTACTTTATTTTCCAAAACAAATGTGCTCTTTCTAATCTGTTGCATCCCGGTCAAAGCTCAGCATCTGGGTACTGGTTTGGTACAGTCTGGTACGGTTTGGAACGGTAAAGCCCTGGGTCAGGCTTGCGTTTCAACTGAGAACAGCACCTTCACTTGGTAGGCGGGGTGTGCTCTGTGCCCGATGGCCGTTGTCAGCAAGATACATAAAGCGACGTTGTGCCGACGACAAGCGACGACATTGAACGCAACACAACAGGCAACAACAGAGGACATTTCTGCTGGTGTGTGGCCGTTTGTCTCAACACGACGTAAATATGAAAATAGACTGCGGGTGTTGAAGACGCACCAGCCTCAGGGGAGTGAGGCCTTTCTGTCGCTTAATCAGCTGACTCTCATGGGTCTAGCTCCACCCATACAACACCGTATCATTACTCTGGTACCCCAAGGGAAGGATGCCGAAAAAATGGAAAGGTTGGGGCCGGTTATTTTGGTACTATTCCTAATGGCAATGCAAAAAAAATGCGTACTGTACTGTATCGGAAAAACACGCCATTAGACGGTGCCACTGTCGCCAAGCCATACATCACAGCAGGCCTCACGACTGTCTTGCAGACCTTCCCTTTCACATTTGCTGATTTCCTTCTGTCACACATCACCCCACCCCTCATCTCCACCGACGCCACCCTGGCTGCACTCTCTTCTTCACTTGTCCTGTGCACTGTCCATTGCTTTGGATGGTTGACCCCAGGTATTTAAACTCATCCACTGTCAAACACTCACTCATGAGAGGTTATTTTTTTAACTGAGTAAACACATTTGGGTCCCAACAACAAACAGACCTATAACTCCAGTATTGCGCCCATTTTTTAAAGTGTAAATGTGATATGTTCACATCTGACTGAAATAGGACATGTCCTCAGGCTTTACTACGAGGGTTAGTGTAAAGTGGCGATGACATGGTAGTTTCAGTAGGGACGGAAACAGAGAAATTGTTTCAGAATAAATGACTGGTTTTGCATCTGACATTTTCACATATTTCTGATGATTTCTCATTCAAGAAAGTGTGAAATTATATCTGTTTCTGTCAACATTGGTTGTTTTAGTTGCAACCCAGGGATCCAAACTAGGAAATAAACAAAATATGTCACACTCACATAGGGCATATTATTTTCCTAATCAATGAATCTGTCAATTATGTCTTCAATGAATCCTTTGGGCCATAAAATGTCATAAAATGTAGAAACATTTTGAATTGATATTTTCCAAATCTCAAAATGATGATGTCAAATGTCTTATTTTGTCGACAAACCAAGATGATTCAGTTCATATTCAATAAATATCGATGTATTGTATTATCTAGGATGCTACATCAGCTGGTTTCTGTGACGGCCCAACACTGGTCAACATAACCTTGGAGAGCAGGTGATCAAATCACTTCTGTCATGCCAACCAACATTGGTTTGGCATGTTTAATTGTCAGGAGTCACTTTTGAAGCGTGATGATCTGTAAAAAGTCAGTGAAAAGATGCAAATTATTCCATCCCTGGAAACGCAAATGCACGCTAAAGAGTTACTTTTCCCAGACGGCGACGGCTTTTTAAATTGCAGTAACCCTGCAATGTAACGTAAGTTCATTTAAAAAAAATCATTCTTGAAAAGTTGAAAAATGCTAAACTGAGTGCCAACATGTCACAGCAAAACAAACACTGTTGTAATCACAAACACACCGTGGCATGAAAACATACAATTTACATTCTCTACTTTCATTCTGGGTTCGTAAAACAGAGGTTTCTCCTTCTGGCGGACTCTTTGAGCTACTCTCTGATGCTACCGTACTCGCTTAGTGCCTTAATACAAAAGTCATCAACTTGTAATTATGACATGGAATGTCGTGTGAATGGACGGTAAGAACTAAAGATGGGAAATGAGTAAGAAAGAGGCAGAAACCAAACACTATAGATGCCAACTGCAAACAGGGGTTCAGTGATTATGACTGGTCTTCAAATGCAACAGGCAGAACATATTGTGAGGTCACGCTCTGCTCAAGACATCACAACACAAGGTCATTTTTGTTTCCCAACAAGTGCTGCATACAAGACCTTTAGGAGATATTTACAGCTCATTATCCCACAAACCACATGTCAATTTATCCAACTCTGCTTGAGGTATTTCAGTCTAAATCACGCTGTATGCACAGTACGGTGCATTTGCAAGGGCAGTTCTCTACATGATATTTAGAGGATGATAGAGAGAGAGAGAGTCGTGTGTCTCCAGTCTCTACAGTCAACAATCTGAGAAAATATGTGCTCAACTTAAACACTGAAACCAGCTTCATTGCCACGCACAGTTACAGCACAGCGCCTGATGAGAGCAAATGAGCCGGAGGGACGAAGAAAAAGCGAGCGAGCAAACATCAACGCAGAGGAGGAGCGCATCCTCCCAGACAACAAAACATCTTTGATTGAGCTCACAGCTCACAGAGACAACTTCAGTCTGTGTGTAAGTACAAGTGCGTGGGAATAAATAAATAAAGACACACTTAAATAATCAATAAAGCACAACTATTCCTCTTAGGACAGTGACTTCAATTCATTTGCACAGCCTAAACAAAAAGTTATCCCTTAACTTAACCACAAACACTTAATACCTAACCCTAACCTAACCACATTACACATTAGAGCCCTAAACTCAGTCAGACAAAGTCAGTGTTTATGCAGGAAAGAGGTCCTAAAGAGGTCACAAAGACGACACACACACACACAGACACACACACTTACCTTTCATGGTGGAAATGACAAAATACATGTTTGTGTGCAGTCAGTGACAGCGGCTCCTCTGTGTGTGTGTGTGTGTGTGTTCAGCAGCAGCAGCGCCCTCTCTGCTCTGACATCCTGAGCTGTTGTCTCTGCTGCACAGCATGAGAATCAACGTGACTGTGACATCATCACTATGAACCGCCCCCCTCCCTAGCCCCCTCCCCCCGATGGACAAGTCTCTCAGCCAATGAGAGGAAGCAGCTCTGAAAACTCATTAGATTCTATGAACTGTAATTGCAGTGATATTGTAATACTTGTTGAAATCCTCTTATAACGACTCAACATCACTTTGCCTTAGACTTTGAACATTTTAAAGAGAAAAACAACCGTCTTAAGTAAGACTATCATTTATTATGGAGCGTATGTTGAGATAGACCGCCTCTTCATTCCTTCACATGAATTATAAATAGTTTTAGTCACAGTTTTCCTCACTTTTTAATGACTATTGTGATAGTGGAAATTCACCAGAGGCAACTTGTGAGTGCTTTTCATTCATCCCGTCCCTGATGCTGACTAAAAGACAGCAATGTCTACAGCTCTAAAGCCCTGGAGGGACTGTGAATGAAAATGTATTTGCAGAAGAAACATGACCTTTGTGACGTCGACCGCTGCTGCTGCTCAGAACCCTTTTAAGTTCAATAAAACACCAAGTGAGAAGAAGAAGAAGGAGAAGAAGAAGAGGGAATATGACGGCGGTCTTGAGATTCCGAGGGCAGACCAGCTACCAAAACAGAACTGTGACATGACTCTGGAGGAAAATGGAAATAATATCCGCAGAGGAAACAGAATACTTTGTATCAACTCTGGTTTTGTGAGCTGCACTTTAGACACTTTAGAGTTGTGCAGGTTATCTAGCACCATCTAGATGTTCTGAAACCAGAAGAAACCGGCAGATACCTACACCAAACACCCGCTGTCAATCACTCTGTAGCTATTCTATGTCAATTTTTATGGTCTGTCTATGGGACATTCATTTAAAAGACATCGTGCTGTACTGAAGCTTGATCTGAAACTCAGGACTGAGACTATAAATCCTCAGGAAAATGTTTACTGACGTAAGAAATCAATAGAGAATTAGGCTCATTTTCATGTGTTTTCAGAGATGAACTCTGGACACATTCCAGAAGAATGGATCTGGACATTATCCACACATGAAGAACACAGCAGGAGATTTTCTGGGTTCACAGTAGCATTCGAACATGTCCTGAACATTAAAACCAGAGAGATTCACAGAGAGAAGTTCCTCAAAATGTGTGTTTTGAAATACAGTCTCTTACAGTACAGTACGTACAGTTCAATACTTATTTAAAGGAGGTTGTTTAATGATTGTTAAATCCTAGAAAAGAAGTGAAACACTTTGCCTTGTTTAAAACTACAGATTTATCCAGGTTTGTCTGAATAAACCTAAATCACACAACACAGATCTATATACGTTCTATTCAGGTAGTAACATGACACCTTTTGCTTGTTTATAATCAAATGAAAGAGGAAGTTTAAACCGGCAGCTTCTGTGTTTTGTGGAATCATTAATTTGTGACCAAAAGCCCGACTTCTTGTGGACATGGTAGCACTGATGTGTAAGAAATAAGCTCATAAAGTGGTCTGTTTTTTGCACGCCGTCTAAAATGTCAACATCACGACAAACACACCAAAACAAAGTAGCAAACCACATGGCGTGCGTTCAGCCGCCCCTCGCTGCAGTCTGCTCGAAACTTCAAAGAAACTAAGAGGATGTGAGTAGAGAGAGAGAGAGCACAGAAGCGAGTGTACAACGAGAGAAAACAAACCACAAAGAGTCACCAGAGAAGAAAGTAACACAGGACGATACAGCTGTCTCAGCACAAGTGCACGGCTGCAGAACTCTTCAAACGCTGTGTGCTGCTGACCAGGGGATCATCTCTAACATGAGTCTGAACCACAGCCGTGCACCGGCGCCAAAGACACCGCACCGCAAAGACCTCAGCAGCTACAGGCCGGTGACGCCGACATCCCACCTGATGAAGACCCTGAGGCAACTCATCCCTGCTGCTGCTACAAGCTCTGCTCTCACTCGACCACATCAATGCATGCTATTTGGTCACAAAATGAAAATCTATCTCCTGTTTTTATGACCATCTCTTATCTTATTTTAACTGTGTGTTTGTTTTTACGACTTTCTGTATGTTTTTGGTGAGTTTCCTGGTGGACAATTAAGTTCTATACTATTCTATTCTATTCTACTGCTTGTTTAGTTGACATTATAATACTATAAGAACATCATAACTAAGTCAGAACTTAATGCAACTGATATATATCTCCTATACCTCACCGCCCCCACCTCGCGTCCATTTTTTCTTCCCCAACCGGCCGAGGCAGACGGCCGCACATCTTTGTGTGTGTGATTCTTCCAGATATTTCTTTCTGGTTTCTTCTCTCCACTCACATGAAGTGCTTACTCACTGTGTTGGGTTTCCTCTTCCCTCTATATAATATTGTAGGGTTTCTGCCTTCCTATGTAAAGTGCTTTAAAATAATGTATGTTGTAATTTGGCGCTAAACAAATACAATGTGATTTGAGTTTCATAAAATCCTATAATGAATTATGCCATTATCAAAGTACTTTTACTGAATCTAGATACGAATCGACTCATTTCCCCCAGAAGGGAGAGACGCACACCCTGAAATGGATTTAGTATGTAGTATAATAATGTTGTTTTTGTGCAGAACCTGAAGCTAAAAAGGTGATTTTCTAACATTAACTGAATCAACCGGAGTGCAACTTGAGCTAACAGGACACTTCACCCCTCAACCTCCCAAACAGCTTCATAAAATAAATCCCAGCTGAGCCGTGGAACATCAGTGAAAACAATTAAGCTTTGTGAAGCAGTGGCGATGAGTAAACATCAAGCCATTCATGCTTCAGGCGAGAACGACTCCTGCCAGCAGAAAGTGGAAACCGAGCAGCAGCCGCGGCTTCATTCTTCCTCTAAATTGGCAGAAAAGGGGGATGATTTACGCCTCGGGAGGCTTGACGTCTGGGGGTGGCCGTCAGACGCCGTCTATAGATTCCAAGCAGCGTGTTCTGAGTGGATTGGAAAATGCCTCCACAGCTCCCAGAGGATCTGTGTTTCTCCCTCTGATCATGTGACTGCAGGAGGATCTCACATTCATTATCTGTCCCTATCAGCTCTAATGAGGGAGAGTGGAGTGTGGCAGCGGTTCCCCCGTCACGCATTCATTCTTGTCTACACTGCACACTCTCAGCCCCAATATGTTTCACAGTAAAAACTGGCTCCAGTGTATGTGTGTGTGTGTGTGTGTGTGTGGGGGGGAGAAACCTTCAGTGCACCACAGAGACCCGAGTCTGCAACAACAACAACAACGACCACTAACCAACTGAACGTGTCCGAGTCTTAACACAGACACAGAGGGCTAAGGTGAAGGTGCTCAGCAGTTTCGCTGTTGCTTTGAGCCACAAGTTAAAGATATCATCAGGGTAAAGTAATATGCCACATAAAGTCACATTCATAAAATTCCAAGACCTTGGCAACAACTATGATGTCATCAAGGTCTTGAAGGAAAGGATCTTTATTGTCATTATACAACAAAATGTCAGATGGTCAGATGGAGGGTTGATCAGAGATGCTGCAACAAGGGACTAGCCTGACCAACGTAACTAATGTTTAACATTCTAACATGTTTTCATGGTGGGAGGAAACTGGAGAGCCCAGGGGAAACCCACACAGAAAGGTCCCAGACCAGGAATGGATTTAGTGTGGATTTAGCCAGTGACGCTCTACTTATGGCGTGCTAGTGGTGACTCCGCCCACGTTCAGTAGGTTTTTGTAGCGGAAAACCAACATAAACCATGCCGCGCTGTGGCGAGGCGACAAGCAGAACCACCGGCAGTCATGAAGTACTGATGCAGGTGTGCCAACTCACAGAGTTAAATAAGAAGGTTTTACTGATTGATGAAACTAGAATCAGTTTGTACAACTCGACCCTGAAATGGTCACAATTAGAGCTGCAAACTAACGATTATTTTCACTAATTAATTAATTAATTTTAATTTCAACAGATAATCACTGGTTCCCAAACCTAAAAATGATGTCCTAAAATGTTGTGTTTTGTCCACAAACTAAATATATTATGTTCACTGTCATAGAGAAGAAAAATCTCACATTTTTATTTTAATAAAAAAAAGTAGCAATCATTTATAAACAAAACCTTTTGTTACGCAAAAAAACCAAGCCTTTCCTGTAGGTTAAATGACATTTTTCAGATATCAGAAACAACACCATCAAGCAGTTGAATAGTGTAGAGGTCGTCATGCCGCTTCACACCCACAGAAGGTCCTCGGTTTAATCTCAGGTGATTATTACTTCAGTATATTAAAAGAGCCGTAATCTGCTTTTGTTCTCCAACTCAACTGCAGCACCTACAACTAAGCCGCAGCGTCTTTAAATAGGCTCCCGCCGTTCGTCAATGCTTGAGCCTAAAAGACACACAGAGCAATAAACTAGCCCAACTCAAAGAGACAAGCCTTCTGTTTTCTGTGTCTGAAACTCACCCACACTGCGGTGAGTTTGTCACGCTGTCCTTGACACACAAATGTCACCATTGTTAGAGTTTGTTTTCCCGGTTCACAGACACATGTCACGCAGCGTAACATATTTGTCCCAAGCCGAGTCCTGACAGGTTAAAACAAATATCCAGGGCGCGAGTCCATGTAGGTCATGCTCAGAATCTCAAAGTATAGAGCCCTGTGGTTTCATGGTGTAGTGGTAATCACGTCTGCTTTACACGCAGAAGGTCCTGGGTTCAAGCCCCAGTGGAACCAAAGTAAATTATCTTTGATAGTTTACCTATTAAAGAGTCACATAGGCTTTATATATACAATACCTCGATCAGATTAAACTAGGCCATCCGTGGTATCGCTGAGAACACCTATGAAATGTACGCAGGCAAGCGTGGGGCCTGCAAAAAACAAATGATCCACTTGATTTCATTGATCATCAAAGGCTGACCTGGAAAAATGTATTTAATGTGGCTGCAAAAACCCTCCTCAGCGGATTCCAGGTCCAGCAGGCGTCGTCGTTTATCTGCGCTGACCTTTGCCTCTGAAAATGAATCCTGCCTGCGCACAAACACACAAGTACATGCTTTGGAGTTGGTAGATTCTAAAAACAGGTGGCGCCATCTTCCAGAATTTTACAGGGCTTTATCATGGAATCTAGGCCAGATTAGAATATTCATTAGCGCTGCCCTTTTCAACCTCAGGCTGAAGGAGGATGGGAGGCGGCTGCTGCTGCTGCTGCTGCTGCTGCAACACAATATCTAAGGCTGAAAATGAGGTGAATCATCAGCGCGATGTTTCACCTCATTCAAATCAAATCAAGTCAAATTTGATTTGTACAGCCACAAATTGCTACACATGTTTTCTCAAGGCGCTTAGAAGATGGAGAAAGATGCACCTGAATCCAATGTTGATATAGAGCCTTAAAACAACAAAAGCTCTCTCACATCACTGTCTTCCCTGATTGTGTCTCACCTAAGTACAGTGCACTATGCCCTAAACGTTTGCACAAAGTTGCACCGGATAAGGTGCAGTGTCAGCATCAAGACTACTGGAATAAAGAGTTCTGACTGAGAAGAACAAAATGTCTGTCATTTCTGTTTCTGTTTAAGAGGCTGTTTCTGGACATGGTGTGGACACAGCTGTATCCGTAGCAACAGTGATTTATTGACCACTATCGGGACCAAAAAAAGAGAATTTTCAACAAATACATTGTTCAGAAACAAACGACGGACTCAATCTGTGAGATTATCCAGTGGTTCAAACTACTTTGTGAGCAACAGTTGCTGCTGTCTTCTCCTCTCCTTCAGTCTGCCTCTGCTCTGCTCCTCTGTCTCAGACACACTGACCCAGAACCTGCAGCTCTGCTGACGAGAGGCCTCATTGGTCTCATGTCACACGCACGTGTACCCGATCCTGACTCCTCTCAAAATCTAACATGGAGCATGCATGGAGGACACGTAAGGTCGGCTCGGTCACAGATGTAAGGGATGTACGCGAATGACCACATTTAGTCTGTGCAAGGCGTTGTTGAGATAAGTGGACGACGACATTTACACTACATGGACTCACGAATGTGGAAAATATGAATCAGAACAGATCTGTTTCTATGAATAGTTCTTGCATAAGGGCCATTGTGCTGTGATTTTATTTTTAACCCTTTAACACTCAAATTTGTTTTACTTATTTTTACCATAAAAGGGCCTGAAAATATTCTGTGAGTGAGTGCTTTTACCCATTTTTCCAGAATAACTTTCAATATCTGGCAGTTACTTACAATTTACTGCATGTTAAAATACTGTTTTTAAATAAAAACACCAGTTGTACATGAACAACCAGATTTTGCGTGTTCAATTTGAAATTTGAACAGTATCAAACGAAATTTAAAATAAAAATGTTTGAGTTTTCTGTCTCTATGTCCACAAACAGGCCAAAAATATGGAAGTAATCTACAGCGCGAGTGAAAGTACCGTAATAAGTTAGAAACTGAATTACTCTATAATAAAAGTAACTCATTACCAGGGAAAGTAACTATTTGCGTTACTGTTAAAAGAAAAAGTAGTAAGAAAAAGTAAGAAAAGTAAACAGTTACACCATATAAAGTGCATTTAACTTTAGCAAATTAAATCAAACTCTCTAAACCTGAGACAACAAAAGTAAACTTTTAAACCACAAAAAAGTGTGTTTAGCTCTGTAGTCTTATTCTTAATTAAATAAATCAAACTCTCAATAATCGGTGTTTTTGGCAACTAACTGTAGATAGTTACGCACCGCATTTTACATCCAGTAACGTTGTAATGACGGGGAAAGTAATTAGTTAGATTACCCCGTTACTGAAAAAAAAAACGCCGCTACCTAACGCCGTTCTTTTAAACGGCGTTATTCCAAACTACTGCACACCAAAGCCAACAGGCTCGGTAACACTCGGTAACTGAATGATAAAAAGACCAGTGTGTAGGATTTAGTGGCATCTACAGGTGAAAATGCATATTGCAACCAACTGCTTTTAATTTAGCAAACAAAAATGGCAGTAGAGCTTAGTACTTGGGTAACAAAAACTTAACCGTTCCTCATTTTCAGGTGATAAAAAAAATCAATGAAATCCCATTATAAATATCGTATTCCATGGCCTGGGTTTTGCTGCTAATCTAGCAGTGGAAATAGCCCATGAAACAATGACAGCTATAGACTCTATGCTGCTATCACAATAATACAAACAAAATCACATCTATACCAGCAGTTGAGGAGAAAAAAAGCCTGATTGGAGGATCCCAAATAAATGCACCTCCTCGGTTCCGACAGAAGGAGGTGTGTGTTACGTTGACGCTTCGCTTGGTAACACAGAGACGCAGACTTTGACAGGTGTATGCCACTATCTGACAGTCGAAAGAGTTTCATCTTACAGGCAGCGGCAGGTACTCCCTCCTGCTGCTGCCTCACAGTCTCCGACGTCTGTTTCAAGACTCCGAAGAGCACGGAACTCAGAGGGCTGACAAAAGAGACAGAGGGAATCTGCCTCCGTCTCCCTGCAAGCCTCAGCTGAGATTACAGCTCCTGCATCTTATAATTGTTCAGAGTCAGCGGCTCCTCGCAGCAATTATAGTGTATTAGCAGCCGCCGCCAAAGTCATCTCACCGCCGCTCATCGGGGAGCTCGACACAAAAAGAAAAGAAACGCTGCATCTAATAAGCTGAGGGTTTAAGACGGTGGAGATAAGGGGAGATTAAAGGATTAATGGCAAAGAAACGTGAGTGAACTTTCAGTGGCATGTTTTTAAGTGGCAAGAAGACACGGGCAACACGGGCGCTGCCGCCAACGCTCCGGACATCGGCAATTCAAATAAGACAGGAAGAGGAAAATAAAGGAGTTCCTGTTGATTACGGCCCACTGATAAAACCACAAACTTTTACTTTTTCTACAGCTAAAACAGAGAAAATGACAAATATACTCAGTAATAATAAAGTGGATGTTGTTACAGGGCGAGCAGCTGTTTCTTCCCTAGTATCCACCCATCATCACGACACCCACTGGTTTGTGAACTCCCCATTTTGAGGTTAGTATTTTTTGCTTGTGCTATCCTGGGCTTTTTTTTTTTGTTTTTTTTTTTGAAACCAGATGTAAAAAATTAGGGTTTATATTTGGCAGCGGGACGTACGCCTCTGTGTGTGTGTGTGTGTGTTCACCGTGGTGAAGGAACAATGTTTTTTTTTTAATAGCGTCTGAACAACAATGGAGATATAATAACACACACACACACACAATTGCCTCCCATTATTATTAAATATAATAGATGGTCTGAGTGGGACTTCATGCTGAGAGAAATCATGCTGCTCAGCCTTCTGTGCCAACACACACACACACACACACACACACACACACAATCCCCTCCTTGCCCTCAGGGCCCCCATATGGACCCGACGGATGAGCCCATTCAAAGCTGCTTGCACAGACAGGAGGAGACAGATCTGCTCATGTAGATACAGTACGGTACATATTTAATATATGAACGACTCAGTGAAATAATTGGAGAAGTGTAAAGGACCGACTAAAGCCTCATTAAAACTCCAGAGCAGGATACTTTTAAATGTGTCGAGAACAAATCGCTCAACACTTTCCCTCGTCCTTTAGTCACATGTTTTGTTGGTCAGAGCAAAACATTTAGTCAGCGTTGCTTTCTTCACCTCTGTATCTTGGTACGGAGCGTTGTTCCGTACAAATCCAGCATTGGACTAAGTTTATCTTTTAGTTTATTGGAAGCAGTTTTCAAAAACAATAGGTCCAGCTGATTTGGCTGCTGCTGCTTTATCATAAAGTTTTTATGCCTCCTCAAAAAATGATTATGAAGTCATAATGCGAAACAGTTTCTAGAGGTTTCATGGTGTAGTGGTCATCACGTCTGCTTTACACGCAGAAGGTCCTGGGTTCAATCCCCAGTGGAACCACCTCGGCAATACTTATGTGGATTTCCTGGTCTACAACAACATTAGATGAAATTATCTTATCGCATTAGGTAAATTAAGAGAGATCTCTCAAGACACCGCGTCGCTAGCCCAAGACTTCCATGTTCTCCTTCTTCTTCTTCTTTTTTGTCGAATATTGTTTATATTCAGACAAGCAAAACGAAATGCAAGAATTAAGCTGCAGTTAAGAGACGATATAAAGACATAAACCACACAACCCACCCTCCTCATCACGCACAGTGCGTTATCAATGGATAACGTGAAGAAGCCGGATATTGATGCCAGAAAAAAAGCCCTAGCTGACTATGGACCATAACCAGGAAATGTTCATCATCACCCTGATTCCCTGAAAACAACAAACAGTTAAAACACATTTATATGTACTTCTTCAAACACATAAAAGGTAATGTCATTTTGCTTCAGAACTGTGCGCTCACGTGAAATTGTGGTTGGAAGAAAAGTACAACGGCAAAACCCTAGATTGAGAGAAACGGGCGATGTCGCAGTGACACTGGTAAGAGTGTGGGGGTTGAATATACCGGGAAAACTACAAAGCAGTCGAAGAATGATGGAGGAAAGCTTTCACCTCACAGAGCAAGTCATGTTCCTGCCATGTTTCCCATGCACCCTCTTTCTCTAACCCCTTCTGTAAATATCCAACCGCTCCAACAAGGGTTTTGCAAATGATTCAAGTGAAACTCAAGAGAAGAACAGCATTCCTGCAGGTTTTCATTCACTCTAGCATGTTTTCCTCTTCTTCTTCCTCAGATTTCTTCATGTGGGGGTGTGTTGTGTGCAGTAGAGTCAGCTTAAACTGACACTTGACCTCTTCTTCTTCTTCTTCCACCTTTACTCATCTCCAGGTACTGTGCCTTTGAGCAACACGCGGACACCTGGACGACGCCACCATCTTTATACAGCGCGTGAATGTGACCCAGCTCTCAGGCCCGTTTAAAAGCACACTGTACTGTCTGTTCTGTCTGCGTCCTAAAATAAATCCGTGTGTGAGTGAGCAGATGTGACAGCCAGTCATCCATCGTTGCCGGCGCAGCCGACTCTCACCTGAGCAGCAGCGGCGGAGGATGAATAAATCACAGCTGTGTCTCCAGACACGGGAGCTAAAAACAGGACAGCAGAGGCAGGCGGAGAGAGGCCGACTCCTCCTCCCTGAGGACGTTCCTGAGATTTCTAAAATATCCCAGCTGCCCCGAAAGGGCCGCGGGCACCAGCACTCCCAGGTAAATAGAGAGGAAATAGAGATCCCAAGTTTTCACCACGGCTGCAACAAATGACTCAAAGTGAGAGCAAACGCGGGGAAATAAGTTTGTCTCGCTTCATCACTTTGCCTTGAAGGTTCGTTCCAACGAGGTTGTTCCCCTCAAATGTTCGTCATGACCTTTTCTCTGACCTCAGTCAGTTATAAGCACTTGGTGAACACAACTGTGGTTTAAGGCAGCACATTAAAACTAGGGCCAACCCACTTGTCAGTTATCCACCGCAAAACACAGGAAATCTCCACTCCACTTACTTAAGCACCCCCCGGGCAGTTTTACTTATTATTGGCTGTCTGAAGAAGGGCCTGGGCATGAAACGATATGTGGTCAGAAATAAAACAGTTTTCTTTTGGAGCAGTAACTAGTTTGTTTTCATCATCACTCTGCACCCAGTATTTCATTTGGTATGTGCATGCTTTTGGACTCTTATTAGACAATATTGGCTATCATTGCAATAAATACGATTAAACAAAACAAAAAGGTGTTTGAAAAACAGGTCACAGACCCAATGGAGACAGAACTAGAAATAAAAAATGAAAAAAGTGTTATTTAGTTTTGGCAAGGATTCTATTTCAAGCAGAAAAATACACTTGGTAGCTTCTGACTATTACTGGCTTTCGGTTTGGGGTTGGGAATGGGGGTTCGGACAGGTTTGATGAAGGAACCCCTGTTAAACACGTCTGCCCCTGGTCCACATTCAGTCTTATATAGTGACCAACTACAGAAAAACTATCATCTTATTATATTTACTTAGCTTTTTTTAAAAAGGGGAAATTAAGTTATTTGTTAATTTGTTGAGGGCTAATCCATTTTTGGTGCAAAAGTATTTGTGTAAAGAGTAGAAGAATCAAATACTCGCACATGGGGAATAAAACATGCATTGATGATTCTGTTACAGTCTCACCCTCTTCTTGTTGTTTTTCCCTCATTAATTACACCACTGCATTGTTTCCCCTGCTGAATTCGCCGTGAACACGGGACGGAACACAGATTGATGCTTTTGCCCTAAAAAGCAGTCATTTTTAGCCAATGGTGAGATGGTATATGGTGGAGAGGGATGGTGTGTGTGTGTGTGTGGGGGGGGTTGTCATTAATATCTCCACGGGCATTGGGCTGCATCCAGTGCAGAAGCTCCAGCACATCTTTATCTTCATTGACCGAGCCACGGCACTCCAGGCCAGGTGAGAATCCATCATGGCTATTATTACCTGAGGCTCTGCACTGCATCCATCACACATGTGCACACACTCACACACACGTAATATGTTCTGTCTTTGTCTTTTCGCACAGCTCTGTTGCTCTCTGAACACACACACACACACACAGCTTCTAATTCCATAAGCTTCATTTCCACATCTCTGAATCCGCATGCAAGATTATCATCATTTTAAGATACAACCAATCAGATTTTTATACTGCAGGGATTATAGTGACTGTAAACTCAGATTTTTTTCAAATAATCATTAAACAAACAAGCAGTGAGTTCATAATCACGTCTGCTTTAGAACGCCCTGGGTTCAATCCCCAGTCAAACGATAACACACAAAATGCTGTTGCTCTCCACTCTCCACAAACAAAACAAACTCCCATGAGGCTTTGAGGCAATAGAATAGGTTAGTGATCAGAGTCCACAAGTAAGACCTGGTCTTGATACAGTAGATGACACCCAGTGGACATATTGGGAAGTAAAGATGCCAAGTGAACACAGCCCAGCGAGCGCAAGAGTGAGGTTTAAAAAGTAGGGAAGAGTGTAAGGAAAAACGTACATCAACTATCGACCAAAGCACTCACGATATATCGGATATCGACAAAAAGTCCATTATCGTGCATCCATATTAAAAACACAGTCAATAAACATCAGATGTCATACGTGTGTGTGTGTGGTACAGCAACGCAACATTCAACAAACGTTAATAGCAGCAGGCCTTCTTTCAGCTGCTACACTACTCTAAAGTATACCTCATCCCTACGTGCCAAAAGCCTGTTAAATCCCTGGTTTCACAGAGTGAAAGTGGTCCAATGACAGGTTTTTATCAGCTCCAGTTCCACGACTAACACACACATTTCTTCCTCATTTGCTCTGTTTTTGCCAGCGATGCACCATTTCCAGCTCAACGCCATTACACACATAATTCCCCTCGTGTTAAAACCACAAAACCCCATCAATCATAATCATCTTAACAATCGATTTAAAGAGAGACTGAATCAAAAGATGCTAAACAGTAACCAAAGCAACATTATCACTGAGGGCTGTGAGACTCATTTAGTTTCTGCCGCGTCTGTGACATCACATAAAAAGTTTAAGTGAGTTTAAAAATCATATGTATATGTAGTATGCCTCACAATTTCAGTGTGGAGGAGACTGAGTGAATTGTTTTCTTGAGACAATAACCGGTTTCATAGTGAAGTGGTTATCACGTCTGCTTTACACGCAGAAGGTCCTGGGTTCAATCCCCAGTGAAACCTAACTGATTTGTAGCTGAAAGGTCCTAAAAAATGTTATTTGTCCATAGTTATCCTGTGATTGCTATGCTCAGGCAAGACCCTGAACCCAGACTGGTCCTGATGCTGCAAAATTGGTGAGTGAACAAATTAACTGACAAAAATTCACCCCCTCTCCCCCAGTTCAAAGTTGAAAAGGAGCCTCATTTCCTGTTTCTTCCATTCAAACTGTTGTCGACGTCTCAGCCTCATCCTCGGTTTTTGTCTCATGGAAACAAGTCGACGCGGCAGAGCTGCCCTGTCTACGGTTTCATTAAGATTTCATCAGCCTGATATCAAAGAGCAACAGTACAAACAAAGCTCCATCAGCAGCGTTTGGTACCGTTAGAGGAAAAATCAAAGGCAAAAACATTTTTTAGTTCAACAGCAGCCAATAATAAAGAAAATAAATAAATAAATGAATCGATAAATCCAGTGAGACAAATCAAACGCAGCTAAATCGCACCAGAGGCAACGGAGTGTGCAGCCAAAGAACAACCCCATCTTTGGCTCCCACACAACTGAACTGTTTCTCGATGACATCGAGTAAGGCGTGTGTTTTCTAGAACAAATTCATGTTTATTTTTTTGTGTCTACATACGTCATAGTGTTGGGGGGAGCTTAGGGCAGAAAAGAATGTGATGATGACCGTTTCCAGGACGTGGTTCGGTTCAGACACACCGAAGGTTTAACCCTCTTATGACCGTCATGATAATCTGGATTTATTTTGATTTTATGGCTGTAGAATTGTAAAAAACAAATGTTCCCCTTTCCCCAGGAGAACGTTCACTTTTAATATCTGAAATGTCTTCAAAATACCATCAATCTATGCCGTCTGCTTTTGTTCTACGCAATCACTAACCACTTCACCTCACGTACTACTTATTGGTGATAAGTTAAAAAAAAAAAAAAAAAACATATCAGAGAAAAATGTTCCTTATGTTTCCATCCTGTTCCCGTCACGTCAGAATTATTGAATTTATTTCTGTTCATATTCAACAGACAATACGAAAACAAAAACAAAAAATAATGCAGGTAAAAATATTTTTATAGTAATCAAAAAAGGGAGTCGGCTAAAGCTAAAGCTTATTAACACCTAAAAAACAAATGAACAAATAAAACACATTCTGAATGTCTCTACAATAAGAAGCCAGAAGTGTAATGTATTCTGTGCGCGAAAAAGATGACGAAGAGGTGACGAGAGAGAGTCTCCTCGTCCATCTGCTCCCAGCAGACTGAGCAGGTGAGAGGTGACAACTCCGCCCACCTCGCTGCCATGAGGCGATGAATAAAATCGTCGCTTGGCTTACACAACCTCGTCACAACCTTTCAATTCTGTCATCGTCTATCATCGACTCTGAACGCGTTTGAATGCAAGATGTCGCCTCGTGACATCGACGACATTCACAGCGGACACGGAGGCGGAGAAATGTAAAAGTTTCATGTTTGGAAACAATGAACAAACACGCGTTAGTTTGAAGGAGGCCTCAGTAAAACAATGAAAACAAATGCAACTTTGGGATGAAATCAAAGATTATGGATTTTTAGCAACTTAAATTCAAGATTCAAGATGTGTTTATTGGTCACACAAGATTGTACAAGGTGCATTTTGGTGAAATTAAAATTGCTCTACGCTCCTATTGGGCTAAAACAAGATGTATTTTAATTTAAATAAAGATAGAAAGAAAGGTAAATAAAATAAAATGTGAAGTATATAGTAGATAAAAAGAAAAAATAAGAATAAAAGAATAAAACTGTACACAAGAATACAAACTTGAAGTGTTAAGCAAATTATCCAGAATTGTCAAAATGAATGAATGACCTGACATGGCCGTTATGTTTTAAAAACAAAGCACCAGCCTGGCAGTGTTTCCACTGACTGTGGCAGCTGCCGTTGTCTTATTTGATCGGCAGCCGTTTTATAATGATGCTGAACGCGTTTCCTTCTTTTTGTTCTTGCTTTGATGCTTTATGTCAAGTTGAAGTCGTACTTTAAATGATTCCAAAGTCAAAACAGAGACCCACAGTGAGGCCTATCTCTGTCTCTAATGTCACAAATCTGGGGAGCAGCCATTAAACCACAGGGCTAAACAGAGCCCTTAGATTTTTAAAGGAAAGACTCAAGATCTTTGTCGGCTTTTAATTGAATTTCTATTAATATTATATATTATATTTCAGACTCCTTTACTCTTGGAGTTGGGTTTTATTTAATTTATGTATTTATTCATTATATTTTTAATTCTATTATGATGTTTAATGTCTGTTTTTTTTTTTGTAAAACTGTTGAACTGAGACACGCTCGTCAACATTTTCACCACCAGGCTAAGCGGCTCCTTTCGTGTGACCTTAGTGTGCGCAGAGGTCAACTGAACAAAGACGGTGACGTAAATTATGAATTTATTCAGTAAACAAAAAACAAAAAAAAAACAGCGTGTGGAGTGGTGACGTAACCCAGGAGGTTGTTACGCAACATGTTGTCAGTGTCTGTTCAGACACCAGCTGGACATGTGTTTTACAGTGTTTTTACAGTGTTTTAGAAGGGGTTTCTCTTTAGGAGCACAGGTGGAGGAATCTTTCTACGCCAAGACTGAAGTGTCTCATGTGTGAGAGAGAGAGCTCAGCAGAGGGAGCGTTCATTTTAGGCAAAAGGGGGAAGAGATTTGGAGGAGAAAAAAAAAGGTGTCAATTTAATTTGTTCCAGCTCGGGTTCAGGGAGAGGGGAAGCTCCTTAGTTAGGATGCAAGGCAGCAGTGGTGGGGAGTAATTAAGTGAATTTGTACAATTTTAAGGATTTCTCTTAAGTGTTAGCATCACACCCAATCAAAAACCCTCCATCCCTTAATTGAAAGCAGTAGCAGATTTGCTGTTCGTGCATTTCAGTAACAGTTTAGAAAAAAGGTAAGGCAATTGGAAAAACTAGCGGTTTCTTCAAGTCAATGTCAATGCTTGAAAAAAAAGAGGAAAATATTTCCAGGAGTGGAAAACAGACTCCAGCGAGCAGGTAAAACTAACGCCGAAGACTTCATTTAACTCCGCCGACCTCAATCTTCTCCATCACCTCCTAATCGGACAGAAAATAATTCAAGACTTAATAAAAACTCGTCTGGCGACAGTGTGGAGGTGACACACGGAATATTAACATGGAAGAGCACGTCAGCCCCACTTTTACAAAACATCTCATTTTTAAATTAAATATAATCCAGACCCCCAAAAGTGTGATGACACACTTTGTTTTTTTTCTGTCAAATTTGGTCTAATTACAGTTTCCATAACTAATCGTATAGAATCGTTTTTCAAGGAGTGGTGTGAAGGATGAGCGGTAATGAATGAATTTATAATTTAAATTAAAACGAAGCCTCCTACTCACACATGTGGCTGAGCGATAACACCTTCTTTGGACTGGTGTGTGTGTGTGTGTGTGTGTGTGTGACATCAGCAGTAATGTTCCCGCTTCAGGATAAATGATCAAGCTCTGGTATTTGACCGCTGACAGGCTGCTGTTTGTCAAACCTGGAAATGATGACGTTCTCAAATGTCTTGTTTTGTCCAAAAACCAAAATGATTCAGTTTTAATGATTTCTTTCTTATACGGAGCAAAGAAACAAAGAAAATATTCACATTTGAGAATCTTGTAATAATCATGAAAAACAGCTTTAATCCGATTCATCAATTATCAAAATAGTTGACAATTAATTTAGTAATTGCGTAATTGTTTAGTGTAGTGTACTTTTACTCAACAAAAAGCTAAAGAAATACCTGTGTACACCCAACACTGAAGAGAACTACCATGGAATTGAAGCTTAAGTCATTTAATCACGTTAGGACGGATTTAAGGATTTCTTAGATTTGTTTGTCCCACTTGATTTAGATTTTAAAATATCACATCTCCAACAACTGGAAAAGTGTCGCCACCTTCCCTCACAAAGGTTGCACAAAAGAAAAAAATAAATTAAGTTCAAAATATTGTGGTTGTCATGTATCTTACAGATTCTCCTCCTCCCATGAGCAAAATGTTCTTTGTCTGTCCGTTCCCAAACATTATCGCCGTCACTACCCTAGATACCTCTGTGTAACATCATCCTTCCTCTATTTTATTGTGCTTGGAACGTACAAACACTGGAGGTAAGTCCTCTCATTACCATGACATACAGTAGAGGGGTGTAATTCTGCACCGTCGCACAGAGACGCTCTTTGAAACTTTCTGCCATTTTTTAAAAGCCCATTCATTGATTTCCAAACCGATCAGACTCATCGCTCTATACTGATCCCACAATCTTCCAGTGGTACTGCACCGTTTCATCCATCATCATAAGCTCTGCTACGACACACACAATAACATGCAAAATGAAAGCACAGTTCAGGCATTCAGGGCCCCCTGAGCCCTTGGGCACCTGGGCCCAGAGTAGGCCCCGTTTACTAATCCATCCTTGCCAACTGGTCGGAAGTGAAACTGAAGAAAAAAATCCAACCTAAAATAAAAGCCACCAGGAAACTCCATCACTGACATTAAAGCTACAACGACTTGATACTGCTTTGAAAAATATCATGGGTCAGCTGGGATAAAGTGGTAGAAGATGGAGGCTACATTTTCTTTCCATGTTTACTGAAGTTTTATCGCCTATACTTACACTAAGGGGGAAAACATGACTAAGTATTCTTTTTCCACACTTTGGCAACTGGTAGGGCCTCCAGAGTCCCAAATATAAGTATTAAAATGGTTAAAAAGTTGATTTTGCATAATATGTCCCCTTTAAAAGCATGTCACAGTGACCTTTGACCACCCAGAGGATAAACACTTTTTCTGGATTATCTCTAGTTCTTCTTCTGATAACATATTCACACAGCAAAGCAAAATTTTGTGAAGTCACAGTGACTTTGATCTTTGAACCGCCAAATTCTGCTCGGTTTATCTCAACATTCGTACCAGATTTGAAAGAGCTTCCTTGAGGTATCTGTGAGATATAGTGTTCAGGGAGTTTCTGAGTTCTAAGTACACTTATTAAACAAACACAAGCGCTAATGCATACTCAATGCTGACTATGTGTCGGCACCTCTTAAAGCCACACTTCAACACATTCACATTATACAGATGTATAGCCTAATGAATGCAGAATATCGCACATGTAAACTGGCACTTGAGGACAAAACTCCCTGTTGTCCTTTTAAAGAAGCTTCACAGCTTGTCTTCACTTTCACTGCCATCAATCACTGTCTCCGCAGTCAGGGTTTTCTTTCTAAATATCTCAAAATGAGTCAATATTCAGAGAAACTGCTGAGCCCTGAGGGCGACCAAGTAAGAGGAACAAAGGAGGGGGGGAAGAGAGCGAGAGAGAGAGAACTTCACTTTAACTTTGGTTCACTTTGCCCAAAGTTACTGACGATAAATGTGCCATCAAATGTTGATACATCACTACGTTATAAAACAGAAAGACACGATAACCTCCTTCAGAAAAATTGTTATACACACGGAGCAGTGTGTGTGTGTGTGTGTGTGTGTGTGCGCGTGTGCGTGGTCAGTCTAAGAATACCAGCTCAGAACGAACCCACCACTGTAAAAGATGGAAGAACCAGCTCATCAATCATCAGCAGCTCAAACACTGTCCCACTTTCAGGTTGAGGAGATGTGTGGCTCCTCCTCGTCCTCCTTCATGGAGACGCTCTGAGAGAAACACTGATCAAGGTGAGTGCACCTGGGTGAAGTCGCTGCCGAGGATGTGACAAGCAGGACTGTGGAAAAAGCACCTGGACTACACATTCTGCGTCTGCAACAATCTTTTTTTTTTATCTCATTTGTTGAAATTCTATTCACATCCTGACAGCCATCAACAAAACATCACCTATCATTTCATTGAGGCCTATACCTGTCTGTCACTAACCAACCCTCATGTAGCCTCCTACTGCTAGCTTTACTATCCATCCATCCTTCATCTACTGCTTTATCCTCCACATGAGGGTCACAGGTCACTGGAGTCAATCCCAGCTGACATGGGGCAAAAAGCCAAGGGGATTTCAGTGGAGGTGGGAAACCCATTTTATGATTGGTTTAAAATCATGTCTGAGCTTGTTCCATTCCATTTTATTACCTAAATCTATTGTCCTTTCTCTGTGTGATTGGTTCACAGCAGTGCTGACAGTGGCATTACATTCTTTTTGTGTTTGATTGCTCTAATTATGCAAATAAAAAAAATAAATACACACTTGTTAAATCAAATTCCAAAATTCGTTCGGTTCTAAATCTTGCATTAGAATATGGATTCATTAGTATTTGTGGTGTCCTGTGGTGATGTTTCATCACATCTATACTTTATTACAGCAAATATTGAACTGAATACATACATATATATGTATATATCCTTCAAATCAATCCACAAATCAGTCAGACAAACTGCAATTACGACTTCCCAAAATTGTTCCGCCTGCGACTCAAGCACCAGCAGCAAATCCAAGTGTGAAGCAAATGTTTTGCCAGAAGTAAATAAAGAAAAAGTCGATTCAAAGACGGGAGTGTGAATTTATATCATCACTCACTGGGGAACACGAAGCATGTGAACTTATCATCATGTGCTTCACACAACTGACCTGAAACATGAGATGTTGCCGTGAGATTCTGCAGCCAAACTGTTCACCTCACTTCTGGTCTATTTCCTGTCACTCAGTTAATAGAATGATGTCCTTTTTCTTGGTTTTCTTGTAATCTCTCCCTCTCGAAGCTCAGAGAGCAAACAGGAGGCTGCTCTCTGTGATGACCGCTGCGCCACCTGCAGGCGCCTTCTCAACTCCTATACACACATTGACATGTACTTTGATTTGACAAAACCACATTTTTGATGTTTCCACTCCATCATTTCCAGTTCTTACTAATTCTGATTAAGAGTCCATTTTGTACAAAGGGGTCAAATAGTTTGGTTACAACAAGACATCAAACACTGTGCAGCGCTCGGCGCCCCACATTCACGACACTTTGTCTTTTCACTTTACAACTCGTGACAGTTTACCACGGTCGTTTTTCATTTTGAGTTTGCAACACGCTACACGCTACAGACTACAGCTCATGACAAAACACAGGAGCCGTTACGTGGATGCGTGATGGCGACAAGACAGGTCCTGACAGATAAATAAATATAAAAAAAACCAACATTCTGGCAAGTCGCAATGACCTTAAAGAGTTTGTTTGCAAAAATAAATACAATAAGTTTTAATAAATGATTAGTGGAACCACAATCAGTTTTTGCACATTGGCACATGGGGAGAGGTACTAAATTAATTATCAAAAACTTTATCACTGTTTTTGTTTCCCGGCCCTTCTGCTAAACACAGAGAAATTAAATCATTCATACAGAGTGTGTGCGTGCAGCAGAAACAGAGATGATAACAGTTTGCCTCTTTGAGCTCTATGCTCTTTTTTTTTTATTACAGATGATGAACCTAAGGATGAGCCAGACTAATTTTGTATATCACACTCTCTCTCTCTCTCTCTCTCTCTCACACACACACACACACACACACACACACACACTATGTTTTCATCTCAGAGAGAAAAACAAACATCTTTGCATCATGTGTGACTCCCGAGTGGATTCACATGAAGGAAAATAATCAGAAGCACTTCTTTCATTTTTCTTTGGTTTCAGAGTCCTCAGGGACACACACACACACACACACACACACACACACATATCTGACGGTGGGTCTCTACTGCACCCATTAAAAAAATATTCAGCCTACTCTTTGACATATAAGATTTACGCATTTTTACAACATGCAAAATTCCCATTAAATGTACAATATTATTATTAACAATAATAATAAATTGATCTCCACGAAAACATTCAGCATTTCAAGATATCAGGGAACAAATGTTATCTCTGTAAATATACAGTATGGTAGATTAGTCATGTGATGCGTGTTGTTATGAAGCCTCTGTTTTGGTAGCCAGTCTGCCTGTCACATTAGAATAGTGGCTGAACTGCATAATGAGTCCTCTACATAATGTGATGCATTTAATGTTTACCTTATTCATGAGTTCAAGTGCAAGTGCATCTGAACACTCCCCAATCATATTCACAATCAAGTCAACTTTTTTCTGAAAGCACCAAGTTCAGGATGTCCTGTTTACTGTGCACGACTCGTGCCATAATTACGAGTTCCATTTCAACACGGCAGCAATAGACAGTGAGTAGCACTCAGCGGAAGCAAGAGCGTAGTTTAAAGCAAACAGCTGAAGGTGACTTTCTGGCTTTGCTTCCAGAGAAAATCGCTCTCCTGGACTTGTAAATTAGTTTTCCAGAGAAAAAGACAAAGTGTGAACTTCTTTCCTTAGGGATAGGAGCAGCTTATTGTGTTAGAACTGCTAACATACCATTATATATATATATATATATATATATATCATTTTTAAACAGACCTGGCCCAGAAGGCAACAACACAACATGGCCACAGGTTACAACAACACAAACTAATAACTATCACACATAAGATGATCTAGCAAAGAATTTAGTTTTCCTCTCGCTCCCTCAAAATGGACTTGGACTCCCCCACAGAGATCCGTTCCGACAATTTCAGATCAGTCTGTAAGTTATTCCATATTGAAGGAGCAGCATATTTAAAAGCCTTTTTTCCCCTCCCAAGTTCTGCTCTCACTCTCGGGAACGCCATCTTCAGAACAGAATGAGAGCGAAGGGCATATTGATTTTGGTTTCTACACGTGTAGGTAGACAGATAGAGATGAACTAGGCTAAAAATAGTTGGGTTTTATTTACACAAAGATCAACTAATGCCAGAGCCTGCGTACATACAGGGATGGCCAGTTAGCAGTGGCATACAGAATACAATGATGTGTGCGATCTCCACATCCAGTAGTAAAAGATACTATTCAAGGGCATTCATAAAAAACAAATTGCCATAACCCAGCAGGGATTGAGGGAGAAATTTGATTTGTTACTAAAAAAGTACCTTCAGCTTGGAGACAAGGTTTCCGATGTGTGCTCTAAAAGACAGATTCTGATTAATGAGGATACCTAGGTAAGATGTAGCTATTTCAATACTAACCTCTTGAGTAGTTGAATGGTAATTCTTTGCCAGTTAAACAATAATATTAATTTAGATTTTTCTGCATTTAATACCATCTTAAGTTCAGTTAGGTGGGTCTGAACAACTTCAGAGGCAGAATGCAGGTATTCCAGAGTTCTGTTTGCTCAAGAGGAGGAAGAGTAGATGACTATATCTGCATAAAAAAGGAAGTATTTGATAAATTGATTGTTTCGAAAACAGCAGTGGTCCCAAAATGGAACCTTGGGGCACACCCTTTGACATAGGGAGGAAGGCAGAGGGAGACCCAGCAAACTGAACACAGGGAGTTCTAACCAAACAACTGTATGTTCAACCTTTTCTTACACTAGCCGCTCAGCGTCACGCCATGTCTGCAGTGAACCAACAACATAAACATTTCTGACTGATGAAGTCAATTAGCCTTTACACACCGCAAGCAGGAACAAAGAGGAGACGAGAATAGCTTTGTATGCAAATCAACCCCCACATTCCATGCACCTCCATCGAAGCCAGAAAAAAAAAAAAGTCCTGACATCAAAGGCAGTGTCTGACAAGGAAGCAGCGCGGAGCAAGATTATGATCCACCGCAGTTTAATCCTGCAAGCATGCACACAAGAGTTGTGGCATACTATATACATACTATGAGTATGAGACTGATTTCTAATGGTGACTTTAACGTTTAAAGGAACAATTTATGTAACAGTCTGTGTGATCAACAGAGGTGTGCAGCAGATCAGCAACGCAGCATCACACCTTGCCGACGCATCAAGGTTGTTTTGTTTCCTTAGCTCGGAACATTAATTTATTCATCGTCTCCCACTTTATCCGCCACATGAAGGTCGCATGTCGCTGAAGCAAGTCCCCGCTGACACAAGGCAAAAGGCGGGGTGCACCCTGGACAGGTCGCCAGCCCTTCACAAGACCAAGCTCTGAATGTTTACTGTTAGAGGAAACCAGAGAACCCCACACACACACACACACACACACACACACACACACAGGGAGTACGTGCTGAACTCCATGCAGAAAGGCCCTAATTCGTACTGTGTCACAAACCGGGGTCTTTTTGCTGCAAGCTGTCGCGAACAATCCTGTAGATAATTCTGTGTTCAAGAAAACAAAGGCTCAGAATGACTGTGACACTATTAACCGTGAAGGAGAAACCAGACATTTTACTTGAACTTTATTTAATGAGTCAGTTAAAGTTGTATCTGATGAAATTGTTCAGTTGGGGAAAAAGTCAGATAATGAACAGCGTGAGTCTGAAGTCTGTATGATGGTCCTATCAGCTGTCAGCTGCCTGTCACTCAAGACGGATCATCCTCATCATTTTGTCATTAGAGTGATCTCGTTCTTGGTGATAGATGAGATGAAACTTGTGTCACACAGGTGACCAAAGACCTGTACAGTATTTTACAGTGGGTTATGTAGTAGTGCAGGTGTAAGTGGAAAATAAAAAAGACAATTACCATGGCAACTATCAAAGCTTTAAATAATTTGGGTGAGCGCTGTTATTTTACCCCACTGAGGTCTGGTGTCTACTCTGTAGCGTTTATTTTCTCACTCTGCATCTGAACATCTGATCGTAGCGTGTCTTCATCTAATTCTGCAGCTGGAACCAGTTCCCCTGAAGATGAATAATAACCACAACAACTCTCTTCTGGCTTTATTAGAGGGCAACGAGGTATGTTTGGCCAAACAGGTGTGCCACTGCTGCACGACGGAGTCGTCAACATGCTAATTATTAGCTGACTTTAGACCAGAGTAAAAGGCACTTTGGGAAATTAATATCAGAGACCAACAATTCAATCCCAAGGAGGAAGATGTTTTGTTTTCAATAAGTAAGAAGGAAAAGACGCCCAAATCAATCAGACTGTCACAATTTGTCTGAATTACATAGATTATTAAGGAGTCCTTAGTATAAATCAGCGAAATGAAGGAGACTGAAAGGAAAAGATAGTCTTAATTCAGTCATGCTTTTCTGGGAATCCAGTATCAGCATGCGTGTCACATGCTGACAAAAATAAACAACAGAATCACAAATATATTGTTAAAACGTTGTCTGACGGACATACCGGGAGACTGCACAGTTACCCGAGACAAAAAGACAAGAGGAGACAAAGACAATGAGGAAAAGAAGAGATAAAGACAAAACAAGAAGAGCGGAGATACAAATAGATGCAGAGACGAGCAGAAGTGAAGAGACAAAATGAGTGACAAAGAGACAAAGACATGAAGAGATAAGACGGACAGACACATTTTTGTCATAAGAAGTCAAGATGTTTCTCGTCAGAAATGCAGATCCTGTTGTCCAAAAGCTGTTCTCAGGTCTGTTACAACAGTGACCGTCACAAAGCGGCTGCTCCGGCTTTGTGTCCTAACCCGTCACCTCTTACATAACACACGTCTGCTGCATTTGAGTGTGTCAGAAATAGCACGCCTGCCAACTGAGAGCACGGGTGAGCGGACACGGTCGAGAGCACAGATCACAGAAGTTTGTGAAAATGATTAAATCTGTTGTTCTACTTGTGATAATAATAAGATTAAAGCATTAACCAGGAAACATGGAAGGCCCTAAATTATTAAAAAGAAGACATAATGTGATATATTTTTTTTTAATGTGATATATATTTTTTTTTTATAGGTGCCAGCAGAAGGCGGAAAATGTTTCTTGAGGATTCCGACACCACCTGAAAGCATCTGTCAGGCACTTCTCCGCTCTCAGCTGATGAGAGACTCGGATGGCGCGAAACTGCAGTGTTACTCTTTCGGTTGCTGGGTTTCCATGAAAACTTATTGCTAAATTAGAAGTGAATTTTAAATTTCTGCCTCAAGGCATTCTAGAGATGTTCACAAAAATGTGGTGGACAGGAAAATGATGCAAAAAAACGTTCATCTCTGAGTCCTCCTATCAGTTTTAACGTCTGACCTTTCACCTTGCTGTGGAGGGAGGTCAACTCGCTCTGCTATCAGCAGCAGAACAGACACCATGAGCAAAGACACAAACTGTTCTGTTATTTTACAACTCTGAGATTAAACTATACGGAACAAGGCCAAATGGCACAAATGTATGAAAATGTAAATCTTAGTCTCAAATCATAGGTGTGATAACACAATTAAATGGATTGTCCTGACACACAATTTCCATGTTTGTAGATTCAGTTGGTCGTTCACAATCGGACAATATCATTTCATTAGCCACTAAACACTTATTGTATTTTACTTTTCGACAAATGGGTAGATTAGAGTTTGAGTTCTAAGATGATTTCCTGTCACGATAAAGTTTTTTTTCTGATTCTGATTCCTTTGATTTATTAAAAAAAAAAAATCCAGTGTATACGCAGTACATGCAGTGTATTTACTGAATACCCTGCATACTCACAGTCACATCATCTGCTCATCGATTTCAGCACTCAGTTCACAACTCACTGTGATTTTACTCCTAAAACTGCTGTTATGTAATCGACTGCTCTGAGGAGCTTAATGAAACCCTTCCCCTTTCTCTCTCTCTCTCTCTCGTTCACTCACTCCTTCTCCTCTGCATACCAATTATGCGCTGCAGGAACATGTGCTGCCAGGCCTGAGAGCTGCACACAGAGCACACAGAGCGCCAACTGCTGGTTAAACATCCCAAAATTCAACTAAGTTCAGAACTTTATTAGAGTGAAGTCTGATTCTAATTTCAAAATGTTATTTTGATGCAATATATATTAAGATTGGAGGGTGATGTGGATCATTAGACAGGAGACACCTGCACAGTCAGAATTTAAAAGTCCACTGAAAGCTGAATTAACACAGTCAGCCACAGCAACATTTACATGCAACATGAAGAACATACAAACCAACCAACCAACCAACTGACCAGTGAATCCACTAACCCTAAGGCAATAAACAAATCACCCCCACGAGCACATCAAGCAACACACCAACTAACTAACCAACAAAACAACCAAGCAACAAACTAAACAAACAATGGACCAGCCAACAATATAAACATAAAGAACAATGGAAACTGGAACCAATGAATTTGTTCAGCTTATTAACAAAATAATAATAATAACCCGACACTCCCATCAGTCGTGAACTTACTTCCAGTTTCACCTTGTTGATGATAAATAATAATAAAAATTTCCCTGCACTCTATTTTCACCTTTATTAATTCACATTTGTATGCATTTCTAAACCTAAATCCGTTTACACCAGCCCGCTCATGCCCAGTTTACGTGAATAGTCACATGATCTACTGCATGTTTTCAGGTGTATTTTAGTGGATGAAGATAACTTAAGACAAGAAGCTGAAATACTCATCCAGATGCTGAACGTTGGTAAAGTAAGTTCTCTGAACTTGATTCAGTTTGGTTTAATGAAGGGCTATTTTCTTGCTGAGGCCGCCACATACTCTTTTAACGCCCCTGAGTTCAGGCCGTGGATGATGGATGTAGTTCATTTGGGTAAATTCATGTTAAAACAGTTTCTTCTTTGTGGAGCAGAAACTGAAAAGGTGCCACTTCACTTGAAGCCAGAAACCAACCCTAAAAACACAGCTTCTCCAGAGCCACTCAACAGAAAGCTGATGCCCGAACTTCGAGTCACCAGCCACAGCTTGATAAACCCTGAAGTCCCGGTCAGCGTGAAGGTGTGTCTGTCCGTAAAAGAGTAGTAGCAGAGTCTGCACTTCAACACATTAAACTGCTCCACAAGCGAGAGCTGTCACAAGGCTGGGAGTCGAACTCAACGACCTTACCTTTACCGGAGCCGATGTTAGTCCTGGCCGCTGTCAGGTGTTCTCCGTCCCGCAGAGTCTCCAGGCTCGCCGGCGTCTCTGTGAGCGGCGTCGCGAGCCCAGAGCCGCTCCTGCCCGGATCGCTCACTGAAACCTGCGGGGACGACTCCATTCACGCACCGAGGGAAATCAAAGAAACTCCAAAATCAACAAATACTGCTCAGGGCTCCGTGGATGTTTAAGGAACAACAACTGCTATCGACAAAAACCGAGTCTGGGGCCGGTAAAGCAGCGAGTTTGAGCAGCGGGAGAACGCGCGTCTGATCGGCGGCTGTCAGGAGGCTGCTGAGAGCGCCATTGAGAGAAGACGACGCCGGGCTGAGAGAGAGGGAGGGCGGCGCTGTGGAGAGCAAGGTTCCCCTCCCTGGACGCTGAGACGCACAGCTAACAGCGGTTTCAACCAAAAGTTCTAAAATGAATACAGCTTCGAAAGTCTCATTATTTCAGAGAAATACAAGTTAGACACACAAAGAGAGAGATTTGTCAAGTGTATCATCCAAACGTCAGAAATAAACTTGTGCTGCATCTCCTGAAAGTCTCTCACTTCAAAATATTATAATACCTGATGTTGACGCGTTGGCTCAAATGTTGCAGATGAAATGTGGTGAAAATATATCATTTTCAAACTGATTTTCAGTTTTATGACTCTGGGCTAAGGAGGGTTGCAACCACAGAATGAGTATAAAAACAGATTTAGGGGATTAAAGCAAATGTGAAAGTGTCTGAAACCTGTATTCTCCTAGATGGCCACCAGGGAGCGATGTAATGCTGTGTTCACACAGGAAGAAACGCACATTTCTCGCATGGCAGGATAGATGCGCCATCGCTGGAGTTTGACAGTAGCCACACAGCGCTGAGATGCCCCGGATGACGTCCCGCACTTGCCAGACCCTGCAAATAATGGAGTAGTAACATAAATGTTGGTGGGCTTTTTGCACTCTCTCTTTTGGAAGTGTCTGCAGAGGAAGGAACCATCATCGACAAATGTTAGCGCTTAGTTTGGGAGATACGTATGAATGAGAACTGCTACCAGCAATACTTTGGCATGACAAAATGCCAAAATATGTTGACCTAAGAAATTACGTGGATGGCAGCTCGCGATTGGTGCGAGTCTATAAGTCTGACCCCAAGTATGACCCTACATCTTATTTGATTAATAAACATTTACTGAATTAATAAACATTTACTGAATAATGTATGGTCTCTGTCACTAGTTTATGGTATGTCTTAGTGCAGCATATCAGTTTTGGAAACTTTTGGACCATTACAAACTGATTTATACTCCATCCCCCAGCCTAGGTTTCCAGTTGGCTGCCAAAAATTTAATGTTAATGTCACTAAAGAGGAGACTAAATGTCCTCTGTATTTGGACACTGGGGGGAAAACATATCTGTTATCAGCCTAAGCACTCACAATATATAGGATAACGGCAAAAAGTCCAATATCATGCATCCCCAAAAATAGGCCACAAAGCTGATGATTTATTGGTGTTTGGACAGTTATGATAGGACAGTACTGTTCTATTGGACAGTACTGTCATATACATGTTGTCCAATTAGTGCATGGTTGCAGGTGTAGGTGGACATGCAGTGGACGAGCATCAAGCCTGCTTTTTCCACTTCCACTTGTTTTTATATTTAATAAAATGAAGATGTTATTGAGGTCAATGAAACAGACCACAGATAAAGATCAGGTCCAGATCAATCGTCACGATTCACTACATCCTGGTGTGTTTTGACCCTGCAGTGCATTTTTAGAAAATGTTGACGCTACAAGGAAAACTAAAACCAACTACATTCAAAACCGAGAGGTGGTTATCAGCACCTTCGCCTCGTCAAATTGCTAAAAGTGATACAAGCTATTTAAACACCATCGCATCGCATCTCACATGGATGTGCTGGAGCATTTTAAAGGAAGGATGTTGCTCCAAATTTCATCACTTCAGAGCTGGATATGATGACGATTATTAGGAGCCGAAGTGGTTGCCAGTCTTCAAAAGCCTGCAGTGAAAGTCTCAGGAAAACACATCAGTGTCATGTTAATGTGTAATGAACCTGTCCAACTGCTTATGACTGCTCTCAGATCAGAGCAGATATTAAAGGGAAAGTCGGTTTTTATGTTTTTATCTATTTGAAGTGGCAGTGTGTGAAGTTCTTCGCTTGCATTCGCTGTTGCTATCTTTGTCTCTTCTTGTGTTTGGAGATTATTTGGTCTGTTTGCACAATAATAACTTGTATTTTCTTCCCTTAGTCCCCCTGGTTTTGGTTCATTCTGTCTCAGTTTCTCTGATTGTATTTACTGTAATATATATAAATATATACTTGAATAAAGCCTTATTAAAAGCTTTTATTAAAGCCCACAGCACATGTGGATCATTAAAATCTGATTTATACTCTAATTATTTATGCTCCAGCCTATGTTTCCAGATGGCTTAGTGTAACTACTCACTTTCAGGCAGGTCTTTACATAGCATCACCCTGATTGGTACTAAAAGGTTGTTTAATTGCTTATCTGTGCTACTGTGCTTTTCTCTTTTTTTAAGGAAAGACAAAAGTGCATGCTCAACATCTTCTGCAGTTTTGGTGTATTTCTGTATCAGTGCTACATCACATGTACAGGCAGCAGAAGGTGAACTTCACCTGAGGTTCTCCAGCTACTAACAAAACATTACACCATTGTAAGCTTTTTAAAAGCCCATTACTACCCTCTAGTGGTCCGTCTAGCCCCGAGCGGCACGCTTTACGACACTACCAGTGCCTGTACGGCAAACCGGTTGCCAACAACATCTTTCTAGCAACATGGCGGACCCATGCTCCGCAGCCCCCGGTCCTGAGGAGACAATTATGGAAAACCAAGAGTGTTCCGCAGCGGGGGGAGATGCTGAGCCACAGGGAGCAGCTGCGAGTGACAAACCCGTGTGTCTAATCGTACTGGGGATGGCGGGGTCCGGAAAAACCACCTTTGTTCAGGTCAGTTAGCGTGTGTGGCTAACGGCGGCTAGCCGCATGCACTGGGCTACGTGAGGCAGGAAACAGATAATACAGAGAGAAAGATTGATGTTTTTGTTTTAAATGTTGAAACAGTGTTACTATTGGGCGATAATGGCTAGAAATGGATCAGACATGACAAAATGATCCACTCTCATATGATGTATATGCTTACACCTGTCATGCTAGTTCATGAAGTTACGAAGAGGTTAAAACATAGACGGGACATTTCATGTGTCATTTAATGTTACAGACTAGTTTGACCTTAACTTCCCCCAATAAGTTTCCCTCTTAATTTTTTTTTTTTTTTTACTCACCTGAAGTTTTCACAGGAATGTAACCCGGACCTGACCCCTGCGTCCAAATGAAAACACCCATACATACACACACGTTTGAACGCAACACCGTACCAACTGCTATGTACGGTGGCCGCAAAGGTTAAAACACAAAATGTTAACTTGCGTTTTGCCCTATTATTTATATGTTAAAACTATGAGAATGAATGTAGTACATGCACAAATGTGTCATGATCGCGGTTGTATTCTTTGCTCCAGAGGCTGACAGCTCACCTTCACTCCCTGAAAGCTCCTCCATACGTCATCAACCTGGACCCTGCTGTCCATGAAGTTCCCTTCCCTGCAAACATTGGTGAGGAATAGTCTCTGTCCTGGACACAGTGAACACATACAGTACAAAATGAATGGTGGCTAACAGTAAGAGTAGCAGTGAGCAGCACAGAGTTGATCACATGTTTCTGTCCCCCCTGGTTTCTGTAACCGTCATCCCGTGTGTCCTCTTTCCTCCAGACATCAGAGACACCGTGAACTACAAGGAGGTGATGAAACAGTATGGCCTCGGACCAAACGGAGGCATTGTGACGTCACTCAATCTTTTTGCTACACGCTTTGACCAGGTGAACGCATTGAAATCAACACCCGTCCCGCACAGATAGACATCCAGTCTCAATGTGACATAAGACAATTCCTGTCCTGATAATGAATTCAATATAAAATTGGTTTATTATTTACTTAACGTAAATAATAGCTCTTACTTACTTCTAGCTCTTATTTGTACCCAAATGTTTAAATGCACTTTTGTAAGTCGCTTTGGATAAAAGCGTCTGCTAAATGACATGTAATGTAATGTAATGTTAACATCAATAAATGAGTGAGGAGAAACTAACATTTAACATGTTTTATCGAGAGCCTCCTTCCCTCAAAGTTGTAAAATCCAAAATGTGCCCAAATGCTTTCCTTCATTGAAGATATGCACAAGCTGTGCATGTGGGTGACATGCATATATAATATCAGTAAGCCAATATTACATATATGTGATTTTATTTCAGGTGATGCAGTTCATTGAGAACAAGCAGCACAATCACAGGTCAGTATGAGCCTCTGTCACCAACACCATCAGTGTCCAACATTGTGGACAGATTCATTCATTACACAGACATGTTTAGGAGCAGCCGCTGATAAGTCTTAACTTCCCTCAACAAAACAAACTGGCTGTGAGGTGCAACTGACGCTTTGTAATTTCAAACTGGGAAGTTAGAATCCACATTAGGTTTAACCTGCTTTTTCTGTGTCAAAAAATAATATTCACAGACATAAGAGACCTTTAACTTTCACAATGTGAGAAGAGTTACAGATCGAAACATCAAAGTGAAAAAGAAATCAGAAGTAAATGTGGAAGTTGCAGGATAGGATGGTTATTCCTGTGACAAGTGCCAGGAATCATGAAGTACTGATGCTGTTTAGTCAAATTGACAGAAACGTGTTAAGTAGCCAATTCTTTATATCAGTTCAAAATACAGATATTTGATACCAGGGTATATTGATAATAGTATCTCATTAGCCAACATCCCATAAAGTGTGTGTTGTGTCTGGTGACCTTCAACCTCTGCAGGTACGTGCTGATTGACACCCCGGGTCAGATTGAAGTCTTCACCTGGTCTGCGTCTGGAACCATCATCACAGAGGCTCTGGTGGGTGTGAATGCTAGCACTTGCTTGTTTTTCTTTACCAGTCATTTTACACTCCGTTTATTTTCTCTCTCTTTGTGTCTCTGTGTGTTTCAGGCGTCTTCCTTTCCCTGTGTCGTCATCTATGTGATGGACACGTCCCGTAGTGTCAGCCCCGTCACATTCATGTCCAACATGCTCTACGCCTGCAGGTACCAGACTGCAGGCAACGGTGTAGACCTCTGCTTTGGTCATTTGCTTGTGGATCTTGATAAGTCATTCCACTGTTTCTTCAAAACAACTTGTTGATCCGGTCACTCTCTACCTTATGTTTCTTCCCCCTTAGTATCCTTTACAAGACCAAGCTGCCATTCATCGTCGTCATGAACAAGGTGAGATCATTTCCTTTTGTTGTGACTTGTTGGTGAATTGTTTGACATTTCATATTTTGTGACGTTTGGCTCTTCATCACATTGACAGACGGACATCATTGACCACAGCTTTGCGGTGGAGTGGATGCAGGACTTTGAGGTTTTCCAGGATGCTCTTAACCAGGAAACCTCATATGTGAGCAACTTGACGCGCTCCATGAGTCTGGTGCTGGATGAATTCTATGCCAACCTGAGGGTAAGAGGACAACACAGATCAGAGGCCTGTATCAAGACCAGATTCACTAGTCAGTTGAATCTGGTACTTATAACGTTATTTCTGCAGCAGTGGTTACATTGTTTGAAATGACAACATCCTTTCATTGAAAAAGTGAGCCTTAATAGACTGATCTGTCTATTACTATTGCTAACACTATTGCTGCTGCTTCTGCAGGTGGTGGGCGTGTCTGCAGTGACAGGAAGTGGATTGGACAAGCTGTTTGAACAAGTAGAGGATGCCGCCAAAGAGTATGAGAGGTGAGTGGGTGGTGCGGAGGCTCCCGTTTATTATTGCAGACTCGTAAGCCTTTGTTTGACGTGTTTTCATCCTTTCGTCTTTAGAGACTATCGGCCAGAATATGAAAGACTCCGCAACCAGCTGGTGAGTGGTTTTGTTTGTGTTTTCTGCCTTTTCTTTCTGGCCTTACCTACCATGTGTTTTTTACTTGACCTCCTGTCCTTCAGGCCGAGGCTCAGAGTAAGAAGCAGCAGCAGCAGCTGGAGCGTCTTAGGAAGGACCTGGGAGCTGTTAACATCACCAACACACCTGCTACAGGTAGAAGCTGACACTTGCAGATAATTACATGCTTAAAGGAAGTGTTACCTTTTTTCTTTGAGCTCCCACATCAGTTTCTTACTTACTTCGCTACACCCACACTACAGTACATCAGGGTTTTAAGCCTCTTAACAACAGAGAAGTTTGAAAACTCCATGGCTGTGTTTCAGTCTGGCAGAAAGTGAGACTTTTCATAATCATGACACAGTTACCTGAATTGAATTTAATATCAGCGGTGAATGCTGCAGACTATTATTTCTGTTAAACAACCAGTCTAAAAACAATTCTACCAATATAATGACTTTTTTTGATGAATTTAATTGATTAGCTATTGTTATTTTCCCATTGTTCATTTAATATAATTTAATGATCACAATTATTTAGGTTGTCAACTACAACTATACAACAACACAGTGAGTAGAAGGAGATAATGAGTGGGTCATTATTATTTTCACATGCTTCATAACCACTACCACCTGTCTGTTTAAAGTTTGCCACACTTTTAATAATTGGCTTCCTGTCCACAGAGGAAGCTGACATCGCCGGACCCAGTGACCTCATCATGACACGCGGTACTCCTGATGATGACGAGGAGGAGGAGGAGGACAGTGACACGGATGACATTGACCACAGTGGTGAGAAACCAAAACTAAAACTGGAAAAAAACATTTGCACGTTTGTGATGTAACATGAAATGCAAATAAACAAATAAAATCTGTTCTACACTTAGTTTTTCAGCATGAAAGCTTTAAAGCTCCCTTTTCCTCAGCTTGGCTTCTTCTGTTGTTCTTGCTCTCTGCCTGCAGAGGGCAGTGTATGCCATTAAAACAAGACCAAACCTTATTTTAGGACTCAGATTAGAAAAATCTCTTTGTTGATTCTGTAAAGTTTCTTTTCTTTTTTTCTAGCCACGGAGGAGAGCAAAGAGACAGATGCCTTTGGAAACTTCCTGAAGGAGAGAAAGGAAGTGGTTCAGGTCAGAAACAGGAAGTCTGCAATGCCTGAGGGACCCTGACATCTGACTCCCACAGTCTCACTACTGAGCAAGGAGTGAACGGTTCCCATCAGTGAGGAACAGACTTTTAACTGTAATACTGTGGACATACAGTAGATACCTGATGAGCTCGATGGGCGAAAGCTTGCACTTTGATCAGGTGACCTCTGACCCTGTGATTGATTGCGCTTCAGTGTCAAACCTTGCATATAAAAAAAGTTGTATTTTTATATTGGAGCAGAATGATATCGTCCTGTTTTGTGTTTTTCTTTGATGTTTGTTTGTAAATGCACTAAAATACTGAAATAAAACTGAGTTTTTTGCCTCAGAACTGGTCACTAAAGAATGTTAAGATGACCGTTGAGGGAAAGCCGGATCATCACCACTGCTACAGTTGGCAACGCAATGACAGTTTTCAGCTTAAAACAAAGATGATGAGAAAAATACTAAATTGTGTTCAACAGATGAAAAAAGATTGAATGGAGAACAAACTGCCGTGCACTTCACAGTTCACTTATCAAGTTCACTGCTGTCTGTCGTCGTGACATTGATCAGCGTGGAAATAAATGGCGTGACAGAAGAGGCTCTCCTCAAAAAAGACTGCAGTTGGCATTTGAGCAGCTCTTGGGTTTTATCTTCATTCATGTTGGAGCTGTGTGAATGGACTGTGATTCTCAGCCTGCCAACCATCTGCCAACACTCTGCTCTGTTCTGTCGCCTACGCACTCACTGAAATCCGGCAGCGTGGTCAAAAGAAGAGCGGCTGAGTCATTTTTCTCCTCGCTTCTTTCAATTTGCCCAAAGACAACAATAAATTCATGAAGTGCTGAAAACTTTGTCACAAATGTAACATGCACCAAGTGAAGTATACTGTATGTCACCGGAGCATCGTGACATGGTCCTTATGTAAAATCCTTCATTTCATTCACAGTACATTAAATAATGCAATATTTGGTGCACTGCTTGCGTCTGTATATTGCTACATCTCTGCTGGAATAGTAGTTTCAAACACAGGGAATACATCATTTTAGCTACTTAGCAAAATCTACGTTTTACGATATGTGAAGGATATGATCGTCACTTCATCTCAATATTAGACGTGAAACCAAAGTTTGTAAACTGAGAAGTTACAAACTGTGGTTTGTAAACTTTGGTTTCAGCACCAGAGTCTCAAGTTTACATCACGTAGGTAAAGCTGAACCAAGGATTTGCTGCAATTTATCGAGCACTAAAGTAACCAAATAACACATTTGGTGATGATGGCAGCTGGTGACCAACAACTCCTATTTTTTTCCCAGGATGCAATGTCTCAGATTTGGTGCAGAAAGTGAGCCGTTTACAGAGTGACACAAACTTCAGTTTCCAGTCAGGAAAGGCCGTCTAACATAGATGTTTCCAGCACTCAAAGGCACTTTACAAAGAAAAACAGACAACAGGAAAACACAGTAAACAGATAATGAAGTGAAATTACAGACACTAGGCTATTGTCGACTGCAGGCGTAAAATATGGCGCAAAAAAGTCTTAGGCTGCCATTGGATGTGTTGTTTTAGTAATGATATAATGACTTAGTAGTTTAATTATTTCTCAATCCCTTAATAAGAACACATCCAGAAAATAGAGGAAGCATGTTTACAGCATTAAAATATCAAAAACAGCTTCTACAGGCAAACATGTCCACTATTTAGTGTGACCTACCCTTACACATAAAGGAATACTTCACCAATTTGCAGTGATTCACCTACTTGGTCCGAGGCTTGAAACTGCAACGCTAATTCCGCACTTTTTAGACCCACTGTAAACAGTGTGCGCCATCTTTGCTAACAGTTACGCTAACAGGACTAAGTCTCACTGGTGGGCACGTAACAAAGAAAAGAATGAAGATATTTCTCGACTCAGGGCAAACTGAGGTTGGGAAGCACAATTTTTTTTAAAAATACTACCCCTACTCTAGTAATACAAAGCTAAATGCAAATCGGTGAAGTGTTCCTTTAACAGTAGCACAACCCTGACTCTACCTGAGGTGGAGGCCTAATTAATGTCATTGGTAACACCTGTGTTTGTCCTTTTTTTTTCCCTGTTGAAAATGGCCAGTGTGAAAAATGTCTATTCAAGACATGCTTGACCATTTTACAGGCACACATTGTTCAACGTTCTTTCTCGTCATTTCACTTCAAATGCCGATCACAGAATTTGACATAAAATCAACAAAGCTGCTGGTGCCCTAATACTCTTGCTCAGTATGGTGCAAGAGGCACACACAGTGCAGTACAGCTGATCATGTGTCAGTACCTTATACAACCACACTTCAAAAACAATGAACTTTATATTTAAACAGCACCTCCTGTTTCTAATAAAGCCTCAAGGGTTCACTGTTGTTGCCCTTTTTTTTAACACTTGCTCACATCGAGGGACATCGATGACATATGATACGTCTGTCTACCTGTCTGTCTCTCTGCCTGTTTGTCCTTCAGGTGAGTTTCCAGAAGCTTCTGCCTGCCACAGCATTAAAACTCTCCTCCGCTGACATTCAGCCCACGCTGCTGTCTGTTCTCTCTCCTCCTCTGCATGTGGCTCGCTCACCCCTCACTCATCCCCCCCCTCCTCTCCTCACTCTGGCTTTCTCTCCGTCTCTCCTCCTCCACAGTGGGCTACAGCAGAGTACAGACACGAACCAGGAACAGAAAGGCTGTGAGTCACGATGCATCGCCGACACAAATAAAACACACGGGTGCTGGCTCAGAGTCCAACCACACACACAAACACACACACACACGCTCATTTATGAACAGGGCCCAACTGGTTTAAACTGGCACAGTTAATAGATTCTCTGGAAAAGTAAGGCCTCATTCACACAGGGACAGATTCATCACCAAAGCTGCTCCGGACGACATGCTGGTGGTCAGAACTCTCACTTGTCTCCTCGGAACTAAAACAGACTTGGGGCTGTTTGTGTGTTGTCCCTGTGTTTGTGTATGAGCTGTATTCATTTGATGTGTAGGTTGGGGACTCCCTTCATTTGGGGGTTGCAACATTCAGCCGGTCCGAGTTTGCTTTCACACTTTTGCACCTTTTGGATAACGTATTCCCCTCCTCGCCTGAGGCGGCGCTGCGTCGGGATTTACTGAAAGAGAAGATGAGAGAAACAATGAACAAGAAAACTCGCTCATCTGTTGGTTAATGCAGGGCAACGTCTGTTTCCGCCGCATGAGCTGCATCAAATCCTATTTTGTTGTACGTGAACATATTACACACATACGCTGCAACTATGGACTCATTCATTTCTCCCGGCTATCATTCTACGCATGGTTGTGTTTACCCACAATGCCCTGCATTGTAGTCAAAACCGAGACCTATGTTTTCGGGTGTGCATTCACACCGACCCCTAATGACTGGTCCTCCTGAACAAATGAACTAGGATTTGATTAAGAAGGGTCGGTGTGAATGCACCCTTAATTGGTTAGTGGTGTGAATGTGAATGTGAATACTCTTGTTCCATTACATAATCATCTGATCGCAGTGGGCATTTTGACATGATTTAGCAGGAAAAAAACATCTGTTACTGACTGTTAAGAGCCATTTATACTTGTATATACACGCAAAAGACATCGATGGATAAGGCCTTTCGTCCGTGCTTTGCCTTAATTTCGTTCGTCATTAAGCTTATGTTGACGGATGAAACAGAGCAATACCACCAGAAATCGTAGGGGCAGTGTAGAGTCAATCGTCAAATCAGTGAGGAAAACAAAGAAAAAAGCAAGGGAAACAACTGTAAGACATGCTGCCACAGCATTTCACAAGATACTCACATGGGAATGACAACATTTCCACATTAGCAACGCCCACTTGTGTGTCAAGAACAAGCTGCAAATGAGGCCTGCAAGAAAAATATGTCATCATTTCTCTGTTCTTGCGAAGTATTTACAGATTTTTATTCAAGGGTTAAGCAAAATGGTAAAAGAAATATTGAAAACATACAGAACTACTGAAAATGCCTCTCGGCAATGCCAATGAGTAATATTCCCCATAATATGACGACTTACATTCAGCCTGTTCTCCCCCCAAAAGTAAGAAATAAACAGCTCAAACATGACTTTTGGTTTTCATTTACATTTTTGCAGACTGTGCACGTGAAGCATGAGATTTATAGGATTTTTGGATTGTATAGGATTTTGCTTTTTTATCTGTCCGATATCCAATCCAGTGATTTTGACCGGTATCGGACCGACATGCGATTATCACATGATTCAATTAATACATACTCAAAATTTAACAAACTAAATGAATCCCACTGAATGTGCTTCAACACATGTGTAAAGAATGTTTGATTGAAAAGAGATGATTGATTCTCTTTCACTCACACATGCTGGTGACATCACTGTGGTGAGGCGAGTGCAGTGATTTCATTCTCAGTGACATCATTGCTTGGACTCAGAGATGATGCCATTGCTTCCCGTTAGTCTGCTGCTGCTGCTGTTTACCCTAGGAAACAAGCCCCACCCCCTCTGTTTATATGTTGCACCCCTATTCTATTCCATTCTATTCTATTCTGCATCACTGTGGTGCAGACCTGTTCTTACTGCTGAATCCTTAATCAGAATTTGCACGCACACACACACACACACACACTGGTGTGGCTCTGAGCTCTCCACTGATTGGCTGCAGGTGACATCATCAGTTGGGATGTGGAGATTTCTCTTTGCTCCTCTCTGCTGCAGCTTCTCTTTAACCTTCACGTGCGTGCAAGCACGTACAAAGACATGCGCGCACACACACACACACAGACGCATGCACACACGCTGAGCTGTTAGTGGTCCTCACAAAGACAGAAAGATGACTTGCATTACATCATGTCGTGTGTGTGAGCAGAGCAGGAGGGGGGAGTGTGGTGTGAGAACACTATGTTTTTTCTCAGGTGCATGATGGGAGGTGTAGTCAATCATATTTGTCATATTTGTCACAGCCAGGCACGCAGGAGTGCTGATGGTGGATTAGGTAAATATCTGCATAGAATAAAAATAAAACTGTGATAAAAGTATGACATAATATTAATCACAAAACAAACAAAAACATCACCTCTCCTACAGATTCTCTCTCTCTCTCTCTCTCGCTCTGTGTAGGATGAGTAACAGCCCTAGTCATACCTTAAATTTAGTACTGACATTTCTATTAATCCACACTGAACCAACAGACCAGATCAAACTAGATTAAAAAAAATAAAATCAGCACACAAGTATTATGGTAATACAGTGTTAAAGTGTATATAACAGCAATGTGATTGAAGTCTAAGACAAAGAGGCTTTTATTGGTATTTGCTGATCTAAATAAACATGGTGAATGCTCAGTAGACCTACTCCCTCTAACTGAGTCTGCAGATTGTGATTTTATGATTTTTGCACTGTGGAGAACAACAGTGGATCTAAAGCCAGACTATGCTGGGCCACACAGTGATTTCTTCAGAGTGTGAAGGGCTTCTAGGATGTAAAGTGTTGTTGCCTTTGCAGCAAGAAGAAGACCTGGTCAACACAACGGTCTTTCTGCTTGGAGTGTGCATGTTCTCCCCATTTGTGCGAGTCCTCTGGTTTCTTCCCACAGTCCAAAAACATGCAGATTAGGGGATTAGGTAAATTGGCCTCTCTAAATTGATTTTAGCTGTGTGTGAGTGTGTTGTTTGTGTCTATGTGGCCCTGTGATGGACTGGTGACCTGTCCAAGGTGAACCCTGCCTTTTGCCCTGTGTCAGCTGAGTTTGGCACCAGCGCCCCCTGCAGCCCTCATGCGGTGGATAAAGCAGTAGGAGATGAGTGAGTGAGTGAGAGAGATTCAAATTGAACCTTTCAAATAGGGCCTTTTCTTGCATTAACACTAACTTTATCCCACATGGAGACCAACACCTGGTCCTAATGAGGAAGAACCTCATTTCTGAAGAACTGCTTGCAGTTTAGAGGTAAGATTTCAGTTGTGGGAAGATTAAGTTATGGTTAGGGATTAACTGGTTATGGCTAAGTTAGCGATACAGCTTTATAGGCTGTCCACATGAATGGAAATCAATACAGAGTGTGTGTGTGAGAGAACAGTAAACTCCAGGATTCCTCAGAACCTACACTACACCTCCCCCCACCTCCTCCTCCTCCTCTCCTCCTCCTCTGCCCTGCTCAACCAATCACAGCCCAGTATCCCTGCCGGCCAATCAGAGCGCCCGTGGGTGATGTCATGCAGCAGGCTGCCGTTTGGTGCTGATGTTGCTGAGCTGCAGATCTTCGGTGGGAACAGAGTGAACAGAGACGAGCATCACTGCAGGGTGAGTGAACACACACACACACTATTATTACTACATATTATTATGTGTTTTTTTAGTTTGCATGTTTGTGGTTGCAGCCATTTCGATGCTGCACGGTTGAGAAACAGATAAAAGTCTTTCTTCTTCTTCTTCTTCTTCTCTTCTGTTCATTATTTTTAATTTCTTCTTTACTGCATCGTATCACTCTTCTTTTCTTCTCTTTCTCTTCTTCCCTTCATCTTCATGATGGGGTGGTTGTTGTTGGTGCTTGCTTGGTTCTGCAGAAGGTGATGCTTACTGGCAACGATGACATCATTGCTTAGGCTCTCTCTCTCACTCACTCACACAGAGAGAGAGAGAGCGAGCAAGAGAGAGATAGAGAGGGGAGAGAGAGAGATCCAGGTTTCAAATATTTAGTGTTGTATTTCTCAGTTTGCGTTTAAAGTCTTATTTTTGATATTTGAACATAAACGTCTGTTCACACACACACATTTGTGGGGATTTACATGACTTACATGACATGAACTGATTATTTTATGACCTGGAGGTTTTGTTGCAGTGGGTTTATCATGTGTTTTGTGTGGGTGCAGTTTGGCCCTGTTAGGCAGTCTCCTGCATGGCGTTGGGTTCCTGACTGTGTTGCTGATTCAGAGACTTCACAGCTTCGAGAGGAACTATTTTAACCTCCCTGCTGCTGCTGCTGCTGCTGCTGAATCCATAACGCCTGGCGCTCACATTTATGCAAATGAGTCATCATCATTCTCGAAAAGCACATGAGCAAAATCTGACCTTTAAATAAACACTCATTCATATTCTCAGTCTTAGTTTCTCAAGTTCTGCATGAACGTTCACGTCTTTTCCCACAATACAGTAAAATATATAAATATGATGGGGGTATTTTGAAATACAATTTTAAATAATGATGGCAGAAGTACAAGACACTGCAGATAAAATATTAGATATTGCAAAACCTGTATTTTCTCTCCTCTCTGTTTAGTTTTCCCTTGTTGTTCTGTAGCTTTTAAAAACCTGAGTGAGACAGAGCCTGACTTTGTATTCACGTCTCATGTATTTATTTGTCCTTTTAGTCATATATTCATTCCTTAATGTCATTTATTTGATACATGTGCATCTATAATATTTCTCAATCTGATTTATTATTGTCACACATATTTAAACTAAATGAACATGTCTACACTCATTTGTTGACATGCAGAGTGAGCTCAGGGTTTTTCTTCCACATGTTTGCTTGTGTTTCTGCCTCCTCATGTCTCACACCTCTGTCCCCGTCCTCAGGAACAGACCTGTCTACCTCACCACAGTGTCTTTACTAGGAAACCTCAGCGGCAGCAGCACGATGACTCTTACAGGTAAGAGCTTATTCACTCACTCACTCACTGGTTATGAGTTACTGTTGACTACTGTTTGTGTGTTTTTTTATGACTGACTCTGTGGTGCATGAATTTTCTTCAGCATACAGAGAGAAGATGCGAGAGCTCCCCCTGGTGTCTCTCTTCTGCTCCTGCATCCTTCCTCAGCCCAAAGAAGCCACAGTCGACAAGGAAGGTCAGCAACTATCCTATTCTATTCTATTCTATCCTATCCTATCCTATTCTATTCTATTCTATTCTATTCTATCCTATTCTATTCTATTCTATTCTATTCTATCAGGTTTTTCCAACAATCCTCATTTTTTTATGATGCAGTTTTTCACAGGCTGATAAATTGTCCCCTGAACTGTTTACTGGTTAACATGTTCCATGTTTTCAAATCTATAGATATGAGATGTTCTGACACATCACAGTGAAAGTCTTCTTGTTTTGGAAGTGTACTGTAATATGTAATATAAATAAATGTTTATTTATTTGCGTATCTCATGGGTTAGCTGCTGCCATGGCAGTTAAGTTGTCTTCATAGGCCCACATGACATAATAAGCATTTAATTTACATTCAGTTTCAAAAATGAATATGAAAAAGTATATAAACTGAACTACTCCCAATAATCTTTTAAAGTAAGTGCAAGTGCAATTAAATTGTTAGGTTGTTAGAGTTTAAAAGGTGTAGATCGAATGTTATTGCTTAGTTTTTTTCTTGTTTTTATGAAGCCATGAAAGCTTTTTTGTTTTCTTTACCTTCATTGTTCTGTGTTCCTTGTGCAGCAGGCGTGGTGGACCTAAACCTGTGCAACATCCGCGACATGGAGGTGATCGAGCTGAGCAAACGGACGAGCGGTCAGGCATTCGAAGTTATCCTGAAGCCGCCCACGTTTGACGGTGGCCCGGAGGTCAGAGCCACCACGCCGCCGCGACAGAAGCCTTCGCTGGAAGAGATCCAGAAGAAACTGGACGCTGCACAGGAGAGAAGGAAGGTGTGTGTGTGAGGGTGAACTGGGGTGAATTTAAAATACTGCAGATGGGTACTGTGAGGTTGCACTTGCTGGATCGAGCCAACTGATAAACAGCAGTGGCCTAAAAATCAATCCCTGAGGTATCCCACATGTTATGTTACCAAGTTTTGACTGACACCATGACTTTTAATCAAATATTTTCATTGATTTGAGATTAAGATAATATAAAAAAAAGTTCTCTTGGGACTTTTTTTTTTTAAAGCACACATTGATAGAAACTCACCGAACACTCTCTGTCGTCCTCTAGTGTCAGGAAGCAGAGCTGCTGAAACACCTGGCCGAGAGGAGGGAGCATGAGCGGGAAGTCGCTCAGAAAGCTCTGACCAAAGAGCGCCAGGAGCACCGCGCTGACGCCGACAAGCAACAGTGGGAGATGCACCTGAACGCCTCGCAGGGATTGCTACAGGAGGAGGTGAGCACGCAGCAGCACGTAGCGCCACGTTTCACTTTTCACAGCTGAGACGATTCAAGTTGTGTTTGAGCGAAATGGACGACTGATGGTTGTTGTTTTGCTTTTGTCTTTCAGGACAAGCACAGTGTGGAGGTAAGGACGAGCTGGAGGAGGACAAAGAAATGAAGACATTAATACAATAATGAAATCAGGCTTAATTGTTAGCTTAGCATTGAGACTGGAAAGACTGGCTCCGTTCAGTAATGCAATTAACACCTCAGTAAAACACACATGATAACTAGACAATAAGAACTGGGCTGTGTAGAAACTGCAATGAGGAACTCACTAATGGGTCTCTACTAGCTACTAATCTTAACAGGATTTTAGCCACACCCCCCAAAATCATGAACAAACATTGCTTACTGAAAGAGAGGGCTCTGTCTACAGAGCACAAGGGGCAGAACTACAAGTTGTCCATATCACAAAGAAGGTTCTGTCTGCAGCCACTGAATAAAACACACACCGTGGAAAAACAGACGCCAAATTACGCTTAACCTTGACCCTGACATTTTAGACATGGTCTCATATGTGACCCAAACACTGGTTCTGTGTGATTTGGACATCTTGACCCCCCTCGCTTGCAGTTTACAGATGGACCTAAACTGATGCTATTGGACCAAAGGCGAAACATAATGGAATTCATAGTTTATTATCCAGACCTGTTTTTTCCCAGAACATAGCATATTACACTTTTACCTGAATTATAAAATCTTATAAAATGTGAGTTTAAGAGTCTTTGCACTAACATCAGCCGTTTGTTTTTCTACTTCCAGGTGTCTTGATGGCCTGATCACAACACAAGCTGAACTTTCTTTGGAAGCCATTTTTGGAAGGTGGAGGAACCTGAAGATTAATATGCCGGCAGCTCGACGCTGCTCCGAAAAATGTGAGACAAGAAGAAGAAGTAGTAGAAACTGAGAGGTGGATTTGGGACGAAACATCCAAACTCTCGACATTCGCCGGATCGTCCACGTCTCCTTCCAACAAGATAAACTTGTGAAACTTTATGAACTGACGCTGCAGATTCAGTCATTACTTGATGGTTTACAGGGGGGTTTTCTGTGCTTTGTTGCCACGCCAACAGTGCCAATGTGTTCACATGAATGATTGAGCGTCAAAGATTCCATTGTCTTCATGAGTTCCTGTAAAGTTACATCCAACCAACCAACCAAACCGACCAACCGACACACCCACCTGACAGAAACCTGGACTCAAACCCAAATGACTCACAGGAACGTTTAATTTAACAGTGCAGAGTTGACTCATGTGTGGAGTCTCTGCTCCCTGGATGACCAGATCATTGGAGTGAAACAACCCCATCTGCTGGACACTTTAAATCATGAAAGCTGTGTGAAACGAGTCTGTAGGAAAAGTAAAACAAAAGGAATCAGGACTTGAGACAGAAATACATTAAACACCCCTGAGACACGTAGGTCAAGACTAAGATGAGTCAAAATCCACACAAGGCTGGAAAAGATCTGCCAGTCGGAGAAGAAGCCGAGCCAGAGCATCACAAAAACCCAGAGACAAGCCTGAGTCAATGCAATGACAAGATTAAGATGAGTCATATTCAAAACACAAGTGGTAAATATTTCTTTTTAAAGAAAAGAGGATGCTGAGACAGTTTCAAAGAACAGAAATTTGAGCCTTAAAATCCACAAATCGCCTAAATGAACGAAAGTTGAGACAAGTTCAACTTGGAGATCAGACTATACCAGCCATGGCCCCCATGTTTCTATTTTTCTGATTTCTTATTTGGATTTGTCTCATATATTAAAGGTCCAGTGTGTAAATTTAGTGATGTCTAACACTGCAGATTGTCTCTTAGCCAAGCTCGACCCAGGATTATGTCCTTCACATACCAGAAAGGACGTTATATTTGTTTATGTAGTAAGCTTTCGCTTCAAACAGCGAAAAATAATCTTTTTATTTTAAAGCGCTTATACACTTAAACAAACATAATTATTGCTATTGTATTCAATTTCTGCTAATGAACCCTTTCAAATCTTTACACACTTGACCTTTAAGACGAAAAACAACAACATACAGAAACCTGTTGCTCACGCTAGTTTACCTGTCTAATAATCACAATATCAACCCGTAGCCGATGTATGGATGATTTTCATTGACCAATAACTGATAATCGCTTGTGTGCATTGTTTACAGTGTGTGTGTGTGTGTGTGTGTGTGTGTCCCTGGCAACATCGGTGTAAAGGAGTCAGTGCGTGATGATGATAATGATGACGATGATGATGATATTGACGATGTACAGAAATGACATTATATTTTAAATTCAAGAATAAAACAATGTCACTTTACTTTGTGTAGTTTCTTTATTGAGTCAAAGTATTTTCCGCCGTCGAGCCATAAATTAAACAACATTAATATAACATCACCAATAAATATGTACTGATCAAAGATCAAAATCACTTAAATAAGATGCAATTTATATTAAGTTAAGACATAAATAAAACACAGCGATACTGATAGTTTTGTTGGAGATGGCAATCAGTATCGGTATCAGACTGATACCGGACAATATCATTGGATCGGATATTGGTCAGATAAATAAATCAGCAAAAGCATTTTTAGCTGAGTCATGTTTGGGCTGTTTCTTCTTTTTTGTTACACATTTGGAGAATGATGTCTTTGAAATGACTCAGCACAAATGTGTTAATAGCTTCATACATTCATGAATGGTATAAAAAGACTAATATCGGTAGATACTCGAGTTTGTGATATCACTAGTTTTGATGCTGGGTTTGTCAGTGCTTTCTCTACTTTGCTGATTACTCTCTTTAAACTTATCTGTAAATCAAATTTTTATTCTTCTTTTGGGTCCAGCTGACCCAGGATCTGCTCAGGATTCGTCTTCACTGTTGGAGTTTGACTACGGGCCGGATGCAGGTGCAGCCCACTGCAATGAGGCGGGACTCCAGCTGGTAGATGTAGCCGTGCCCCGCCTCCTGCGTTCTGACCCGCCGCAGCAACAGGACCTGGTGCATGATGGGTTTGGACTCCAGGCTCAGGTCCTCGAGGCCCTCAGAATCCAGACAGCCCTGCAGCAAACAGCGCGCCTCCGACAGCCGAGGGATCAGAGAGTCGTCTTGGGAGACGCTGAGGACGAAGGAACAGCAAAGTTTATTGAATTGTATCGTTAATTAAAAGGTTGTTTTAGTTTAGATGAAAACAAAAGCACGTGTTCATACCTGTACGTCCATGGGGAGATGGAGGAGTTCTGAAGTGATCGGATGTTTTTAGGAGCCAAAAAGCTGGGGTCAAGTTGCAAGGGGACTGTTTCTATGTGAGCACCGTCAGTGTTCTTGTGTGTCCTCCCCGAGTGTTTGGAATGGCTGCCCGCTTTTGGCATGGCTGCTGCCTCCATCACCATCATCATCATCACCATCATTGTCACAACACAAGTCGCCTGAGGAAAACGTGGGAAAATAAAATCGGGATATTTTTCATCAGAAGATAATGATTAAAAAAAAAATGCCGAAATTATAAATCACTATGGATAAACTTGTTAGTGTATCACATGTGACACACACGACATTTAATCTGCATGCTATGAATATAAAATTGACAGATAGATACACTTTACATTTTATTTAATAAATACATCAAATGTATTATTTATAGTTTCTTAAAAGGTAGAAAACTGAAATTCTCTGCATATGTAGGTGTTTATACATTCAGGTTTTATGAAGGACACACCTTTTGATGGAAATCTGTGTTTTAATGTTAAAGTTTAATATAACTCAGTGTCATTAAATTAATCTGAGTTGAATCCACTTTATTCTCCAAAACTTGACCCGAACCTGGGTCAAGTTTGCCTCAACAAATCCATAATTCAGTGAAAATCATATCTGTTCATTTTTAACATCTCAACAAAAGATGAGATTTATAGCTAATCTAAAAAAATGTTCACGCAAATCTTGAGTAACATCCATATTTGCAACTTTTAAAGCATCAAACCTCAGTTGCACAGATTTGTGTAGAACAATAGAAGTTAAAGGTAATGAAGCTCCTCTTACCTTCACTGTGGAGTTTGTTGTTGAAAACATCATGAATTCTTCTCTCTTTGAACTTCACACGTCGCTCGACTTCTCAGATTCGTTGTTGGTCTGTTTTTTTGCAGTTCTTTGTTTCCTTCGGAGGTTCCTCGGGTTCAGATGGAGGTTCAGGTTTACTCTGTCTTGTTATCTGCTGCTGCTTATAAAGCTGTTGTCTCTCTCACAAGTTCATGTAGATTTAAGCGTTTTATCTGATGAGCACTGATGTCACACTTCCTCCGGTGATGTCACTTCTTTCTTTCCTTCTTTCTTGATCATGCCCAATGGTTGACCCACTTTCACATTGAATTATTCTGCAGCAAAAACTTGCAGCAAGTTTTAAATGGGTCACCTTGTCGTCGCAGAATCTTCACCTTTCGACACCTTCGTGCTTTGTAGGTGTAAAACTCAGTTTCAAACGCCACGAGGCGACTCTCACACTCAACTCTAGTGTGTCACGCATTTAGCAAGTTTCAGCTAAGTCATCAACGGCCGCTTAAAGCAACTCAAAATGTTCCGCCGTTGTTGAAATTATTTCTCTGTGATTTCCAGTGATGCTTCTCCATTTTGGCACTCTAATCTGTTTTAGTAAACCTTTTAGATGGCAAGTATGGGTGTTTCAGTCTCGTAGGTTAAATTATGGAACAGTCAAACAGATGAATTAAAGCAGAGTAAAAAAATGAATTAGTTTAAAAGAATATACAATCTATCTATCTATCTATATATCAGAAGTTGCTGGTTCTAAACCAGCTGTACCTGTACACCTGATATTAAAATGTGTCATTGGTAATTGAGTTACAGCCACAGAGAGTTTAATCCCATGACAGTTGTAGTGTAAAAGCACAGATTGTGATCTGGACATGTTCAAGAATTGGAGACACTTTGGATTGCAAAACACGACTTAATAATAAGTCCTAATTATTACTTATGACTTCTTATTATTCTGCCTCTTCTTTGGTCTTTGTGCCTTTGTGCGGTCGTCTTGCTTTACTAGCACAATGTTGTGGTTGCCTCCGTCTGTTCTGACACGTAACAAATCACTTCCTGTGTGCAGCACGGGAATGTACGACGGAGTATTATGGCCAAATGAGAATAAAGTCATAATATTAAAAAAAGTCGTAATATTACTATTATTAAATAGCAACAGAATACAGATATAATCAGCAGTTGCCTTGCAGTCGACAACTATCAGTCCTTTCCTTCACCACAGAAGAGATTGATTTTCGTCAAGTGTGCGTTTGTGATTCTCTCTTCGAAACAGACTCAGTTTCACATTGTTTCAAGTCCTGATGCTAAAGATAATGTGGTGCTGATGTGCCAACAGATTAAGTTTGTTTTTTTTATTTGTGAACCCCAAACAAAATACAACTTTACAAAATGCTCCACGTTCCTCATCTTGACACAGGTTGCAGCTGATCATCTGAGATTTTGCTTGAATAATAATTATGATTTTATTCTCCTAATATCAGGATTTTATTCTTATAATATTCTGACTTTATTATCCTAATATTATGACTTTATTTTAGGAAGGTTACAACTTTATTCTCAAAACATTACGACTTTATTCTACAAAGATTATGATTTTATTTTCAAAAGATTACAACTTTATTTTCCTAATATTACGACTTTATTTTCCTAATATTACGACTTTATTTTCAATAGATTACGACTTTATTCCTGAAAGATTACGACGTTATTCCTGAAAGATTACGACGTTATTCCTGAAAGATTACGACTTTATTCTCCTAATATCAGGACTTTATTACTGAAAGATTACGACATTACTCCCTAAAATCAGAACATTATTCCTGAAAGATGACGACTTTATTCTCCTAATATTACGACTTTATTCTCGAAAGATTAAAAAATATTTCTTTAGTTTGAAACAAAGAGAGAGTTGTGTGGCGCCACAGTCTTAATCAGCACTGTGTGAACTCATTTGACACAGGTTTGAATTGTGTTTATATTTAAATGACTACTTTTTCATCTGAGAGCGTGGTTTTGAAGAAATATTACACTTTTTCTCTTTGGTATTTAGTGATTTTGTTGCGCTTGTCAGTTCTGCAGGTGAATCAGTGAAAACGCCTCTTTGACATGTCAGAATCTGCATCACGGGCAGCTCTGATGTTGCAACAGGAGAAACTTCTTGACAGTCTGACATAACGGTGTGACAGCATGGTTCCCTCTCTTGACCCCAGACCCCCTGATGACGAGGCGCCCCCTGACTCACCCGGGGGGCGGGTCGTCCCCTGTTTCTTACCTGCCGACTTGTCTCTGTTGTATCAGTCGTGTAGAGCAGGATGTTAGTATGCTGCAAAGTCTGACCTGGTTTTCAGTTGCGGTGTGAGTCAGGCTGGTTTAGATTGCAGCATCATCACTATTGTGTGTGTATATGTGTATTTTGTTGCTTTAGCCCACGCTGTCAGCTCGCCTCTGACCTGGTTTGGTATACGAGTTGATGTTTATCGCTCAACTGATATGACTTTCTGTATCAGTTCACAGACGCTACTTCTTTTGTCGTCCCCTTGTTTCCAAGCCGCTTACAGAAAGCGTATGAAAAGGAAAAGCACTGTCAGTTAATCTACTCAGATCCACAGATTACATTTATCATATTTACATCTGTGTTTCTAGTGCGTGAGTACTTTTCTTGCATAAACCCTGACCTACTCAGGACCAGTAGACCACATGGAGACCAGCCTTATCCTAATGAGGCAGAATCACATTTCTGCAGAACCAGTTGAGTTTTTGGGCTAAGATTTATATCATGGTTAGTTTAAGATGAGGGTTAGGCATAAACTCGTTATGGTTAAGATCAGGGATAATGTTTTGTTTAGGCCGTGCAAAAGAATGGATGTGATTTCATTCATTTATTTTCTTGCTGTGAGGCACCGATGCTAGCCACTAAACCACCATGAAGCCTTTACCTTACTTTAGTAAAAGAAATGTGTGTGAGATAAATGTAAGTCCAACATCATTTAAATTGCTTTCACTCATACTCAGTTTCTTTATCGTAAATAAACATTGTTCATCACACACACCATAAAACTGGATGTGTATATGTGTGTGTTTCACTCATATGTAAATAATGTCATGTGCTTGTTTAAGTTGCAATGAGCCTAACCATTCATAGTCCAAATCAGTTGCTATACAAATAAAGTTGATGTTATTTGAGTAAATCCATAATGTAACTTCAGTGTATATGTGGTGTGCGGTCACCATTGTTACTGTGACTGTATATGAAGTCTATAATTTAAAGTTTGACTCGCCTTTTGCAGTCAGCTGGGATTCGCATGTGGAGGATGAAGCAGTCGACAACGGATGGATGGATGGATCGCTGCTCGTTGTCCTCACAGACACCTTAAAATATGAATAGAATACATTTAGTTTCAATAAAAGGAGGCACAACAGTGATGATATGCAGTTGAAGCAGGTCTGTGCATTATCTACGGAGCCCCGGACATGACATGGTAAAAAAATAAAATAAATTGTGCCCACGAAATAGCGCACATTATACCTACTTCGAGGGCACAATTTATTTATTGTTTTTACCATGTCATGTCCGGGGCTTCGTAATTATCTGTGTGTGTGTACATGTTAAAAAACTATGACTTAATTTGTTAATGTTTTGAAGATAACGCTTGGATTTCAAAGTAAACGTGTTTTTGTTGTCTAATGTTACATTTAAGCTTTGTTCTAATCTTCTATTACACAGAGAAATTTACATACTGGTGGTAATCTTTGGTAATCCCTGAACCACAGTGATGCCGGTGACTTACAGTACGTCCCCACCCACCTGCAGCTCAGTGGAGGCCACTCACTGAGGTTTTCTGTTTTCACCATCACCTTTGAAAATCAGTCCCTCCACAGTGAGGTCTGTTTGATGAGGGAGGTTTTCAACTTTCTAAGACTGAAACCCGGTGACTGGAATCAGCACACAACTGAAAGTAGTAGGTGTGTGTGTGTAAAAGAGAGAAATGACATTGGAAGTTGTCTCTCATCCAACTGTAAATTGATGAGATAAAAGAAACGTGTTTCACGATCAAAATTAAATTGTGCGTCTTATGTTGCCTAATACATAACATTTTAATAGTTAAGGATTTTTTTATTTTAAGTTTCAAATTCTGATTATCATATCTTAGATGTTTTAAGACCCACACAAGGTTATAACATTGTCAAGATTGTTGATAATGGGAAAAAAATGTACAGATTATTGTACATGAGTTGCTGCTGCGGTGTCACTTTTGTCACAGCCGCATCAGATAATAACACTTTATCACAGAGTTGATCTGAATTGTGAGAGTGGTGTTTAAAATCATGTCTGTTGAGCCCTCACACTACAGTATAATTTGGCCACATAATCTGTTTAAATCTGAAGGCACCCTAGATTGTTGAAAGGGATTGTTGTCAAATCTGGCTTTACTTAATTTGATCGGACTAGTGTCAGTGACAGTTGGTATCGTCTAATCCAGTGTTTCTAAAACTTTTTCAGACCAAGGACCACCTAACTCAAAACTTCAACTAAAATGAACTAGTTGATTTGATATTCGAGACAACACATATACTGTATGTCACAGGCAGTTTGAGAAACACTGAAATTAAAACACTGACATTTAAAATTTTAAAACATGATAAAACATGATTTCAAATGGGAGCTTTGCTGCAGGTGATGTCCACAAATTTCGGATTTTCAGAATGTCAACAAAATCAATTTTCATATCCAGTCCATCTTGATATATTTCAAAAATTTGCTAGTGAAAAAAAAGTTACACCCAGGTCTAAATGTTGTGTGTTCTCTGGTGCCATCTGCAGGGCAAAACACATATGACTTGTTGCAGTAACAGTATGAAGAGCATGGGTGTCTCTAATGCTTACGAGAGACTCAACAGCATTTCCCGCTCTGTTGGCGACTGACGGTAACCAGATTAAAATCTGGTGATTAATCAGCATTGTCCCTATTCCCTCTTGTTTCCTCTGTCAGTTAAAGCAGGTCAGAGAAAGATGCTGACGGCTTTGTTCAGACTTCAGTCGACCACATCACAGACAAACCGCAGGTCACTGTGATGTCACAGCACATGAACCTCTTTGAGAACCATGTATGGCAACAGGAAACTCAACACAGACACAAGCTACTGTTTGTATGATACTTTGATTTAGTTCAAAAATGATGTTTCATAGAGCAAATCACTTGTGTTGTGAATAAATATGTTTCAGCCTGAAACTATTACATTTATTATTTTTATTTAGTTTTTACACTTTTGTTAAATGTAACTGAATTAGTCTCTGTAAAAAAAAAACCTGTTAATCACAGATTCTGTAACGACCACAAGGGAGCAGCAAAGCTGAGAATTTGTTTGCAATGATAGAAAGCATTTTTCCAAAGGTTTACAAATGAACGTACTGTTGCAGTAAAAACCAAAGTGTAAATATAAGTTTGCCAAACTGAAACTTGAACTTGAATTCTGTAAAAAAAAACTTTGAAATGATATAATTAATTTAACTACAATTTAAATTAGAAAATAGAGTTTAGTAATTAATAAAAATAAATTCGGAAGCTGGACATTTGTGATGATCAAGGATATTCAAATAACCTCAAAATGATAAAACTGAATACATAAAACAATACATTTAGTTAAATTGGGGAAAAAGGGGAAAAAACATATAAAATAAAATATGTTTATTTTATGATGTAATGATATAATCACATATTATGTCATTGCTTCTGCTTTAGTTTCATAATAAACCTCTTATTTTATTTTGAAATGTTATTATTACTGCTCCACACTAGTATCATCTTTTTTCTACAAAAAAACAATATAGAACATATTATGAATGAAAAACATTCACATCTTAATTAAATGTAAACACATGTATGTGTTTACATGTACATTGCATGTAAACACTCACATACACACACAATGAAAAAGAGAAGAGAAAAAAGTGGTGTCTTGTGATGTGTGTTTCTGTGGTAATGTGTCGTAAATGTGTCTTTGAATGCAGCGTTACTTGTCCAGTCTGTGTCCAGGAAACTTAATTGGAGCTGCACAGTGAAGGAAACAGCAGCAGCTGTGATTGACAGCGACTGCACACCTGGACAGGTAACCAGTCCATTATAGGGCTAACACACAAACAACCACTCTCTCACATTTAAATCTACGGTCAATCACTTAATCTAGTTTGAGTGAGTTTGGACTGTGGGAGGAATAATTACCATGTGATCGTGATCTGCTTGGTATATTTTTAGTATTAGCTTTTTGCTTTCAACCAAAGTGCTGCTCACTATGTGTAGCGTGAAAACAGAACAAAAGTGATTCTCTTGTGGAGCTGAACTGGCATTGTGTGAACTCATTTGGATAGTTTGGATGTAACAGACGTTTGTTTATATTCAAATGTTACATACTTCAGCTTTTTTAAAAAAAGGATATTTGGCACTCATTCATGCATGAAGTTATTCTGTAAATACTGAATAATTTTGATCATAATTATAGTCACAGTACAGTTTCAATAGCAAAGTAAAATGTAAAGTAAATCCTGAGCAAATGCAGCAAGTGAACAATAAAGCTGAACACCAATTGTTAGATTGATTTAAATTACATATCAGTTGTATATTCTGAAGTAAAATTTACTTAATTAACAAAAAAACATGTTCTGCCTGTTTATAAAATAGATAATATATAACGCGTGATTTGGTGGGTGGCCGAAGATTCTTAGAATTTAAAATGGGCTGTAATCTTCTGAGGCTTGGGAAAGTGCTGACTGATTAAAACATCAAATCTACTCCAATACATTTAGAGAGACAGGGAATTTAGAGAGGTTAACATTTAGAACGCAGACTTAGCATCTCTAGAAATAAAAAGCTATGTGTGGGAAACAGTCTTGTGCCCTGAGTCTTTTCTTTTTTCAGCAGATGTTATCAGACAATATACAGATTTGACTCCCCTGAATCTGTAGTGAAATACAATAGATGGACATGAAAGATAACAGGAATCTCCCCCTGTAGTCCCTCCCTTAAGTTATCACCTCTGAAGTACATGATTAGATCTCACAAATGAACATAAATTGACTGATTTGAGAGTCACGCACACACACAGGAGCCAGACAGGTCCACGCTGACAACATGAAGCTGAGACACCATGTCGGCAAACTGCTGGTGAGTATCGTCTTCTCCATCAAAGCTCAATTTGGCCGTCTAAGAAAAAGCCTCACCTGATATAATCTGTCAGTTTAAGACGTCGACATGTTGAGAATATCTGTGCTGCTTTGTCTCGTTATTTGAAAGAAACTGAATTTGTGTCACTCTTCACCGTCTGCACCAAAGTCCAGAGCGAAAGGAATTGTTGGTCCACTGCTGCTTCCACGATGACGTTCAAAATGTGTTACTTAGACGAAAACCTTCTTTCAGATTTACCTAAGTGACACAAACTAAAGCCCTAATTTCCACCAAGCGGTACAGTTTGGTTCATTTTGGGTTTTATCCATTTATATCAGACACATGAGGGTCAAGGGGGGCGCTGGTGCCAATCCCAGCTGACGTAGGGGAACGAAAGGCGGGTTACACCCTGGGCCACACAGAGACAAACAACCATCCACTCTCACACTCAATTTGTGTCCAATTTGAGAAGGTTACCAAAGTAACCATTTTGTACCGTCCACGTTTTTGGAAACCTTCCATTGTTAGATCAAGCATGGCAGTCAGACTGCAGTTTGCAGGGTGTGTCGTTCCAAGCTGCCCCGTGGAGTACTGAACTGCAATGCTCCGCTTTGTGGAAACAAGACTTTACTGAGACAAGCAGTGGACCGACAACTCCTGTGTTCTGTGAGTTTTTTGTCAATGGACTTAACCTGACATACATTTTATTTGGTGAGCGTTTATGTTTAGCGGCTTAAATCGTTTTTTTCCTGTTGCTATGTTTTCACTGCGCTCACATCCACCTGACCCTGACTGCTGAGTCCCCTTTATATAAACTATGCCTTTATTATATCCCAAGTTCTTCTTTAATGACTCAGTAGCTCAGTGGCAGTGGTAGAGCTAATCGTCTTTCAACTTGAAGTTTGTGGGTTCGATTCTGGCTCAGCTCGTCCACATGCCCATGCGTCATTGGGCAAGACACTAAACCCTATGTTGATCCTGAATGGGTGTGCTCATAAAGACTAGAAACGTGCTATAGAAATACAAGCCATTTATCATTTAATTAATGAAATTGTGAAATCAGAAACAAATCAGAGGCTGCTTAAAAAAAGTGATTTTTCATGTTTGGATTTAAAGGATACATTTTAAGCAAACTTTGATTATACACAGTGACTGTACTCTGGTTCTGATGTCACATATTTTTTAAACTCACCTCCACTTTGGCGTCATCAAGGTGAGTTTATCATCCATCCTTTCCTGTCTCCAGGTGTGTTGCAGTGTATTGTGGGTAGTTGTGTCCTCCACCTCCTCTAATGAAACAGCCTGCTGTTCTCCCCCTGAATGTGACTCCATGTTGGCGTTCTCCTCAAACATCTCCCCCGTATCTGAAGGAGGGGGGGACATTCGCCGCAGGTCTCTGTGTACGTGGAAATGGAGGTCAGATAATAAACACACACACAAAAAGCCAGCAGCTCTGATGTTTTGACTGCTCTGGTCCTCCGTACCTGTGGAGGGCGCAAACACCTGAACAACACTCACGTTTTCACTGTGAATTGACAGTAGTGTTTTTTGTTGTCCGTTCAGGTCGTCCACGGTGAAGAACCGGATCCCATCCACACTGTGGGAGGCCGAGTGCAGCAGCAGCTTGTGCTCCGGTCCAAACAAGCCCAGCTTGAACTCACTTCCCATCTACCAGAGCGTCCTGGTCCTGCATCGACAGCAGGGCGGCAGCTGCTACACCGCATCGTTCCAGTCTGTGTCTGTGGGCTGTACCTGTGTCTGGGCCCAAACCAGCCAGAACTGAACCAAAACAGTAATTAATATCTGCTGATGGAACATGGTTGTGTTAAATTAAAAAAAAAAGAAGTGATTTTATACAAGTTTGACTGTTATTTTAATAAAGTTTTAAATGATAAATACTAGCATAGCTCAGAAAATGTGTGTATTTGTTTCCTCTTTTCTGGCATGAACACTGACCCTATGATGAAGTCCAGTCCTCATGACAGTCTACAACAGTCCCTGGTGGTCTAGTGGTTAGGATTCGGCGCTCTCACCGCCGCGGCCCGGGTTCGATTCCCGGTCAGGGAAGCTGATTTTGAGCAAGACATCCAATTGATACCCAGGTGCAGAAAAGTCCTGAGCCCGGCTTGTGTTCACTGTGGGTAATAAGGATCAGTCAAAAGCTGAGGACAAATTCACTATCAGTAAATGGCGTGTGTGTGGAAATCACTAATTCCAATGAGGCAGAACTTCATTTCTGTGGAACAGATTAAATTTAGTTATGATATTTGAACTGTGGTCAAGTTTGGGTTCAGGTATTAACTGGTTATTGTTAAAATTTGGGATAACGCTTTATGTAGGCTGTCCAAATGAATGGAAGTCAATACAGTGTCCTAAGAAGAATAGCTGCACTGTATGTGTGTGTGGAGTCCCATGACATCTGCAATCCTCAGCAGTAAAAAACACTCATTCAGACTAAAAAACAGCCTTGATTAGCTGGAAACAAAAGTATGTGTGTGTGTGTGTGTGTCAGGTTGCATGTGACAGTGACCGAGGTCTGCTGCAGGACTGCGCCACATACAAGTCACTGACGGGACAAAACTACGACGGACACAACAGCGTCCACCACAGCACAGAAAATAGACTGGATTATAATATCATCCGTCTCCTGCAGTGTTGAGAGTCTGTGCTCACATCCTCGAGCTGAGAGAACATTCAGGTAAGTTTGTTGGTTGCAGTGACCTGCTGCATTTCTGAATCTTTCCATTTTTTTTTTTCAATGGAACCCCCACAATCCAGTTCGAATTGGCACCAGCTGATGCTGGATGGAAATATTTAGTGATTCATAAGCTTTGGCAGCCCATAGCCTAGTGCAGAGGTCTTAGACACGTGGGGCACATGCCGCACCCAATCCATTTTTATATAATACTCAGGTTATTATATTATTGTCATCAGAACTTCCATTGCTGCAATAGTTTGGAGCTTTTTAATCTTAATTTCTATCTTTATTGCTGTCTTTCTTGTGTCCCCTGTGTAACCCACCACACACCTGTCTAGTAACCCACACACCTGAAACTTCTCCCATCATGCCGCGGGTGACGTGCGCCCCTCCCTCACTATGCCTTAGCCTCCTCCGTCTGCTGAAGCACCTCCTTCCCTCACTCCCCCCGACGGTCCGGGATGCGGACGTCCCCCCTCTCTACCGGAAGCGGTTCGTCCTGTCCGGGTATCGCCCTGTCGGCCTCTCGAGGCGCTGTTACATCCTCAGTCTCTTCCAGATCCACAACGAGACACTGAATGTGTGGAGCCACCTGCTGGCCGCTGTCTGCATGTCCATGAGGTTCCTGGTGTTCGTCGTTCTACAGGGAGGGGTACTGGTGCAGTCCTGTACAGGTTGCTTAACCTCCTGCAGTTTGACTGCCACGTGTCTGACCTCTTTGACCTCTGACCTCTCAGGGGATCCTGGGTTTTCGGCTGCAGGGTCCTGAAGGTCAGGGCTTCTCTGTGGACGTATCCTCGCTGCCTCTGGTCCTCTACGTAATCTCTGCCATCACATACCTGAGCTGTAGGTGAGTCAGCAAAGAATCTCCATGTTTCAGTGTTTAAAGGAGTTAACCTAAGTGTAGTTTGTAGAACTGCAGGCTCATAGTGATGCACTGCACGTGAACATCGTGCAGTCAGTCACTTTCCTGTTTGGCCCCATGGGCTTTGCTTGATAACACCTTCTTTTGCTTTTTATGGTTTTGTGGGATTTCTGAGTCTGTGTTGATATTAGCAGACTCTGCTGCTACACAAACTACAGCTCATTCACTACTTCCCATTACTATAATACCTCCTGAATGTGGGCAGGGTTGTCATATAGCATGGCTGCACGAAACTGCCATGGCGTTGTTTTTTATACGACACAAACAAACAAACTAGTGACGAGCGTGTACTGAATCATTAGAATCAGTTAATTCAAAAGATGAATTCAGTACTTCCTGAGCACAGGCTCCGCCTTACACAGTCACTGAACTGAAATAAGGTCGCCAGCTTTCAGCACGTGAACGTCACATCACGGTCATGACTCTTCCAGTGCCGACACTCTTGCTTGGAAACTTACCAGAGCAGGTACTAAAGAAGAACTAGGTACCAGGTACTATCACTAATGGTAAAGCAAAAAAAAAAACCCGAGTAGAATCGAGCTGTGCAGAGTCGAGTCATGCTGCAACTGTGTAGTGGAAAAGTGCCATTGGTTGCTTGTTGCAGCGCTGCAGCTCACCTCCTGCAGGCCCATTCAGAGATGGAACATTACTCACTCTACTTCCTGGACTATGCGTGCATGGCTGTCTACCAGTACAGCTGTGCCATGGCTCTGTATCTGTACACCTCAGACGATGTTTGGAAGCAAAGCATGCTAGCACAGGTCTGTGAACGCGCCACCTTACATCCATCCTCAGTCTCAAACACACTGCATTCCGACGTACTGATGATGTGGGTATTTGCAGATCTTCCCCCCAGCCTCTGCCCTCCTCTCCTGGCTCTCCTGCGCCACCTGCTGCTACGCAACGCTTGCTACGCATTTCTGCCGTCCACTGCACAGGAAGCTCTGCCAGGTGGTCCCATTGGGTGTGGCCTTCATGGTGGTCTTCAACCCTGTTGCCCACCGCCTCATCTCCTACAGCTGGAAGAGCAACTCTGCATTGCCTCTGCACTTCCTGCAGGTTAGAGATGGGATTCCCAGTTGGACCCTTTGGTTCCGTTAATGTTTGAGAGCCGCTCAAAAGAACTCTTATCCTCTCCTTTGTTAAGCACACACATCCATTGTGAACCTTGTGTAAGCAGTGGACACAGGGCAATAATGTCGTATAACAATAGTCCACAACCACAACCTTCACACTCATTGTTCTCTTAGTACCGTAAAGAGCCACATGTTTTGCATGAGTAAACGCTCGACATAAAATGAAAATCAAACAGTTTCACAAAACATTCAACTTTTCATTCTACTTGTTTAAATTTAAAACAGCTGGTTCAAAAGCCAAGTTCCGAATAATTTTACTAACTTTCCTCTCTCCGCTAGATGGTGCTGTTTCTTCCGTCAGCCATCTTCTTCTCCTTCCCCGTACCTGAGCTCTTTTACCCCGGCCACTGCGACATTGTCGCTCACAGCCACCAGATCTTCCACGTCATGTTGTCTTTCAGCATGTTCATCCAACAGGAGGCGCTGTTCAAGAACTTCCTGTGGCGGCGGCCGGCACTGATCAGGGAGTTTGGAGAGGAGCACCTCCTGCTGGTCTGTGCCTCCTTCCTCTGCCTGATGCTTTGCTGTGTGATGACGGCACTCGCCATGAGGTGGCGAGCTAAGGCGCAGCTGCAGAAAGAGCAAAGATGGAAGTAGAGGAACATGAGACTCCATGTACACAAACAGAATATAGTTACAAAAAGACACTTGTGAATGTCTCATCTTGTCCAAAGGTCATCATAATGTCCTAATGAAACATTAACTTTTTTCCAATGTATGTAAAAAGTGATGGTTCTGTTAAGTCTAAAATGACAGGATCTGTACTGTAATAGAAGTGGATATTTAACAGGACAACGGTAAGGCAAACATATTGATTTTATTTTAATTACAAATATGTTTGCATAAAATATGTTCAGTGGAATAGAGTGAGCAATAAAGAAAGTCATAAAGAAATCACATGACTTCCAAGACACCCAAGCTTTCCACTACAGAAGGGAGAAAACATTATTGTGTGTGGACCACTGAGGAACATCACCAAACGTCACCTTTTTAATGACATTGTCTCTCCTTTGGCGATGGTAAAACATCACCTGATTGGAGAGTTTGTGCCTCCTACTGCTAATCTCCATTAACCAGATCCTATTAATCCGAAAAAGTTAAACTTTTCCTAAAAAGTTCTGTGAATCCTCAGTCAACAACATAAAAAAAACAACTGTAGTTAAACTTGAATGTCCAGCTAGAGAAGAGCACTCAGGTGTAACGTCACTGATTCAACACATAAACCAAACGAGCACCATCAACTACACCAAGACTGCCAAAAACTCTCCACATCACTTGGAATTTGATTAAATACTTAAAAGACCGCGTATGTCCCTCATCCACCAGTGTGGTCCTCATTGTACCTCACATTTTATAGATAGAATCTTGTTTAAAACCTTTGTCATTTTAGCTTCTCATTTGGTGTATATTTATGGGGAGTTTTGTGCTTTAAGTATTTATAAACTCAAAATGCAGAACCAAGTGCCACATGTACATACAGTATATACTGTATATATTCATCTTCATCTTGTAAAACTAAATGTTGCATATAGGAAACCTCAGAATAGCAGCAGATTACAAGATATTCATGACGTCTACAGACGGGGTTCCGTTTTTTGCCGTATTTGTCTGTCTGTGAGCGCCATAACTCAAAAGGTAATGGATGGAATTTGATGACATTCAGTGGTGATGTATACCTGTGCTTTCTCTAGTTATTAATACATTTGACAGCTATTTTTCTTTACTTATTGATTAATTTTGTATATAAAATATCAGAAAAGAGTTCTTGAAATGTATCTAACAGTACTGTACAGTCAAGGAAAAAAAAAAAAACCCAAACATAGTTGTTGTTATCTCTCTTTCCCAGTTCTCTACACACCTCGCTCTACCAGTCAAGCAGTAATCGTCAGTTGCAGGGTTTGGGTGGAGCCACAGATAAAGTTTTACAGTCATTATTACTGTTGCCAGTGTGGGACACTAAATGTTATTTTATAGAAAAATGGAGGATGGGGTCAGTTTTCTATAATCTAACACACAAGGAAAAGTCCCAGGGTTGATTCTCTACAGAGCTAGGATTGGCAGGAATGTTTTAGTTGATCATGCTGTTTTATACCATAGAAATGTTTCATAAAGTTCAAAGTCCTTTATAAATGGCACCACAAAATATAAAATCAAGCAGTAAAGCAATTTTAGATAACACACACAGGGTCACAGTGCAAAGCTAGCAGTGAGGCTAATGAGCACAAAATGTGTTATATGCCTCACATATTTAGGCCTGTTTTTAATTTAAGTCGTACAGTTTGTCTTTGTAATTTAAGCTCACGATAGCAAGCGACAGTAGTCATACAACAATATCAATTTAAATACACTGTTAGCGCAACACATTTCACAAACAAACAGACTCACCAGTTTGAAGTGAACATTCTATACACTTCTCCTGCCCTTTGCCATGTTTAGAAGACAGAAACAAACTAACTCTAAAAGTAAAACCAAATTTATAACAGAGCATTAATTTTTCAAATCTTTTCAAACTCAGAAATTAAACCACTTCTAAAACAAAACCTCTTACACTGCTGTTAGCAAGCAACCTAGCCAGTTAGCAAGTGAGTATGCTAGGTTTCATAAGGTAGCAAGTGAGCTATGTGTATATATATATATACACATAAATACATATAAACACATATATACACACATATGTATAGCTCACTTGCTCACTATATATGATATATGAGCCTGTGCAAAATACACCATCACAAAATAAGTTGTGTTGTGTTGTTTATTGATCTGTTTTCTACACATTATCTTTGAACAATGTTCATAAGCTTGTAAACAATTGTGATTGATGCAACATAAATCAAAAATGTGCTTTATTCACTTCACACATACGTTTTGAAATATTGACACAATGTTGCGAAATCAGGCAAATATAAAGGGGTTGTGTTTACTCGCACACCTTTTCTACAGGAAGTGCAAATACAACAAAATTAAGTGGAGAAAAATAAGACTTTTTTATTGACTCTACAGGTTTAAACAAAGAGTGTGTATTGTGTTTTTTAACAGTATATGAGTGTACTTGGATATGTTACCCCTGTAGGATATTTACTGGCGTAAACAAAGCCCTTTTTAGGAAAATGGTCGTCAAGTGGACCAAAACCTGATCCTAATAGGGCAGGATTTAATTTTTAAGAAACTGAATTTTACAGTTAAATTTTAATCATGGTTAACTGAAGGTTATAGGATTATAATAGATTAGAAAGTTAGAAATAATACTTTTTTTCGGCTGCCCCAATTCAGACATTGCAGTGTCCTAAAGAGAATAGCTGTGCAAACGTGTGTGTGTGTGTGTGTGTGTGTGTGTCTGTGTGTCTGTGGGTGTCTTTAAACAGCTCAAACAGCAGAGCAACTCAGTATTTGTTCAGTCTGTCAATGAGTACACAGCAGGACCAACTCCCTAGATGTGAAACTGAACTCACAGCTGTCTCCACACAGGTACGTAACAGCAACAAACTCATTATTTTCTATTTTAACTATGTACGACATTAATCAATATCTAATATCAGTTTATCTTCCATTCATGTAAAAATGTAAACTTTGAGATCTTTCATTTAATTCTAATTTTCAGTTTTGAATATCGCATAATAATCACTGAGTTCAAGTTAATAGAAGCGGTAACTGTACTACAAACACAGTGTACTGTACTGTACTGTTCATACACGCGTGTATCTGGAGATTACTGGAACATTACAATATATACAATTCTACTGGAAATATGTTTGAACAGTTAATTGCTTAAATAGATTTTTATTAGATATAGATTTATAGTTGAGATATCATAACATTTGTGGTATGACTCATATCTCATGAAAGGGAACACAATATACTAACAATAGCAGTGGTGAATAGTCATTATCATTGTTATTAATGTTTTTAATCAAATGTAGCAGTTCAGTATAAGTCCATACAGTATATGTGTAAAATAAGTATTTAAGCAGTTTCAAATGTTTATCATGTGATTTAAATGACATTATTATAATAGTAAATTATAATAATAATACAAAATATTATTTATAACATTTTTATTTTCCTTTTTAAAAATGTTTCAACGGTCAGGGAAAATGTGTGAACTGAAACTATGTTGTGATGAAGTGACTTCCTGTGTGCAGGACAAATATAACTACTTACTTTCACTTAGCAATATCTAATTTTAATGTTTGGATTTTCACCCATTAGCTGTCGATGTCAGCATGTTTTTTTTCCATTACAAACAAAAACAGATCCTTCCACATGTCCTTACATTGTTATTAAGTAATACATTCACCTGAGGGCAGAGGTGCGACTTACTGAAGACATCAAAGGCGGAGACACTTAGGGACGTTGTTTTTCATTGAGTTCACCATTTCCAGGGGCAACACTCTACTTTGTCTGTTTGGTCTGTATCTGTAAGCTATAAAAAGACACATATGAGGAAAAGTGTTCCTTTACAGGGAGAGATGTGTATACAAATGGAGCAGTTTGTTATAACATTGCTGTTTGACTGACAGGTCTCGGTCACGATGGTTGCAGTGCTGCTTCAAGACTCATTAAGTGGGAACTGAAACAACGAGGTAAGAATGCAAATCACTCTCTAACAAACGGGAAGTGACATTAAAGGTCACGTGTCACCAAGTTTGATTCAGATATTTCTTATTTCACTGAACTTTGTCCCTTCAATTTAGTTTAGTATATGGGGCCGGGCAATAAATCAACAATATATCTTTCGTCTGTGTCAAATAGGTTCAGTATACACTGCTCAACTAGAATTTAAGGAATCAATGGAACACTTAAATCACACATCTAAATCTTTACTGACATAAAGTGAATCATTATTGTAATAGTCAAAATGATGTAACATCCACCAACCAAACCAAAAATCACCAACCCAATTTAATAAAACATATGATGATATACACTGTGCAATAGCACACATTTACCATGAACGTTTTGCCTCTGAATTGTGAAATGTTGCTGTGTTTACCCAGTGTGTTAAGGAGGGTGAATACACTGCTTGGATCCAAGTGCACGAGACAGGAGGCACGATGAAAGGCTCAAGTGTATTTATTGTTTTCTCTTGAAGGACAAAACAAGAAGGAGATAGAAGGAGAAAGGAGAAAAGGAGAAAATAAACGTGACTATACTTAGCAATAGAGCTACTAAACAAAAGGCGACACAGGCTTGGACTCGAACGTGTTCTCTTGGCAGCATAAACAACGCACTGGCACGTGACAGAGGAACTGGGGACACTATATGGGGGAGAGGGAATCAAGGGCAGGTGCGAGTGATTACTTAAGGATCACCAGGTGAAGTGCATGAGGGAATTAGGGGAGATGTGTCAAGAGAAACAACGCGACAGGAAGACACGGACGTTTACCAAAATAAAAGGGGAAGTGAAAATCAAACCCAACACCAAAAGTGACATGAACTTAACATGACTTCAAACATAAACTAAGTATGCAGTATGTTAAGTTCAACTGCAGGAGGAGGTGCACGTTGAACTTTAGCCTCCTGGAATCATTAGGCATGATCAAGGGTTCCATTATCAACGACAGCCTTTCAGCATAACGTAAATCCAGTGATCTGACAGTGATCTCGACTCCTGCACCTCCTGTAGACTTCCGTTTCAAGACTTAGACAAACACGGCCCATGATGAGACTTTGTGTGATCACAGGGCAATTAAGAGAGCGATGGCGCTCCTCTTTGATGTTCAGCTAAGCTGCTTCACGTGGAAGGTCGTTATACCATAACTGTACAGTGGACAGTACACAGGAGTCAAAACACAGGTGCATGTCAGGCAAGAGGCACAAATAATGACAAAAGTGGAAGATCCTATACAAAGTCAAAAAAAATATTATATTGGTAAGGGAGTGAAGATAAACAGTGAAAAGACAGGTAATCTACAGGTAACATACAAGGAAGAAACACTACAAACCAAAGGTAAACAGGATGCACGAGGAAATAAACTAGAAAATTAAACTAGAACGAACATTGATCACCTGAAGTTAAAAATAAAATGAATCAAAACAGAAAGTACAATTAACTGAAAATCAAGTGATCAAGTGATTCTTCTTCTTCTTCTCATCGTCAGTTTGAATTTCTTAACTGAAATTAGCCTCTAGCTCAGGGGTCGGGAACCTTTTTGACTCAGAGAGCCATGAAAGCAAAATATTTGCAAATTTATTTCAGTGAGAGCCATATAATATATTTTAAGACTGAATTTAACTAAATGTGAGTATAATAAACCTCTGAATTTATTCTTTTAAATAATGTCGTTATAATACTCTTCGCGCAGTGTGTCACCAGCAGCATATCTTGCGATCACACTGAACTGCGACAAATGACTTACGTCTGTTGACTCATCCAAAGCCAGGGAATAGAACGGTGCTGCATTTATGTCATTCACTTGCGTTTCCTCCACTTCCAAAATCGATGGATGGATTAAAACAAGTGATAATATTTTATGTTTTATCTGAAAAGCCGAAATCTGCGAGCCAGATGCAATCATCAAAAGAGCCACACCTGGCTCCCGAGCCATAGGTTCCCTACCCCTGCTCTAGCTCATTTCCATTCACTGTCTGATGTTTGTGTTTGAGGGCTTTTTTTTAAAAATGATTATAATTGAAACAGGTTGAACATCCTCAGCAGGATCCACATCTGAAAACAGCAGCTGCACAAGCTGCAGTTCCACACATCTCACAATGTCATGAAAGCATTAAAGACATGCACTATAACTGTATGGCACTAAATAACACAGAGAACGTTAAGTGTAAAGTGAAACGAGCTTATGTGGAAGCATTTGAAGTGTTTTCCCACTGTTTTTAAGCAACTGTCTTTGTTTTTATTTGACTTTTTGGCCGAGGTAATGATCTATTTATGAGAAAATGAACTGACTTGAAGAATATCACTTGAATTATAACATCAGTAAAAAGTTTTGTGGTTTTTTTTTGGTCTCAATCACTAGTTTCAAGGCATTTTCAATACATAATAGTAGTTAAATTATGGTCTCATTTACGCTCAAATAGATGGAAATGCACGTGTAAGTGGCACTAGGGTGCATAAACATGAGAGTGAAAAGGATAACTTACTAGTTGCAACCGGCATGATTACAAGTTTGTCCTGGAGTATGTCATGAATATAAATCTTTAAACATAAAAACTATTCATTAAAAAAATCAGTTAAATGATACGGAGAAAAAAAAGCACACTCTCTGTCTAACTTGTATTTGTTTATGGGGTGGATTTCCCGGAGGAACTGACACATCGCTGCGTCAAGCAAACAAAGTCAATGTGGTGTCTCTGTGCACATGTGTCTTAGGAGATTTGGCCACACCAACAGTCATTATACGTTCCTCAATATACAGTACATTCCAGAAGTTGACCAGTCACTGACTCACTGTACCTGCTCTCACAAAAACACGCTTGATGTGTGATTTCTTTCTCTCAGGGTTCTCGCTCAGTGATCATGGCTGCAGTTGGAGCAGGGGTCAGCGGACTCGCTGGAGTCAGCGGGGTTGCTGGGTCGTGGTTGCTGTCATCAGGAGTCATCATGTCAATCATCCTCCTCCTCCTGCTCTCTGTCCTCCTCACTGCTCTCTGCAGCGACTGCAACAGGTCACCAGATTCTCATTTGTGGGCTTTTGTTTGCGTCAACAACAAAACAAACCAAACAAAATCTATAGTGATTTCTGAACCATAATCTATTTGTTTTCCTCTCTGGTTTTTTTTTATAGACGCTCATCATTTGATCTGCAAGATGCTAATGTGGGAAAAAACCCTTCCACACTCATCAGTGTGGTAAGTGACCCTTAACCTCTCGGATGGAGGAACTCACTTAAATTTAGGCCTTTGACCAGAGGTGGAAAGAGTACTGAAATATTCTACTCAAGTAAAAGGACCACTATTTTTGATAAGATTTTACTTAAGTACAAGTAAAAGTATTTACTAGAAGTTAAAGTAAAAGTTACTTTAATTACAAGGTTTCTTGTGTCAAAGAGGACACAAATGTAACATTGTTTTTAATAAAAGGCAAACCTTTAAAAATTGCTGACAAAATAAAAGATGTAAACACAAACTAAAACATACTAAGTAAATAATAATGAAGTGAAATTACATATTAAAAAACAATTATTTTAAAAAGTACAAGTACACAAAAAGCTAATGCAAGTTCAAGCATGTAATTCATTACTTTCCACCTCTGCCTTTGACTTATGAATGAATAAATGAATGAATGATACGTGTTGTGTTTATTCAAAGGTGAAACTGGAGGAAACTGTAGTGGCGAGAGAGAATCCAATGATTGGTGAGATCCAAAATGATGAAAAGGGTAAGTGGGTGTCTTCCGTTCACCTCCTGCCCTCATTATTGGGTTTTCAGACTGAAAAGTATAAGAATAAATCAAAGAAAATGTCTAATTTGAGTTTAAAGTGTTGTTAAGCAGAAAGAAAAATAATGAATGGACTTGTGTTGGGTCTCTGTCTGCAGATTTTGTTCCAACGGAGGAGAACCCAGTTGAGCTCACTCCCTGGAGGAGCCACCTGAGGGCACCACAGCACACCCAAGGTCTGCCTGTGCATGTTGAACTCACATGGTTCCACAGTTATTACATTAGACTAATCAGAATCCTACTTTAGAGCAGTCCTTCCCTGGATTGGGACTCACAGATGGGTCGCTGGAGAGTGCAAATGTCAGATTTCTTTTGCCCCAAACCTTTTAAAAGGTTGAAAACTTTAAATATATGTATATAGTAATGACATCTAGTGGTGAAACTGAAGAATGCAACAAATGGAGGACTCCTCCTCTCACTCGCCCCTCCCTTTCCCAAGCAAACTACAGTGACTTTCACCAGAACAAACTAATGTAAACACACTTTCACAACTTTCTCTGTTTCCTCATTTCTTCTTATTTAGTTCATACTTCAGATTCATGTGGGCTTAAGATTGTATCAAACTAATGTCAATGTAGGCTAACTGTAGAAACGTGGCAGCGCAAGACGGACGAGGCCTCCATAAAGCAGGCTTCTTCTAAGGCTGCCAAAACCCAAACATTACCGGACCATCACACTTTTAAAAGACTCATATCTGCTGTATTACACCTCGCAAAGGGTGGCTGGTTTTTACCTTTTAAAAAATGTTAGGAAATGGGAGTTAAAAAATAGTCCAAAATTAGCTCTTGCCACAAGTTGCATCAGAAATTTGGGTGACAATGGTTTGTCCATAAAAGGGTTTATGAAACACTTCCTTTAAAGATGATGACAAGAACAGAATAAGGAAATAATGAAAGCCAGAAAATACCTCACTCTTTTGCTTGTGTGTGTGTGTGTTCAGGTGTTTGGCCCAATGGCAGTGCAGCAGTGATGGAGAGGACTCCTGCTCACTCTAATACCACCGGTGGTGCGTCATGTTTGAGATTTAATTTCTTTCAATTGCTTTTAGCCACTGGAGATGAAACCTCATTCTGTGTGTGTGTGTTTATGTGTTTAGAGTCAAGTACTGAGGAGGAAACACCGGTTCCATACATGGCGTGGAGGAGCCACCTGGGGCCACGATGGCAACAAGGTCACTAATTATCTGTTTGTGGAAATAAACATTAATAATTTCAGTCTTCTTTTTTTTTTATTATGGAAAAAAGCTCTCCTGTGTCAGTGCGTGATGGGGTGCTTACCCACTTTAAACGTGCCTGTGTCTCCCTGTGCACAGATCACATCTACCAAACCATTGATGAGCCGAGTCAGACCAACGCACTGACACCAACAACCAACAATCACGAGCCGGAGCGGAATGGCAGCGAGAGCATCACTCAGTTTGAGGCAGCAACAGCGGAGGATGATATCAGTGACAGTAAACCTGTTTATGCTCAAATCAGCAGGAAGGAGAGAAAGTCCACGCCCCCCGCCCATGCGCCTGAGGTGCTACAGGTGAAGGAAGTGGCAGGGGAGGAGCTTTCACCACCACTGCCCCACAGGGAGATGGAGATAGACGGATGATGGACGAAAGACAAAGGATGAACTGTGAAAGACTCAAGGAAGGTGGAGAACGAAGGGAAAAACACAAGGACGAGAAGATGAGAGGTGAAAGGATTCAACGCGGAAGACAAAATATGCGAGACAAATGGGCAAAAGATGGACAACAAACTGAGAAAGGATGATGAAAGAGATTAAAGACAAACAATGAGCGGAAAAGGGATGAAACTGGAAAAAAGGAAGACGGATGAAGATCCATCGCTGATCTGCCATCTTAAATTCAGAATAAGAAAGCAGCTGAGATGACTGCTGACGTTTCCTCCACAAGTTTCCCATAATGCAATCAAACGTGCAGCTGGTTTACACCTCCTTTTGAAATGAGGAAAAATATTCACTGCAAAGCATACATTATAGGCACATACAGAATCCAGGGTGGCTGTGAGGGGATGGGTTGTGTGGACAGTTTCAAGGGGCCCAGCACTGAAAGGAGGCCATGAGCAAGCATTATTATGATTATTATTATTATTACCATTATTTGTTATCCTGATTAATTGTTTATCCATTTTATCAGTCAGCAGTTTTTACCTTGTGCAGTCAGTTCGTACTTACCCAATGCCAAATTTTCAGGTGCTCATTGTGAAGGAATAACATCTAAAATATGTGGAGTGAAAACATATTGCTACACATGCCCACATGGAGATAAAAGAGAAAGAGAAAGAACATAAATACTTTAAATGACATCAAAAACAACAACAAACATCCAAAGCCTCTGTAAATTAATAAATAAAAAAGGTATTTTTCATAATGCTTCTGCACAGTGGTTTCACGGGCTCAGGGTGATCTGAATGTGTAAAAATGGTGGAATATGCTGCTTTACAGTGTTGTTATGTAACAAAGTACAAATTAAAGCTGCAAATAACGATTATTTTCACAATCGATTCATCTGTTGATTATTTTCTCTGATAAATCGATTGATCGCTTGGTCCATAAAATATCAGAAAACCTAAAAAAAATGTTAATAAATAAATGAAGAAAATTCTCACATTTAAGAAGCTTCAACAATCAGAAATCTTGCTCTAATCATGAAAAACACTTAAAACCGATTAATCAATTATTTGTTTCAGCTCTAGTACAAATACTTTGTTACTGTAAGTACAACATTCACGTAACTTTTACTTTTACACCACTACATTTCCCCTAACTATGTTTGTTACTCTTTACTACCAAATAAAATCAGAAGAAGAAGAGTTGGTCCGTATTTGTATAGGATTTTCTAGCCTTGATGCGCTGCTAAGACTTTTGTCATTCACCCATTCACACACTGCAACATGGGGTTAAGTGTCTTGCTCAAGGACACATGTAGACAAGCAGAGCCAGGAAATGAACCCACAAACTTCCAGTTGAAAGACAACTCGGCCTACCACTGAGCTACCATTGCTCCCTCCTAACTCCTCACTTTAGTAAATTTTATATCAGAAAATTACTTTTGAAGTACAGTAAATGCCATATACTTTAAGACTTTTACTGAAGTAATATTATAAAAAAAAGTGACCTGAAGGTACTTTATACAAGATAGCTGCTTTATTTGCACATGTGGTCAAACCTTGTTTCCTAACAAGATGGAACTTTTGCTTGTTGTTTATTGTGAATACTGGAATACAGTTTTAATCTGAGGTGACTTGTCTCACAGTGAAGATGAACTGAACTGCAGATGATTCTCAGAGTGTGAGTCAGTGAGATTCTGCTGGTGTGACATTAGACACTGTGTGTGTGTGTGTGTTCTTGTGTTTGTTACCTTTTTAGGACTTTTTCTGGCATAATCACTGACCTTGTCAGGACCAGTTGTCCTGACCAAAAGTTTATTTCTGAGGACGGGGTTGAATTTGGAGCTAACATTTGAATTGTGGTTAGGTTAAGGTTAGATTTGAGCATTAACTAGTTATGGTTAAAATTAGGTATAAGGCCTTGGAAAGGCTGTCCAAATGACTGGAGGGGAATGAAAGTCTTAAAATGGATATAAATACAAGAGAGAGTGTGTGTGTACGTGTGTGTGTGCTGGTAACATCCTGTTGCAATGAACTGAGTCACAAGTTTTTTGGATGGCTGGTGAAACTCGGATGACAGGACAGCAGCTGAAAATGGACAGCTGAAGTTCCGCATCTAAAGAGTGTATCATTATGATTTTGTTTTAAGACAACATCCACCTACAAAGAATCTATTTCAACGTGTTTTTTTTCAACAGGCTACTAAATATGAGTCAATTACTTGTTCAACAGAAAAAAAACATCTTAATGGTGATTCATTCCAGGGCTGCAACTAATGATTCTTATAATAATCAAATAATCTGTTGATGAATTAGTCGCTTGGTCCTTAAAATGTTGAAAATATATTCCTCAGTGGTTTTTTAAATTGATTAATCGAGTTATAGTTTCTATAGGCCTAATTTGTTCTGGGTCATATTTAGTCCCTGTGTCCTCTGTGAAACTCAACTGATACACATAAATGAATGAATGAATGAATGAATGAATGAATGAATGAATGAATGAATAACAACGTTATTATAATCCTCTTTGTTACGTTGTCACTGTGAGAATATTTCGCAACAGATTACACATCAGAGTGTTGTTCTCTGAGTGAAAATGTGGACTGCTCCTTTAAATGTTCCCCTCGTCAGCAGCAGCGCGGCAGTGTTAGCACGTAGCACACGATACGTGCGGTACGTGCCAACACACACACACAAGCACAGAGAGAGAACGGCGAGAGCACGCACACGCGCCCAACCAGATATTTATTTGTGTGTGTGTGTGCGCCCGCGCGCGCGTTACCTCTTTAGGAGTTAAGTGTTACATAATCATTTATGGCTCTTCTCCACCCACAACAGGCTGCCCTTTGTTATCACTGCACGGAGAAGACCTGCACGCGCCAGTGCAGTACTACTACACACAGTACACACGGCAACACCGTGTACTGACTCGGTACTCTCCTTTTCATTGCTACTTGTTAAGTTAATGTTTAATCTGCAACTACACACACACACACACAAGCCTGTACAGCCTTAATTATAACCAGTTAATTTCTAACCATAATGTAACCACACTTCAGATTAACTTTAATCTGCCAATAATCTAAAAGAAAAAGTCGTGAAGTGTCAACAGCTGCTTCCCTTTGTTAATTATGTGTTCGTGTATGTTCTGTATGTGTGTGTGTGTGCGCGTACTTTAACTTCCCTGCACAGCTCACACTCATTTTGGGAGCGGATTATTACAGATGGAAGCAGCGCGTGCGTGCGTGCATGTGTGACATGATATATATACATGAGTGAGGTTCCAGCAGCAAGTCAGTAAACAACAGACCTCTGTGGGGTGTGTTCCTGCTCGGTTGATTTCCACCAATCGCTATCCACCTCCAGCTCACGTGGTTCCCTTGTTTACTACAGATTTGAGGAGCTACAGTGGAGGCTGCTGGGAAAACCCGGAGCAGGCAGCGTTTGTTGACTCTGCAAAGTGAAGACGCTTCTTAGATGGAACAGCTATGCTAGTGAGTTGACCTCTGACCTCACAGCAGGTCGCTCCATTTGCTGGATTTCGTCAGGCTTCTGAAGGTCAAAGGTCACGTCTAGATAGTTACTGGTGTGGGATAAATTTGGACATTTTGGAGGCTCTCATTACTAAACTGTTCCCACCATGTACATATCAGTGTTGCAATGTAACAAAGTACAAATACTTTGTCACAGTACAAAATTCACCTATCTGTACTGTATTATTTATATTTCTAGGAACTTTTACTCCATTACATTTCCCTTAACTAGAGCTTTTCAAGTGTGTTGCTCAAGGACATATATATAGACTAGCAGAGCCAGGAATTGAACCCACAACCTTCTAGTTGAAAGACAACTTGCCCTACCACTGAGCTACCATGGCTCAATCCTAACTCCTCACTTTTTTTTAATACTTTTACTTTAAAACTTAAGTATATTTTATATCAGAAAATGACTTTTGATGGTTAATTACAGTAACCATCATATACAAGACTTTTCCTTCAGTAATATTATAAAAAGTGACTTCAACTTTTAATTAAGTCATTTTCTGGTGAAATGCTTGTACTTTTATTTGGAGTATTGAATTTAGGTAGACTGCAGCACCTGTTTCATACGTGATAGATGAGCCAAGACCACCTCTCCATCTCTGAAAGGCTCCGCCCATGTTGACATACATGCTTTATTGCATTTATGGTCAGATTCTCTTTTTAGAATCTCCTTTGTTTTAGGTTTCTCTGCAGTGTTGTCTTTGCAAATGCTGGAATAGTGACCTTGACACTATAGGGATGTATATGTACAGCTGCTCAGTAGATTAAGCAAGTAAGTAAAGGTTATTTATATAGCATTTTTTACAGATACTAAGTGCTGTGCAATCATAAATAAACTACTACAGCAAGGACAAACGAGGGCACATACTACACGCACACAACCATCACACCCAAAGTAAAATCAACCAGCCTGTCTAAAAAGTGAAGTTTTCAACAGAGTCGATACAGCGCAGGTGCAAAGGGCGTGCGTTCCATAACCAGGGGGCTGCTGTCTGGAAAGAACAGTCTCTGCGAGTCTTAAAACTGGTACTGGGGGGTCATGAGTCTTTGATCTGGTGACCTCAGGGAACGTGCTGCGGGAGTATGGCATAAGGAGATTGGAAATATGAGGTGGGGCTTGGCCATGCAAAGCTCTAGACGTTAAAACTAAAATCTACTCAGTCTCTTTCTAGACTGACCTGTGATTGATCAAAATCTCCAGACACGGGCCAGAAAAGAAGACGTTTTTGAGCGGTTCTATTTATCAGAGCCAGCCCAGGCCTTTTTTCTTTACACACTATTGGACAACCCCCCAAGCAGCTGCTTCGTCTGCTCCATATGATACAAAGACGGTGACATACAAAGACATTCAGAAGGACGCCTATGACTAGTACTGTAAGAATGTTTTTTTGTATATGGAATTATGGATCGGTAAGTGCAATATGTTGCCTACCGCAGCTTTAACGTTGGTGGTGACAGATTTACCCACAATGCACAGGTCTGTCACTTGCAAGAAACAAGAAGCTACACGTCATAAAAACATATGAGCTGTAAAAGTTCCCCAGCAACACGCAACAATGTGACACAATGTGACACACTCGTTTTGTGTCCTTTCACATTCGCCCATCCGGATCCACTCCGGGTTTTATGCGACACTGGCTGCAGCTTGCAGCAGCAGCTCACTCAAACACTCTCACACTTACATATTGAGCTCAAATGGAACAGTAGTGTGGTGGATACATCCTAACCTATTTTTGAAGTGTGGTTTTTCTTCTGCTGCAGACTGTGTAGGTATGTAACGACACACACACATACGCACACTTTGCTTTCATTTCACTCATTCTTTTTATTCACTATTTGTTGGCTGTTTTTTCTGACTTGAGTTCTTTTTATGGGACATTTCAGAGTCCACAGATGTACTTTTTGCATGTGTCTGCTGCTGCTTGGTTCAAACTGTGAAATGTGATACAGGGAAAGTAAGGACAAGTGTGGACTGTGGAGTGATAATTGTGTCTCATGCTGAAGTTCACAGATAAGACAGTAACTTTGTCTTTGGTGTCTGGTGTTTGTTGTTTTTTCACTACTGTTGTCAGGGCCTTCATGGCACCACATTTGGTAATTTCAAATCACTGCTGTGGGCCTGCTGCTTGTCTTTGAGTCCAATGTTGTTGGGCTGATAAGACAGTATGGACACCCAGTGTGGACACTGTGAAAGTCACTCTGGAGTTTTGTCTTTTTATCTATTTTTTGTCCACAGACTGTGCAGATCGAGTAAAATGGTTTCTAGACTATAGTGGAGAAAATTAAAGTCCTGTTCGTGGCCTGTTTTCGTGTTCATCGAGCGACTCTTATTGTGGAGGGTGTGAGCCCTGCAAAGGAGGAATCTGATTGGCCCAAAGCTCAGAGCTGCACACAGACAGAGGGGGTGTGTTTGAGTATGTGCAGTACAGTATGTGTTCATTGTGCTGCACATACTGCATGTACTGAATGAAGCTGCACTTTTTTTGTGAACAACTGTATTATTGGTATAATTTCACACATCGAGGTGAAATATTACCAACATTTTAACATACCCCTCCCTCCCTCCCCCTGGTGGCACCCCCTTCTGAAATTACTTCATGCAGCTACAGAACCTGAGTAATAATGTGGTTACAGTACGATGCTAAAAGCACTTAATGTAGTTACTGTAAAAGTACTTCTTTCACTTACAGTAACAGACTTCATGCAGTGACTGTACCACAGTAAAAGTACCGGTACTTCCCTGTGCAGTGAAGTGACTTCAGCTGTAACTGCTCTCTGATCAGATCATTGATCCCAAGTCGTCTTCAGAATCAGAGGAAAAGTGATTCACTGGTGTTTTATTCTGGAGACGCTCGGCTGATAATGGAGCACAAACACCTGGAAAAACACAACAAGGACACACAACACGGTTCATACACACAAAAAAAGCACCAGTGAAGGACTCCGCTACATTAGCACAGTGAGGTCAGTCGTGTGTTATACTGTACGTGTTGCAGAGCATGATTCTGACTCACTGATTAACTGGAAACTGTGTGAAACTGTGCATGTGTGTGTCATCACGTTGCCACAGCCACAGAGTTCATCAATTTAGACGTTACAGTCATTGTCAGGAGAAAGTTCAGACCGTTGGCCTTTTCTTGTAATTCTCTGCCCATTAGCACACACACACACACATACATAGAGAGTTGTAATATTTTATACATTTAATTTCTCGAACATGACACCTCACCAATAATACCACAGCCAACAGAGGTCTTGTCCATCACTGCTGCCATTTTGGCCAAACACTTGAGCACACACTCACAACTTTGCACGGCTGTGCTACTTCAGACACTGCATTGCTTCCATTCACTTGAAGGGCCTTAAGAAAGCATTGTCCTTAACCGTAACCATAACCAATTCATGACTAACCCTAACCTTAACCAACAACGTAGGCAATTCCTCAGAAATGAGATTCCCAAGAGGCTTGCAAATCCAAGTACACACACACACTCACACACACACACACAGCATCCTGACTGTAAATGACACTGTAGCCTGTGAGTCAGTCTGATTTCTCTCAGATCTGTGAAACACAGGACACATCTGACAGTTAAACATAATCTAGATCTTAAGACTTCCCAGCAGCCACTGCTCAGATTACATGTTATTGGAGGGCTCTTGGGACTTAGTTTGCAGCAAAAGTCTGGAGAGGCAGCGTTCAGTCCGATGAATCACGTTTCTGCAACAAACTCTGAAGAGGCATTTGATTGGTGTCTCTGAACTGACTGGTATTAAAGGCATGGCCACATGACTGAATACTTTTTTTCATTAGACATTTACTCAGAGAACGTTAATGTCATCCTGATCGGCAGGAGTTGGCAACTCTGGACAGAGTCTGCGGCATGTCCGCTAACCTGTTGATTTGTGATTCTGAAGAGTTCATGCACAGCTGTTGCTTGTTGTCCACCAATTTAGGGCTGTCGTTAATGGGAAATGTAGAACATAAAGCTGAAAATGACATAGCATAACTTTGGCTTTAAAAGTACAATCGGTAGAATTATTGTGCTCTTGATCAATAACTATATTCAGCATAATGTAAATCAAATGACCTAGTCTCAGTTTACTGCCTTTGCAAAATCTGGCTTATGTATGTGCATGGCCTTAAATCTTCTAAACATCCCCAACATCAACATAAAGGTCCTGAAGAACATACACAACCACTGAAACATGAGCATGTTCACATTCAACTCCAAGTTCTGCTTAACATAAGTTACAAGGATCGGCAGAAGGTGACGCTCTATTTTCTTGCTTCTCTGAATCTCTCACACAAAACACAGACATGCTACCAAAGACGCGCCTCGGGAAGCGTTCGCCACTCGGTGCGCTGGTGAGCTCCGCGTGTACGGCAGGAGCTAACCCAGAGACAGCCAAGACTGGTGTCACCATGGCGACGGCAGCGGGACCTCAGGCCATCACCAGAGTCAGGGGTCACCCTGGACTGAAGGTGAGGAGGAAGCATTAATCAGTCTTCCTAAAATGATTGGATTTTCTATGATAAGTCTCCCTTGATTGACTCAGTCAGTCACAATGAACCACAGATGTGTGTTTAGATTCTCATTCATCCAGGTCATAGTTCTCCAAAGTGGTGTTTCTCTTTTGCAGGTGTATTTTCAGTGTGCAGGAAAAGGTGACTCTCCAGGAATGGCGGATCAGCTGGATCTCACGGAGAGTGACATCTCTGCTGTTTGGCCTTCATCTCATTCTTCCTCCTCCTCGTCAGTGCTTCCATCCAACAGCAGATGCATTTCCTCTTGCATCGACGTCCCCAGCAGGTCAGATGTCATCTCTGATGTCTGTTTTGGCGCAGCGTTTTTACCAGCAAACAGACTAACTCTGAGTTTCCCCTCCTTCTGCAGACAGAGGAGTCCAGGGGACGTGGACATGGACGAATTGATGGCGGCGATGGTCCTAAGCAGTTTGTCCTGTAGCCCTCTGATGCACAGTCCCACCAATCCTGAACCACCAGGTACGACAACAGCAAACAACCACAACAACAGTAACTAAACTGTAACAGCGTCCGGTCTAAGCGTCTTAGACTAAGTCTAAGTGATCATGTCTCACCCAGATGGACAGTGAAACCTGACCAACAAGGTCAAAAGTCACTGACACTCAAGGTTTAAATAAAAACAACAGTCAAGAACACAGACAACAGAAGATCAGTAACTCTGTCCGTCACATGTTTCTGTGGTTTAATGGAGGACCAAACCTGTCAGCTTCTCCCTCAGCCAGATAACTTGTCATGTGACCGTCATTGTGCCAAGCAATAAGACATTAGTCAAAGGAATGAGTCAGATTGGGCGCAAATCCATATTTTAGATCTCAAGAGATTTTGTCCCACCCATGACAAACGGTGTTTAAAGGGTAAAAATCTAACAGTAAACAGACAGTAGGTGGCAATAAATGGTGTCCTCTTCTTTCAGCTCCGGTGATGGACTGTGTAGGCGGCGAGCTCTCTGACAGCAGCAGCAGCGGCAGCGGCTACTGGAGTGTCGGCCAGGCCAACGGAAGCCCGGCCCCGTCTCCACCAATCCTAGAGAATGACGTCAACCTGACTGCAGTCCCCGACGAGGGGCTGGACATGGAGATGGAACAGGAGATCTCTGACGAGCCAGCACCGAGGAAGCGCAGAGTGAGTTGGTGTTTTACAGTTTCACAGCTCAGTAGCACGCATAAGAGGGTGAGAGCTGACACGGTGAGTTTTTCGCCCTGCAGAACTCGGTGAAGGTGGCGTACAGGTGTCTGTGGCCCGCCTGTGGAAAGGTGCTGACCACGGTGGTGGGAATCAAACGTCACATCAGAACAACACACCTGTGGTAAGTGTCCTCTGATGCCAACACGTACTGTAACTGTCCTAATACGAGCTCGTCCTTATTCCTTATCCTTTATTTTTGAACTCTCTCGCAGCCGTGGTGGAGAACATGAGCGCTGTTCTCGCAGCGAAGAGGATTTTTACTACACCGAGGTCACCCAGCATCAGTCTCCTCCACACCCTCCCCCCTGTAGCCCTGCCCCCTCCTCGCCGTCCAACTGCCCCGCCTCACCAGCGAGCCCTTCATCGCCCTCCTCTCCATCTCCCCCGTTCCCAACCTGCAGCGCTCTGAGTTCCTCTGCGCCTTCCGGCAGCTTCTGGCAGGTCAAGTCAGAGCACTCCTACCAGGTAGGGGAGGAGCTTATCAACAGCGGTTGACATTTAGTGTAAAATGAAGACAATGTCGCGGCTCCCTAACAAAACGTTTGCGTTGTGTCATTAGGCTCCGCCTCCCAGCCAAGTCATCACAGAGGCAGCTTCTATCACGGTGTCCAGTCGTTGGACAGCCCCACCTTCCACCTGCTTCAACAAACAGGTAAACAGTCAGGCTTTTAGAGACAAAACAAAAAATGTTTTTTTACCAATTCTACTTTAAAAAAAAACATCGATTGACTAGTTCATGATTCATCCACTCAGTCAGTAATGAGGACCTGCACTACATTTAACTAACTAAAAACTTCTGCAGCAAAGACTCATGGGAAATAATCTCCCACTCACTTGTTTTCTCCAGTCTGAGGCTTGTTCAGCTCCCTATTGTTTATCTTCTCCTCGAGGCCAGAGGAGCCTGTTCAAACTGGTTTTAGACATGTGTGCGCGTGCGCGCTCCTCCCTGATGGTTTTCATTCAAAGGGAAAATCCTCTCAGTTGGTTTGTGGTCATATTTTCCACCAGTTTTCCCCACAGTGCTCTGCTGCCACCTGCAGGCTTCCTGGGAGAACTACAGCATGTTTTTCACATCGTAAAATCCGTGGTTTAAACACATGCTCTCTCTCTCGCTCTCTCGCCTCACAGGCTTTGCCGTTCAGAGTGCGTTCAGTAAGTGTTGGGGAACAGTGGCTGCAGAACCACAGCACCCCCTGCAGGTTAGTACTCACACCAACACCCACATACAAATGACATTGTATTATGATGTTTTATGATGAATAAAACATTATCTAACTTAGGTAAATTACATTTCTTCGACACATATGCAGAGGTGGAAAGAATACTGAAAGTACTCAAGTAAAAGTACCACTATTTTGATAAGAGTAAAAGTTACTTTTTTTAACAAGGTTTTTTCTTGTGTCATGCAAAAAGGACAATGTGACACTAATCTCAAATTAATTGTTTTTAATTAAAGGCAAAACTTAACACATTAATGTGCTGACAAAAGACAATATGTAAACACATAACGCATCAGCCAAAATGGGTCAAAGGTCACAAATGTCACTCACTCAGGGACCTTAATTAGCGCCAATTCACCTGTCCTTGTTGTTCAGTGCCAAAGTTTATATGTATGTTATTTTTTAAATTCTCAGTCACGGAATACAATTTAAACGTAGCGAACTTCCAAAAAAGTACATATATATACATATATATGCATATATATATATATATATATATATATATATATATATATATATATATATATATATATATGCATATACAGTATATACATATACATATATATGTATGTATATTTATACATAAATAATCCCAACATGAAATAGGTACAAACGTCCTCTGTGTTGTGTGTTCGTCAGGAGGATCCGTGGAGAGGCTAAGAAGTGTCGGAAGGTTTACGGCATCGAGCACAGAGATCAGTGGTGCACGGCCTGTCGTTGGAAGAAAGCCTGCCAGCGCTTCCTCGACTGAACGGGAAGGTTGAACATAAATGGACAAGCGGAGGAGTTGGTCACTGAGGGGGGGATGTACAGAGGACGGACAGAGCGGGAGTATCTGCAGACTATGGACCGAAGTGGAGTCGTACTGTGGGGTTGGACAGAGAGGGACTGTCAGCGAGGAGCTTGGCTTCGCCTGGTGGATGTTTTATACCTAAATTTGCCTTTAGATTAGTTTTTATACTTGTACTTTTGCTTTAAGTCTCTTTCATTTTTGAATGTGTAGTTTATAGCTGCTGCTGTCTAACAGAACCTTTGTCTCGTCGGTGCTCTTTTTTGTGATGAAGTGATCTGGGGCAGCTATGATGTGACCTTTGACCTGGTCACCTGTTGACCTGAGGCAGCTGAGTGGCCAGTGCTCCACGTGTGTTCTTAAAGAACAAACAGCCTCTGCGTCAATTAAGTTAAGGAGAGTAGCTGCTTAACTTTAGACCTTAAAGGCCCAGTTATACTAATATTTTGCAGCAAAGTCAATATTTCTCAGTGGAATCAATGTGACTTGATAATTTACTTGCAGGATTAAAATAAAGTCTGTTTTATCGAACCGTCCTGACAGAGATCTAAGCACACAAGTTTGCTAATTTCTTATTACATACAGGTAATTGACGGCCACACTTGCCAATACAGCCTAGGCTACATTACCTTTAGGGTGAAGGTCGGAGTTTAATCACCTCAATCAGAGGAAGAAGAATTGCTTTGCTACCATGGTCCATAAAATAAACATTTGTGTTATTCTGTGTATTAGTTAACACAAGGCCATAAGTGTCATTTATGCTCAGTGTTAGAATGTTAGATACATATGCAAACAGAAGGAGCCCCATGTCCATATCTGTAGTATTATTATTATTACTACATTATTTGTATCCGTGAGATTTCGGTTGACTTGCACAAAGGAACTAAAGCAATACCACCATAAATTGAGGGATGGCAGTTTGTGTGACAACTCCCTTTGAAATTCAACAGTGGCATAACTTTATGAGACTGTGCGTGTTGATAATGAACTCAACAACAATGTGGCCGCTTTTTCGTATATCTCTTTTTGTACATAGACATACATTTGATTAGACAAATGTATGTCTATGTACAAAAAGAGATATACGAAAAAGAAGGATTAATAGGGAGAGCCGCTTGGCCGCTCTCACCTTTACTTGACACTTGACTTAGTTCATACAACTGATAACCAATAAGTGTAATAAATGTAACCAAACCCCTAAACCACTTTTTTTGGATATATAATGTAATGTTATTTTGAGATCCAGGTGCAAATCTTCACAGTTTAGTAGGAAAAATTGAAATTATACTGCCTGTCTGGTCAAACACCAGCTACTGCGTTCAAATTTTTGCCATTGGCTTTCGTAGTTCACTCTTCCATCACCCTCTTGTCTAATCAGCGTGAGGCTCGCTGTCCCAGACTCCTCCCCTTTTTGTTCGATGTCAGATTTCACTATCAGGCGACGTCTCCTGTTCTACTTCTCACTCTTCCTCCCTCCTCTTCTCCCTAACTCAGGTCTCAGTTCACTACTTGACAGATGGGGGTTTAGTTACACTTTGTTTTGAGGAAATGTGGAAAAAAGTGGAGCTTCTGGCTCTATAAGAGGATTCTAACCATTAGCACGAAGATGTTAGTATAACCTATTCAATTCAATTGGTGAATCATTCCTGGTAATTATGGCGCAGACAAAAATAATAATTCTTACTGCCTCAACGTGTGAATATATCAGGCCATAGCGTTTGAGCTCAGAGCTAATGAAAGTTGTCCATTTCCACTTATAAATGTGGACTGGCCCAAGTCTACATTGATTGTAGAATAAACGTTGTGGTCAGAAACTCGGTGCTAATGTGTCCGTCTGGTGCTACACAGGCCGTGGTGTAATGCGCAGTTAGATCAGGAAAGAACTGATTCAGGATCAGCCTCAGCTCCTCTCACACCAAACCTGTAACTGAGCGCTTTGGTTGTCTGTAACATGATGGTGTAGCCTTTCTGATGTTTTGCACCTGACGAACACCAAACCAGTGACTCAGCAAGTTGAACCGTTTTGTTGATTTTGTATGTTTTGCTGAGATCAGTGGAGTTTGCCTGTCAGCATCAAGTACGGCTTAAGTCTCACAAACAACATCATGTCCGTGTTGGTACTTCCATAAAATATGAAAATGAAGAAAAATGTCAATTATTGTTTCCAAATACTCCCAAAACATTTTTCCCTCACGTCTTGTTTTGTCCACAAACCAAAAATATTAAGTTTACTGTAAAAGAGGAGCAACGAACATGCTGAAACCACAAAAAAAAACAGTTGATTAGTAATTGATTCCTTCATCAATTCATTACAGCCCTACTTCGCAATAACAGTCGTCTCCCACATTGTAAATACATGTATCCATCACTCTTCATCTATTAATTTCCCTTCACTTGCATAGTTAGGAAGCAAAAGCCATTTCCACTCCTGATGAAACCACATGCAGTATTGATCAGTCAAGTTTTATCAAAACTAACACAATGCACACCAATATGAGTATACACGTCATAATATGTACTTGCTCCTGGGGTATACATACAGATATATACATACACTGGGTCCATATATCAAATTGTGATGATTCCTTAAGATTTTTATCAGTCATTGTTGCCGCAGAAAGACGTTTGTTTGCATTGAATTCTGTACGTTATTTTTTTATTATATGTTCGTTTAAGAGCAACAAAAGTTCAACGTTGATCATTGTAATCAAATCATTTCTAAGATGCACTCTTTTATACATGTGAAATCGCAATGTTATAATAAACTGGAATGAGCTGAAAACGTTTGGGTTTGTCTTCACTTACGAGACGATTGATTCTGTACGATTTTCATAAGAATAAAGTTTGAACAACTTTTAACAACAGTTGACAGCCATTTCAGCTGTAAACCAGCAACATATAAATGCTAAAACTGCACATTTCCTCCCAGTTACCAAAAGTGACATTGGTGTAAGTTTATTACTTGTGTAAATGCAAAGAAGACTTTTAGATAAAGTCACATGTCAACTTATTTGACAGTAGGGGTGCAGTGAGAGAGCAGTATACAAAGCGACACAAGTTGGAAAAGATAAACCAGTAGACAGATAAGTATAGCATAGATTTAATTGGTGAGCCTCATGTTTTCTCTGTCTCGTGCTGGTTCTTGGGACAGGAAGAGCACAAAGCACAGAAACTCACATGAACAACCACTTTCATGCTTTCTGAAGTCCTTCTTTTTTGTCAGCCTGTACATACGACATACAGAACGAGACACTGTGTGTTTTAAATTAAGTTTTTATTAAAGATGATCCAGCTCAATTATAACAGCAAACTGAACAAAAATGCCTGCAAGTGATAATAAAACCAAACAGTGACTGATCCACTCTGAGACACACACACATACACACACATACAAACAAACACACACGCATACACTCAGCTGTCACTCTGCTGTAATAAATTATATGTACAATCCAGGTCCATCTGTGGCTCCAGCCGTCATCAACACTGACAGTTGTCACTCTGCCACGTTGGAGCCAGAGTCTAATGAGAAAGAGAGAGAAAAAACCAAAGTGTTAAATGCACAAAACAAAAGAAAGAAAAGAGAGAACAAGCAAATAAATATTTATTCAGTTAAACAATGGAAAAAAAAACACACTGGTGTGTGGGTGTGAACTGTGAAAGAATTTTAGTTTTACACTTACCATTTGTCAGATTTGTTCTGGACTGACTCACTCTTTCCGTCACAGGCGACAATCTTGACTTTGTCAACCTTCACAAGGTCAGTCACCTCTCTGAACTCCACATCGTTCAAGACAAATGTCCACACGTTGTCACAGAACCTGTAGGTGTTCAGAGAACCCTGGGGAGGTGGGACACAACATAAACATGTTACAGCTTCCTGTTGAATATAAACATAAACTTCTCCAAATGAATCCTGATTTGAGTCCTTACTGCACACCATTTGCCTGTGTAAAGGCTAAAATGTGAACACACAGTTTTCTGAAAGAGTTCAAAATGTCCTGTACATGACTATGACTTCACACAAGCTCAGAAACAGTGAGTAACAAACTGGTCTGTAGTGACAAAAAGTGGTTCAAAGCAGTTTTACTTCCATTCCTTTCTTCCTGTGGACTCAAAAGCAACTTCATGCATACAAAATGTTAAATGTCTCCTTTCCTGCCAGCTGTGCAGTCATGACTGTAGCCAAATAAGAGAGAAGAGGCGAAAAAAGAAACTCACCCTGAAATTGACTCGGTTGCGGACTCTGTTGGCGAGCGCTGTGTTGATGGCTTTGTCGAACTGGAGGAGAACCTGAAGAGCCAGCTGAGGGGTGATCTGCTGAGTCTGCACGCACACACATGCATGACCAAGTTTAACATCCTCACGCACACAATGGTTCACAACAGTGTTTTTGAATCTACCCAGCAAAAACCTAAGTTCATTAATCAACACATGACATTTTTGTTTATTAGACATGTTAATTAAAAACACCAAAGATGTCTGACTTCATTATTTTACTCAGCAGGTATGAGATGCTCATTTTCAGTTCAGAAATGTTTTCATACAGAGTTAATTATCAAACAATAATGGATTATATTTATTATTATTAATAATAATAATAATAATAATAACAAGAATAGTTCTGGATTTTTTAAATGTGCCTGGTTATGCGAGATACTGACAAATAGTCTAAGCTGCTGACTAGACCAGAACCCATATGAGACAAGTATCATCTCACTGGAAACATGGCTGCTAGCAAGGACTCCATAAATAAGATTGTGGCCACTTCATAAAATGTTTGCATGATAAAATCTACACCTGCTTATGTCTACACTATCTCAAAGAGGCTTTATCCAACTATTATCTACGACCATTTGTGTTTCACACACACACACACACACACACACACACACACACACACACAGTGAGCAGTTTACAGAGCAACAGCTTCCATTTGCTATCAACTATATTCTTAATATATTGTATATGTGAAACATTTCCAGGGGGATTCTTTGTGTTTTCAGTCATAATATAGCTTTTTTGCAGCCATCTCACATGACTAGGGTGATGTTGATGTTGCCTCCATCTGTTTCGACATAAAGTCAATAACCTCCCATGTGCAGCAGGGGAATGTCACAGGGCAACAGAAGATAAAAAACAAACACAACACTGCTATACTCAAAAACACAGAGAGAGTACTGTCTTGCAGGTGACGTGCAAGTGCAGTTCAGTTGGCCCTTATTACAACGCAGCGCTATGCGCATAAATGCCATAGTATTTGCCCCATGGATCATATTGTATAATCATTTGGGGCCAAACTCACCAAACAACACTTGCACACACTTGGTCATTATATAAACAGGCACTAAAGTAAAGGATCAGAAACCTGTTAGGTGGCACTACTGAAATACAAATTATCAAGAAAAATATACCACATTTTTACAGTTTAATTAGGCTTCTCATGTCTAAAACTTATTTTCAAGTGTGTGAACAAACTTGCTCCTGAAATGCTCTGCCAATTGGTAAACAAACAAAATGGTGGAATTAATACAGTTATTGTAGAACAGCGAAACGAACGGTAATAGGTACCAAACTCTGGAAGATATTACCACCGGAAATCAAAACATTGGCGGAGATTAAGGTTTTAAACTCACAAGCAAAAACAATGGCTGAAACAAGCCTGTGAACACTGACTTTTACATACTATTGTACAATTTCCGTTACCTGACGTCATCGGTTTAGTATTTTATCGTTTTGTTTTTGAAATTGCTCTTCAACGTTTGTTTCATTAGTAAAGACCTAACCGGGGAGGATGCATGACATCCGTTCTGCTCAATAAACGTCTAAATAAAATGGGTCACACTAATAATTTACTAAAGAAACCTAATATATTGCCACATCAATTCTAAACAATAGCCAAACATAAGCAACTTTGGTTCTATAATGTTTCTGGCTATATACACATATACATATACATATACATATATAGTATTTACGTAAGGAATCTTATGTGTACTTTGTGCGACTATAATCTTGGCTTTATGGGTCAAACATAAATTTCCCACTGGTACAGTAAACCCAGTGTGTTTGAGTGTGATGATAATAAAGAAACCAGCAAGAACACATTCGGATGATCGCGAATCATAACAGCATAAATGTGTTGCTGTTGACCTGTAGGACACGTAAAACGTAAAAACTGGTCACGACACCAACATTGCCCACTTGTTCATACAAATACTTTAATTCGTCTGTAGAAGGACACGGCACTAAAGTAAACCACATAGACACCGAGCTCCAGTTAGCCCGCCGCGAGCTAACAAGAGTTAGCCGAGTGCCGCTGTGGCTAGCTGTTAGCAGCGCGCTGTTGTGGACTAGCTGTGGACCAACAGTCGCGGTGTTTTTGAGGCGAGTGTCACCTGTATGAGCTCGTCCAGACTCTCCTGCAGACTGTTTCCCAGAGTGGTGTTCCTGTACAGCTGGTACGCCATGGCGGGAACAGCCGAATGTGCAAACAACTACTGTTAACTATCCTACAAACACTCACGAAGCTAACGAAGCTATGAGCTTCACTCCACTGTGATTGGAGGCGCCGTTTACAAAAAGAGTTCCGGCTAAAAGATTCCAAAATAAAACACGTAACAGTTAATAAATGACAGGATAAGAAGTTAGAACTGAAGTGTCCTTTTTTCAGTAGTATGTGCGGATGCCTTTGATATGTGTTCCATTTACTTTGTCTGCCTTTGAGCTGATTTCTAACTTTCTATGGGAGAGAAAAATGCTTTAAACATTTCAAAAAAGTATCAAAGGCAGCTGGGAATACCAATGATTGAAGACAGTTGTGGTGATGAGTCAGCATTTGTCTGACTTTTTTTGTTGCGTCGTATCATTCAGCCTTTATTTTGAAGGACGGGTTTCTCTTGTCTTTTGTTTTGACTCCTGTTGAGTCCATGGAAGGTTTCAAGAACCAAAACGTCCTCAATCAAAATGTTTGCTACATTTAATTATTGTTTCACGTTTTTAAAGTCAAAAACATGTTTTAATTATTGGCCCAATTGAACAACTTGTAGGACATTGTATTGTTTTTAAATGTGTATTTAATTTACTCACTGCTCACGAAATTTGATGCTGACCATCACCCCATAACATACAACCCTAACATATAGCATTTGTTTTAGAGATGCAAATTCATATATAATATAGAAATAAAAAGTGGGGGATTTTACAAAATCATGTCACTAGGTGGCAGCATTACATCAATTAGAAAAAGTTTCATCTTCTGTGGTGTTCATGTTGTTTAATGACCTCAATCAAATGATTACTGTCAACTTCTTTATGGACTCCCCAACCAACCACAGAATGGTCCCACTGCACTTACTGTAAAGTCAAAGAGAAAAGGTGGGACTAATCGGTCAGCAAGCAAATTACATAAGATAGTTAAAAACACACAAACACAAGTGATGTAAAGTGATGGACTGTATTATGGATGGAAAAATATTCACTGTGAGATGCTGTGTGTTTGTCAGGTTCTTTATAAGTATACAGTTGTAATTAGTTGCTCATGTTTCATACATGTCAGATGGCCTGAGGCAATCTCTCCATCTCTAAAACACTCTGCCCATATTGACACAAGTGTTAAAGTTTGACTATATATATTTAATAAAACATCTTGTGATGTTAGGTGTATTAACAACAGGTTATCCAGTGTGAGTGTTGTGCTGCTACCACCTGCTGAGCTGAAAAGTTATTACATCTTAAGCATGCAAAAAACATGTATGAGCCAGAGGGCCATCGGCTCAGTCTTTGTGGAATGTGCCAGGCACTGTGTCTGTGTCTACAGAAGCATAAGCTGCAGTGAGTTTCCCTCTGTGGACATTGAAGACTGGTTCCTTCAGTAGCTTCAAAATTAGAGATGCTCCCCTATTATAATTAAATAACCATATGGCCAAACACAGTAAGAAGATGCAGAGTATTTGCTGTGTCTCAACTCAGGGTCCTGCATTTTGAAAACTGACAAATGAGTCCTTCCAACCCTGAGCAATGAAAGTCAATGAAAAAGGATCCAAAGGTTGGATCCTTGTCGAGCTAACTTATCTCAGGATTCATTGTGTTAAAATAAAGACAAATACCCTTAAAACTTAAAATGCACCCTTCAAATGAGACAGACCTATATCGTATGCCACATCCTATAAAGTTCTGGAATGCAACAGCAGAATGCAGTGACATACACAGGTCCGTCTGTCCAGAATGGAGCCACCAGCTTCATGATGGATGCTGTGTGTGAGCACTTGTGTTTAATTGTTGAGTATTTATCAGTGTGTCAGTGTGCTGGGGTTAAACAGCTGATAAATCGGAGGCTCCGCTGCTTCTCTCACTGTTATGATAATGAGCTCATTCAATATGCAGATTCAGTCCTTAGAGGCCGCACGCAATTGATTGTTCTCATTGACTCGAGTAATTATTTGTTTACAGATTTAATTTGGGGATTTACACGAGCCGTGTCAAGGCCACATGATTTGTGTGTGTGTTTGTTATGTAATATTGACAAAAGCTTTATCTTTATCATAAAAAGTGATGTCTGCGGGACAAAACTCAACAGAAAAACAACATCATTTTGGAGTGGTTGTGTCCAGTTTGAACTAATGTATTTCAACTTTTTTTTATTATTTTTTAAGGCAGTGTGTCCGAAACTCTCTGGTGTGGCTTTTTCTCTGGAAGATGATTTCAAATAAAACAATAAAAACAAATAAAAGGTTGTTCAGTGGGATCTTCAAATAAAGATGTGTTTTCTGCATTGTTTCATTGTCTCAACTGAAAAATATTTAGCATTTCTTGCATTATGTTAGCTTCATATAGCTAGTATGTGATCTGTACCTGCAGCCTGTGTGTGTTAATGAACGTTTACATCAGCAGTTCAGGGTTTTACAGCAGTTTATCTCCATGAGTGACATTTAACGCTGCTGCTGATGCTGCTGCTACAGCTGTTCATTAAAAACAAACTTCCTGTTGTTTGTAAAACAGCTCCACACACTTGTCCCATTCACCTCACCTCTCTGTTTCACAGGGTGTTTGTGTGTATACTTGTACTGTATTGGTTCCCTCTTTAGGACCTTTTCTGGCATAAAAACTGAAACCCGGTCCTAATGACACAGAACCTAATTTCTGAGATTTGAATTATTTGTTGGGTTAAGATAAGATAAGATAGTTCTATTATTAGTCCCACAATGAGGAAAGTTACAGTAAAGATAATAAAAAATAATCATGAATTTTCACATTTACGAATGCACATTATAGAAAAAAGTGTGTGTGTGTGTGTGTGTGTGTGTGAGACACCGTGTTTCCTCAGAGGAAGACAAACAGACTGTAGACTATGTAATTTTGGTGGATTATTCCCTCATTATGCGGCTCTATGATCTCACAGGACAAACATGGCTGCTTTAATTAGTGGCATTAGAGTTAATTAGCTCCTGCTAATCCGACTTTAAACACGCTGAACTCTATCTATCTATCTATCTATCTATCTATCTATCTATCTATATATCTATATATCTATCTATCTATCTATCTATCTATCCGTCCGTTCATCATGAAAAGGTGTAACCTTTACTGACAGAAAGTGTTCGTAATGCCTTTACTGCTGCTGCTGTAGCCAAGTCTTGACTGAAAAGTGTCTAAAATAAAAGGTGGTAGTTTAATTTTGCTACATAACACATTATTACTAATTTCACACCCCTCACTTGATTGTGTGTGTGTGTGTGTGTGAGAAAAAAAATTAATAACTATAATTCAGCTTTTTTAAATGTGCCAGTTAATAAGAACTGAGACATAATTAAATTTGCGGCCGAGTGACCTTGGGAGTTAAAACATAAAAGAAAAAAAACATGATGGATGGAAGGCAGGCGTGGGTGCCTGCCCGCACACACACACACCACACACACACACACACACACACACACATACAGTATGCATACACACACACATCTATCTGGATCTATCGATTTTTATTTATTTTGTGACAAGCATAGAATCAGTTTTCATATCTTTTTGGCAGATTTTTTAAGGAGAGGCCGATCAATAATTAGAAAAATCAGATGAAGAAAGTCATTCTTGGGGGAAGAACTCAGTGTAAGTACATTTTCCTATAAAAGGGTCAGTGTCATGAACCTGCAGTGTCTCTGCCTCCTTCCTGTCATCGGCATCTCCTCTGAACTGTGTCATCAAACAAACAGCAGAAAATGAGACATCTTGTGTCTGCGCTCCAGTCAAATCTCCCGTCTAAGTCGCTTCTTCACACACGACACCACCGACCTCGTCCCACTGTGTTTTATGAAGGTAATCAGATGCATCAATCACAGCGAGGCAGTGAGGCCTGCGCTAATGCTCCCAGTTTGGAGTTAAATGGCCCTAAAGACTAATGAAAGAGCAGCATGAGCTTTCGCCCGGCAGTCCAAGTGATTCATCTCGTCTGTCACTGCTCACTCAGCTCAAAATTAAATCACAGTTCAGAAAAGTTATGGCACAGAATTTGGATCAAGATTAGATTCCTGTAACCAGATTAACTCGGAACTGAAGCTGAGGCCTGGACACTCATTTTGTGAATGTATGAACCACATGTGCACAACTCTCTGCAGACATTAAAGATGCTATATGTAAGAAATGTATTCTATTAAGACATACAATGAACATGTTTTATCATTATGAATTGAGGAAACATTCATCCATCCATCTTCCACTACTTTATTCTCCACATAAGGATCACGTGGGGGGCTGTGCCAATCTCAGCTGACATAGGACAGATTGCCACAGGGCCACATATAGAGACAAACAATCATCCACTCTCACACTCACACCAATTTTTGAGGAAACATGTTAGTTTTAACCTATAAATACTCTCTAATCCTGGCTTCACTAATCACACTGGTGGAGCCAGTATTCACAACCTAAAAAGCCTCAATACCTCTCTCAAAAACGTCTCAACCAAAGGAGAAGAGAAACAAAAATATGCGTCTCCGTCTGTTGTAGACCAATTCGTCCAATTCGCCCAATTCACCTAATCCCCACAATGCATGTTTTTGGACTGTGGGAGGAAGCCGGAGAACCCGGAGAGAACCCACACACACACGGGGGGAACATGCAAACTCCATGCAGAAAGGCCCTTGTTCCAACCGGGGCTGGAACCCGGGTCTTCTCGCTGCAAGGCGACAGTGCTAACCACTACACCGCAGTGTGGCCCCCAGTTTTGTATGTATTTTTGGAAAATCTGGCAACCATGCTCCTGCAGTGTTTTGAATGAGGGCTGTTTTAAATGCTCATGGTTGCTGTTGTACATGTTTTACATAAATATAATCCCTTTAACGGTTGGAATAAAGCCTTGCTCTTGATTTAAATGACTCTCAGGTAAATACCTGTCACGTGTGCTTCTGTGTGCATGCTGTCAAATGCATTTATCTCTTCTCTATCTGAACCACTGCTCATCCTTCACTGTCCGACAGAGGGGAAGCTTCGCTCACAGAGACAATCACCACCTGCTGGGACTCGGCTCATCTGAGGAAGAGGAAACATCTGATTGGTCACAGTCAGGGTCCAGTGATGGGCAGTATTTCTGATACATGTATTTAAAATACGTACTTCAGATACAAAATATTATTTTGTAATCCGTATTTTACGGAGATGATGAAAAGGCCTTCATATTTTGCATCAAAATATTGACCATAGACTGTATATATAAAAAATGACATGCTCAGCAGGTAGGTGTGTGTGTGTGTGTGTGTGTGAGAGAGAGAGTATGTGTAATGGATGGTCACTTTAAATGATCTGTTCACTAACAGGAGCCGACACAATAATCTGCTCGTTTGTCGACTTAACTGGAACGCCAATACTGTATCGACCAAAACATCAGCCACGCAGAGACCTTCATTAACCTGCCATCTGTCTCTCTCACACACACACACACTCTCCCACACACACACACAAAGATGAGAATCCCATCTACCTGCAGTAAAGGCTTTTCATTTTCAAATGTCTGTCTTCAAGTTTCTTTTATTTTCGATTTATTTAAAATTTTATATGTTTTTACTAAAATCATAAACCCATATTTAGTTTATTTTCTGTTTTTTTTTTTAAATTAAGATGCCAACTTGCGAACTTGTGTTTGTATTGATTTAATTTGAATTTCTGAATCTGGAGTATATCGTTAAATTCCTATGATATCCTGTATTTTATTTGTATGGTCGCTGCACGTAACTTTAAATATGTGATACAGTAGGAGGTCGTTTACTCACTCACTCACTCACTCACTCTCTCATCTCCTACCACTTTATTCTCCACATGAGCTTCGCGGGAGGTGGAGCATCCAATTTGCCTAATCCCAAAATCTGCATGTTTTTGGACTGTGGAAACTGGAGAACCCGGAGAAAATCCACACACAGGGAGAAAGATTCATGCAGAAAGGTCCCAACCGGGTCACAAACCCCGGTCTTCTCCCCGGAGTGGTAACCGCTGCACCAACCGTGTGGCCCGTTTGGAAGGAGGTGATATTGGAAAAGTTAGGTATACTGTCAAGTTTGCAGAAGAAGATGCTGATGATTATGATGATGCATAAGAAGGAGGCAATGATGGAAGAGGAGGAGGAAGCTGAAGAACAAGATGACGGTTGGGTAAAAATGTTTCACAATAAGATCACAGTCCTGTGTTGAACGTGAGCTCGTTATGACCTGCAGAACGAGGGAATTAGACTTTTCCTGTCAAGTGTTGGTGGCTGCGGAGGTTTCAAAAACATTCATGGACCTCATAGACTCGTCTTCAGGGATCTGTCACAGCCACATAACAGACACATTTCTCCCTGGTCGTATTTAACAAGCATGGGCTCCATTTGGTTCCATTGCTGCTCTGTGGTCCCATGGTCCCTGAACACATCAGAAGCTGTAATGCCAGCACATTGTCTCACTAATAGTTGAGGACCCTCACCCTGCCCTGGCCCCGCCCCTTCTCTCCTGGGTCCGCACACACCTTGTTAAGTCCCACTTTGTTTGTGTCCCGCGTCCTCTGACAGTTAAAGCGGTGACGAATGGCCATTATTATGGAAAGAAGGTTACTTTTATACACGGCTCGTGGCGCTGGGGGGGGATGGGTGCCGCCACCGGCTGCTCCATCACTGTCAGGAAAACTAATGATAAGATATCATAAGACACAGGACGGCCATGTTAAGATGGAGTGGCCACCAGCCAAGCTTTCATCAGCTGCCGCGTGTGCGCTCAGCATTCATCTTGATTCTGCATCCACTTGCACTTATTTTGCTTTGCACCTGCAGAAATACGTCAAACTCCTGAGCGTCTGTGAGGAATCTATTTGCACATTTCAAATGAGTAATGATGATTAAAGTGGCGCTTGTGGTCTTTAATTTTGCACAACTTCCGGTTCTGTGTTTGTTCGTCAAACTGTGATGGATTGATGGGTGCTGGCGACTCACTGCCGAACTATAGTGAGTGAGCAACACAGAAATGAATGTAGACCAAACAGTTTGAACAAAACACATAAAAACACTCAGAACCTGGCAAAGGTTCGGCTGGTATAAGACCTTTCTTTCTACTTTAAGTCCTGCATCTTCTTACTCTTTTGTAACTTATACAGATATCATCTACTATTGTTATTTGACTGTCTTGTAATATATACATTATCACTTAATCCTGTTATTATGGCGAGTGCAAACATCATCAAGACATTAACCCTTTAACACAGAGTGTATCGCTGAGGACACGTTGGCACAACGTTGGCAACGGTTTCTGAAAGCTGAGAATTTGGAAGCTGGAGAATTAGCATCTTTGTTACCTGAGAGAGGAGAACGTGGGAAGCACACCTGTGCCTAGTTTCCTGTTTTTGCACATTGAGACACAAAGACTTAAAAAAGGTTAATGTAAATGTGTTTTTATACCGTTCAAATTTCAGATTTAACAATCATATTAAATATGTTGTTCATGTAGAACATTCATTCTAAATTGTCTAAACAGTATTTTGACGTGCAGTAAATTGTAAATGATTGCCAGATATTGAAAGTTGCTCTGGAAAAGGTTGCAAAATCACTAAGTGATGGTTAAAATAAGATAGACATTTTAAGGGTTAGGTGTTACAGGATTATAGTTGTAGACTTGAAGCATGAAGGTTTCCTCTCAATTTAATCAAGGTTAAATCCCATATGAGACTCAGGATGTGAATCTGGTCTCTGGAGTCTGTATCCAGTGTCCTCTCCCTGGCCTTGTCTCTGACAGAAGAGCTCACAGACTTCTTGTCCTTGAATGTCCACAGCGGAGTTCACGTGTTGGAAGCAAAAGCATGTGGAGCTCCACAGAGGAAACAAGAAAAGTTTTAATCAGAGAGCAACACTTTGTGCAGGGGGCCGTGCTGCATTCAGGGCCCTATTAAAAAAACATCTGTCTTTGCCCCTGTCTGCTTGATGGATGGATTAGAGGCTCTGATTGTTTTCCCGCTGCAGTTTCATTGAAGTTCCCTCCCAATTAATTGAAAGCGTCTCCTGGCTAAGCCGTGGAAAAACACTTCCAAACACGCGTCTTCGAGTTTCCACCGGACGATTCCCCAAATTGGAGTTTGTGGTTTTGTCGCGTGTTTGAAAAGGATTTTTGAATGAATTAGCGAGCAGGAACAACGTCGGCACTGTGCTGCTTTTAAATCACAGTTAATATCAAAACAAAAGCGAGCGCTAATCTCTTGGTGATTGAATAATTATTTGTTCGGCTCTAAATATATGCACGGAGCAAGACACAGTGAAACCTCGTCTACTTTAACAGTGAACAAGTCAATGTTTGGACCTGGACTTACTGATCACTCACAAACCGAGGACGAAGTTTCAGAAGTGTCAAATATGACTGAAGGTCTTTCCACAACATTTGTGCTTTTATTGTTTGATATATTCACACATTAACAATATTTTTCAGACCTAAATCCTCTCTTGCAACCAAATAAAGACTTTTGCAAACAAACATGGTGGACTCCCAGGAAGAGGAGCGACATTATAATGGGCTCGGTTTAAAGTAATGAAAACAGGTCTTCATTTTACCGTGGTAATAAATGAATGAAAAACCTAATTCTAAACATCGTATTTAATTTCTGTTGATAGATCCCCCTAAATTCTGCATAAAAGAGAATTATTAAATGCAGTGCTACAACAAGGGCATGCCAGAACCACCCTGGGTAAAATAATACGACTAATAATAATGAATAACAATAACAAAAGCTGGGAAAGGTGATGGAAATATTGTAAAAAGATCCTCTGACGTTGGTCATCAATTTATAACAAAAACTAGTCAGAGAAGAAATACAATTTTGAGTGTCATAAGTTCATAATACAGTAGGTTCTTCAAACAATTGTTTGACGAGATTAATACATTAATACAACTTTGTATTCTCCTTTTCATGTATTCACATTTATGTCTCTATCATAGCAGCTTCTCTTCCTGGTGTCACTCATTTGACAGTGATTTGAATGGAAATGGACGTTTGTTCATATGTCTCTATCATAGCAGCTTCTCTTCCTGGTGTCACTCATTGTTGATGTCACTCAGATATAATATGTGGCACTTTACAAATAACTTTTTTTTTTGTGACCAGGCTAAAATCTCTGAGTCATCGTTCCTTCCTCGTTCTAATCTTAAAAACAGATTCGACTCGGCTCACAGAGTTCCGGGCGGCGCAGCCACACTCGCTGTGACTCGCTGTGTAAAGACCATCATTTCCTTTTGTCCCGCGCCATCTTCTGTCTTTATTATTGCATAACAGAGGAGTAAATACAACAGATTTATCCTCTCTAAAGACTTCCTTGTCGGCCACCCCTCCCCTGACACCACACTCTGGTTTTGATGAATGTGGCACGGCCCAGTGAGCCCGAGCCAGTGTGCCGGGGGGGGGAGAGTGGAGACGGAACAACAATAACAACAACAACAGCAGGAAGAAAACAAAAAAGGTTGTGGCGAGATCATGGGAGGATTGAGGAAGGAAAGTGTTGTGTATCAGAAACATTAAGGATGTCATGTGCTGTAACGCTGCTTTCCTCTGGGCTCGGCTGATAATAACGCTGGGCTTTAGAACTCGTCTGACATCGAATACGCCGCCTCAGACAAGGGCCCTTGACAGACCGCAGCTTTAATACCAACCGAGCCTGTGGCCTCAGGGACAAAAATTGACATCGTCTGGAGAGCGAAGCAATCATCCGGCCTGGTATTACCGAGCATTTATGTCTGAACTGAGCGCAACACAGCAAATCTTGACCTAAAAGAAGCCTGTTATTCCATTTTCCTTCCAGACAACTCAGGAGCTCCCTGTGAGCTTTGCAGTCGGGGGGGGATTTCCTGCGGGTTATCTGTGGGTTTAATTCACTGATTCGTCAATCTGTTTTCTCCAAACGACACCGAGTACATGAGCCCAACAGCAGCAGGAAAGGAAAACTCCGACATGGTGAGATATGATCCGGCAGAGCTTCTGTTTTTCAGAGTAAATAGTCGGGCGATCAGAGCAGGTAAAGGCGAGGAGCAGAGAGCAGAATCACTCATCAGTGTCGACACTCCTCGGGGTCAAACGGCACATTTTAAAAGCCGCTGACAGGAGAGAATGCAATTGACTTGACCGGGGAGGAAAATACAGACGTGGTCCACTGAGGTCACATGGTGTTATTTATAAAGTAAATGATAGGTTTAAGAGCCACAGGTGAAACTCGTCATCCTTACATCTGTTGTGTGTGTACCTTGTATGTCTACTCTGGTGTTGGGCTCAAGACACATTTTCCAATGAGGGCAATAAAGTATCTGTCTGTCTGTTTAATTATTGTAGTAAAAGAAGCTGATTTTCTACTTTGCAGTTGTTTGCTTGGTTACAGAATACAGTCTTTATACACAGTTTCTAATTGTTGATATACTGTTACAAATCTTTCCTTCCCTTCCCTTCCCTTCCTTTCCTTTCCTTTCCTTTCCTTACCTAAACTCACTCTTGAAGTGTGTGTTTCCTGACCTTCTGACCCGTTCCTGTAAATATCTGAGGAGAAGGTGTAACTGAAAGAATAAAGAAAGAGATTTCCGCGTGATGTCTCCTCGGGCGGCGCTTCGGCATAGCGCCCCGGGATCTGGACATCAGCAAACACCTCTGGGGTCGACCTGAGCGCTGAGCAAACGTCCTCTCCGGCCTCATTTCAGCCATTAGAGCTGTGGACTCAGCCTTCGCTGGGAGGAGACGGCCTCATTTCCTCATCCATCCTCCTCTTGAGACCACAACGAGCAGTTTAAGTGATTTCTCTGCGAGCAGTCCCATAAGTGCAGCAAACATCCCCCTTTAAAGCCCCGTGAATTGTAAAACATGATAGTGTGTGATGTTCCCTGTTTTTTTTCCCCGACGCGTCTTTTTAAAAAGCTCAGCCATCACCGCCGCCATCCGAGGAGACAAACTAATTAAATTGGTACATTTTACAAGTCTTACTCAATAAATCTGAATAAATTAGCAAGGCGTTACTAAGGCTGCTACATTAAATTTGCATAGTGCATTTAATGAATATGCAACTGCGAGTGGAAAGGTCTGCCACTGTGAACCCCGGCGAATTAGCATAACTACTTCCAGCATGTTTCTTAAATAATGCTCTCATTTGCACATCACTGAGTTGGCTAATTCTGGCGTCGGCGAGGGCGGCCTCGTAATTAAAGAATCCTAGTTAAATTTTTAATGAAGTTTATGTTACATCAATCCTGACAGTAATGAGGGGGACGGGGAAACAAAAAGGCTGCTAATAATTAAATTCACAAACCAGTTTGAGGGACACTAACTCCTGAGGAGGAATTACATGACTAATTATTAATTAAATATTCATAGCATCACGCCGCAGAGAGAGAGGCAGAGGTGGCAGCAGCTTACAGGGAGCTGCCGCCCTGACGCCGGCAGAGCCCAGATGCCAAACTGCTTTTATCTGCGAGAGCCTTGTGGCGGCGCTCCACACTGCCATTAAGTCTGATGACCCTTAAAACAAAAACAGGATGTAATTGGTAGTTAAGTGTTGCGGTTTAGTCGTGAATTGGTCCAACGGCTTCAAACCTGCAATACAGATTCAGTTTAATATGATGGAACGGCGAACGCTGACGATTCAAGATTCTGACTTTTGACCTCGTTGCGCGACATGTCCACAGGTGTGGACACGAGTTTGGTGAAGGTCAAAGTTGAGATTTTTGATTTAGTTTGGTGTCATGTGAAATGTTTGCACTGGAACGATGGTGTTTCATCATGTTTCATGTGCTCTTGACTTGTATTTGTCACCTCTTTAGGACCTTTTCTGGCATAGACACTGACCTCATAGAGACCTGGTCCTGATGAGGCAGAATCTCATTTCTGAGGTGCTTCAATACAGGACTAAGATTTGAATTGTTAGGTTAAGGTTAAGGTTAGGCATTAATTGCAAATGGAAAATGTTGATATGTGTGTTTGTTTGTGTCAGAGAGCACTGGTGAAAGTGATTAGCTTCCATGTTAAATGTGATGTTATTGTGAGTTGATGGCAGTTTTAAAGGTGCAACAGATCCCACACACATACCCAGTCTGAGTATACATGCAGAGTAGAAAAATCTGACTCCAGTCCGACTATGTAGTAATCGGACTATGACATTAAGCAAACGGAATTACTGTCTTAGTCCGACTAAAATCTGACTTGTAACATGCATGTAGACTGTTAAGTGTACTCAACTACCATTGAAACGACTGGACCCCATATCTTCCAGTTTAAAGTGTTTGCCAGTTTAGCCTGTTTAAAAACCCAGATGTCATATTCAGAATCTTAATTCTAAGTTTAATGCAAGCGCTGCCTTCAGGGAGTGTTGCACACAACTTCCCATGTCGTAATAATTCGGTAGTACCACGTTAACTCAAAAGAGATGGTGATTATTTAGCCATTTCATAGTGACAAAAACTTATTTAAAGGACCAAGATGAAGTTGACCCCAGAATTGCTTCCCTTTGGTTATGTTGCATGCAGCAAAAGTTACGAAATGTTCAACTTGCTGAGCAATTTAGCAATATAGCAACTCTTACCAGATAGTGAGCCATCCCTGCTTCCAATAGCCACCAAGTCTCAGACGTGCCAACATTCTTGTGAGTTGGCATTAATTCCAAAGGAATCCCTTAAGTAACTCATAAGTGACAGTTTTTTGTTGTTTTGGTCTCTCCACGTCTGAACGTCGATGAATAAAGTTGTGTGGGGAAACAACAGTATCAGCCAACATCAACAGCTTGCAAAAAAGCTTGCAGTAACAGAATCCACTAACCTATCACTAACTCTCCTGTCATTTCAGATCCCGCCCTCCATGCAATCTGCTCATTCCCCTCACCTGTTGTTCCACACCCCCTTCTCCTCACCTGCAACGCATTAGTTCCTCTGTGTGTATATATCCACTCCCCTGACCTCTGCATCATTTTCTTGTGTTGATGCTGAACTCTCTAGCAGCAGCCTAATCTGACCTGTTTCTATGACGACGTGAACTGAACTTTCTTTCACTCCCCCCTCCTGCAACATAATCGTGATTTAAAGTTTCTAACAGAGAAATGCAGTCAAAACCACGACATAATGAATCTGACATCAACCTATAAAACAGTCTGATATCAACCTGAAAGGTCGGGAAACACAGGAAACTGGCCTTGGTGGAGTTCTTTCTCTGGTTTCAGGTGTTTATCCGGGCTGATTTCAGGATGTTTTATGACAGCCTATGTGGCTGCAGCTCTGTGATCAGGTGGTGCGTTCACAGCCTGACGCAGTGATCATCTGTCAGAGTGGCTCTTAACAAGCTCTGACGCTTCATTCACTGCTCCTCAGACGGTAATTGCGCCGCTAATTAGCAGCTCTCCCGAAGAACGCCCGCCCGATCACTAATCAGCGCCCAATTTGCTTAATCAGCGGTTTAATTGAAATAATGGCCTCCTGCACACAGAGTCACCGGAGCGTGATCAGACCTGAAAGAGAGAGACACACTGCTGGAGGCTGAGCCAGAGCTTTGTCATAAGTGTGAAATGTGTGTGGTTTTAGAGAAAAGCTTTTCATTTCGTAAGAAAAATAAACACCTGATTGTTGACTAAATTCTTACGTTATGGAATGGACGCTGTTTCGTTAGCTCCTCCCATTGAATGTGGACAGATGCAGCCGAGACAGGCTCCACCCACAATAACTGATATTTTATTGCTTAAACTTTTTTCATTTTTATATTAACAAAGGAACGCCCTCTTTCTCTCTCTGAACTGCTCTGTGATTGGTCAACATTTCCTGTCACTATGTGACATTCCTCAAGGCAGGAAACAGAGCCTGAGGAGTCTGAAGTTCCCTGTCAGATCGTTTATTTATTATAAATAAATACAAATACACTTCATCTCCAAAATGTTCAACCTCAGCTCTCAACCATGTTTCTCAATCCTGGTCCACGTTTTAGATGTTTCCCTGCTCCAACACACCTGATTCAAATAAATAGCTCGTTAGTAGTCCTTTGCAAGAGCTTGTTGACGAGCTGACTATTTGAATCAGGTGTGTTGGAGCAGGGAATTAAACATCGTCGAGATGGTGGGAGGATCATGGCGGAGATGGTCGGCCTCGGACAGCAGGAGGTAAATAACACGCTGACCCTGACACACTCACACACACTCACAAGTGTGTGTGTGTGTGTGTGTGTGTGTGTGTTTGACCTTTGTCCTCTCTGAGTGTTTACTGAATGGAGGCAGGAGGATGGACTGAGCTTGTCCTCATCTGAAAGTTAATTAGTTGAGTTTATTATCCAACATTTAATCCTATTATCAGATGTTTGTTGACTTAGAGGAGCGGGATGGGATGATGGGAGTTGGAGTGTTCATGTGTGTTGGTGGTTGAGAAGCTGAATTCCCCTTAGATGTCTCCTCCTCTCTGAGTTTTATGTATGTATATATATGTATATATACATATATATACATATATATATATATATATATATATATATATATATATATATATATATATATATACATATATATCAGGTCAGGCCAAACTAAAAGAGGCATCAAGGACAGTAACATTTTGTAAAAGAAAATGATTTCTTGTTTGAACTTGTATGTTACTATGGTGCAAGTAACTGTCATTACTCAAGAGGTCCAGCAGCAACAACAGATAAGATAAGATGAGATAAAGATAAGATAAATTTATTTATCCCTCAAAGGGGAAATTCACTTTTTCCAGCAGCAAAAAATTAGACAACACGAAACAAGCAAGGGATTAAAGAAGGTAAAACAGATGTGCATTATGCACAGAAAAATGTTATGGACATTATATACAATGAATGAAGGCTAGAGAAATATGTGTTTACTCAACCTGTGTTTACTCAAGTGTGCAAACGTACACTGTTTCTCTGGAGGTTAAAGTGAAATCTTGATTGTGATGTGATTTCTCCAAGTGTTTTTTTTTTTTATCAGAATCAGAAATACTTAGCCTTATTAACCCCCAGGGGAAATTGTTTATGTCACAGGTTGAGCCTGACAGTACAAAAGTGTAAATAGACTAAATAGTACAAAAATACCAGGCAGGTTTGAGTTCCTGTGTCGCTCTGTAGTACACTTTGGGAGAACGAGTCTTTGGCTGAAGGCGCTCCTGTGTCTGACCAGCACATCATGGAGTAGCTATATCCACTCAGTCAAAGTACTAGTTTCTCGTCTACATGCTCCTTTATTCACTCACAATTCTAGCGCAATCCTATACGGGAGACTTGGTTCTGCAGAGGACATTTTAAGTGTGATTTTTCAGCCTCGAACAATCACTCAACAATTGTTTGAACACAGTGATGATCATGAGTAAGTAAGAGAAAGAATGAAGCCTTAAAATGAGCCTTTAGTCATGATCTTAACAGAGGCTGCCATCCTGCACCATCCTGAGCATTTTGACAGAGAAGCTTCAACACAAACAAAAAAATAACAGCGTCCTCTCTGGAATGCAAAGGCCAATATAGTTCTCTGGTGCATTTAGAAAAGGCACGTGTGAGCAGAGGAGTCCTCCATTTGCTTGAATCTGGAGTCTCGTCATTAGATCTAACACAAAAGACTTAAAATACTTTATTTATCTGTTTTGATGAGTTACACCGACTGTAAGCAGGAGGAAGCGATATATTGGGCCCATGTACAGGGACTGTTTCTTTAAAAATAGCACATAGTAAACTAGTAACTGAGAGATTTACATTGTTGTGAATATCCTCCCGATAAATCAGAAGCTCTAATAGAGGCCAGTGGATCTGACTGGGGGGTTGTAGGCAACGTGCTGATAGGTAATGGCCATGACACATTCACTGGCACCCATCCATTTATTTCATAATAAGGGTCTGGCTAAGCTGCAGCAGTGGCAGCGGTGGGGGTTGGGGGTGGTGGTGGTGGTGTTGGGGGGGCTCATTAATCTGTCACAAATTAGAGGCTCAGTGGCGACTGCAGCGGCAGTGGAGGAGTGTTTAACCACACACAGGTTTCCCGGCTTATTATCTGGACACTGTTCTCGCTGAGATAATGCAGCAAACAACAACAACAACAGAAGAAGACACTGTAAACCTTTTTATTATTCACATTACTTTCACACAAATGTAAAACAGTTCTGAGCGTGTGAATGCTGAATCAGCACTGACACCACGCTTTCCTCTTCTTTCTTGTTCTTGGCTCCCCCCGTGTCGGTGTTTGGTCGATTTCAGCCGTTCGTGTTTTGAATCTTTTCAGCTCACTGATTTTAGTTTTCTGCAAATGTTCCTCTAATTGAAAACTGTTAAAGATACACGCTGACCCGCTGCCTCTTCTGCCGTTTGATCTGCATAACTTTTAAATATACATAAATGCCACTTTCACTCAAGCCGTTGTCAAAGGAGTTCACGCCAATCAGCTCCACTCAATTCTGCTTCTCAGACATTAAAAAAAAACACAACAGCAACATTGTGCTATAGGTAAAAGCTGTAAAAGGTTGGTGTATTGTGGAAAATGCCAAGAGGAGAAACTCTGGATGTTAGGCAGGATGATTATGACAAGGCACAGAGTAGCAGAGGGGTGAGGGCATGTGTCATGTAGAGGTACCGCAGTGTTTTGGTAATTACTCTGAAGTCCACATAGGAATAGGATAGAAATAATGCTGAGGTACAAGGATATAACATAAATAAGTAGAAGAATTTTAACAAAAGATCCATAGGGTGATGACTCTGGTTTTCCAATGATCTGATTGGCTGTTTATAACAACTATTTGTATCTGTAAATGATTGATATCATGTGGGATTTATTTGGGAAATTAATAAATATAAACACAACTAGTAATATCAGTAATGAGTGATCATACCTGGCCACATTATTTTCTGTCTTTTTTTTTCCCCATGCAAATGTATTTATTCATTATTTGGACAAAGACAAATAATGAACAACATGTTTCAGGAACAAATTGTATAAACTCAGGCTTTCACCTGGTCTTGAGATGTTTTGTGGCTCATGATGATTTACCTTGTGTGTGAGGACGATGCATAATGATGATGAGCGGCTGAGGCATCTGAAAAACACACACACACACACACACACACACACACACACATTCATTCTGATAATTAATTTCCATAAATATTATCTGAGCTTTGAGTTTTATATTTCAAGTTGTTTATAATGTCATTGTAACAATGCCATTATTATTATTATTATTATTATCATTAGTAGTAGTAGTATTAATAAAATATAATTATTATTGTTACAATTAGTATTAATAGAATCAAACATCATTATTTTAAAATTCAGATTTTTTTATATACTGACCAGAATTAATGAATAATAATAATACCAACAATGACATTTTGCATATAAAATAAATTGTAACTATGACATAAAATGTCTCAAAAATGAATCTGGGATCCTCCTAAATACATGTTTATTTATCCACTTAATGTTAACATGAAATTACATTTATATTTACAAGTTATTTATGAGCATCAACCTACAAACTGTACTTAATAAATTAACTGGAAGGTTTAATACATTTTTAAAATAAATATTTTCTGCTGAAATAAGCAGTTCAACTGCAGATTATTTTATAGGTAAAGAATTCGAATGCAGGAATATTAAATTACTAGTCAACAAGAAAAAGTAAATACATGTAACAAGGATTAATTATATCAATGAACACTGCCATATATTTGTATTGTAAATAAAATAAAATAAAAAATTTGTGAATTAATTTAATTGTTTTTTCTCCTGGTACCTTCACTGACCTGCGGATTTCAGGACCTCTGTTTTCTGAGCGTGTCTCTGCATCTTGAACGAGCTCCGTAGGATTATCAGCTCACAGGTCAAAGGTCAGACGTGTGAAAGTGGCTCTCGGGTGTGTCTCCCCTCCGCCTCCTCCTCCTCCTCCCCCGCTCCTCTGGGAGCATTAAGGCCTTCAGTTTCTCCACTTTTAATCTTTGCTTTTGTTTCGCCTCTGAAATGATTTGTCGCCCAAAAAAAATAAAAGAAGTGAAACATGACAAACAAAAACAAATAAACATGTTAATTTAATAACACGTGATGGCATCATAAAAAAAACCTGCTGTCTTGGTTTTAACTAAATAATCTGATGTTTTTTATAGTCACTCAATTAACTAATGACTCTCATATATAATTAATTGTCATAATCAGTCTGATAAATTCGTTCAGATTCATGCATCACTTATATTATTTGAAATCCTTGAAATATGATTGTAACAATAATAATAATGGTTATTATTATTATTAGTATACTAATAATAATAATAATAAATGTTTTATATGCACGCACAACTTAACTGTAATTCTGTTTTTTAAAAAAGAATAAAAACATGTAAAAGACAAACTAATAAAAAAGGATTTTTAATTTTAGGTCAATATAATTATCAAATAAATTACATTTAATACATTAACCGAAGTCTGACTAAAACATAATTTATTCTGAATAACTAATTCATTTAATGGGGCGTTTATTTATAGGATAAAAAAATGTGGGGGTAAAAAAACACAACATTTTGTGCAAATTTGTAAATTAAAACAATGTGTAGGTATTTTTTGTAGTAGTTGTTTTTAAAGCAATTTATGTATTGTTATTAGTAATGCTTATGTCATTGTCATAAGTTTGATGAGACTGAGCATTTTCTTCTCACTGACTGGAAAAAAAGCGACATAAAACATAAAAGAGACAAAAAAACGCCCATAAAAGCTGCTCAAACGGCAGTTTTCAAACTCTCTGCGGCTCCATTTGTCAGCGCAAATTAATGAGTGGTAGACACACACACACACACTTACCTCCGCAGAGCGCAGCGCAGTTTGCCCCACAAACCTCCCCGTCACTCTCACCTCCTCACTCGGCTCTCCTCGCCTCTTTTTGCCGCCTCGCCTTCAAATGAAAACGACGTGTGTGTTGGCTTCATGTAAATACGTGTAAATGAACCTCACTCACTCGCTCCTGTTTCCTTCTCTCTCCGCCCTGCTCCGTCTCTACCTCCCTCCCTCCCTTTCCTCCTCCTCCTCCTCCCGACTGTGGTCATGTGATGGCGTAGAAGTGGCCCATTAATGAAGCTCCTCTCCGGGGGTCTTTTCTGCTCCTGTCACCGCCGTCCAGCCCACACACGGGACACATCGACAGAGGGACATGGAGGTGGCAGCAGCAGCAGCAGCAGGAGCAGCAGCAGCAGCCGCTTAGCGCAGCTCAGCAGCGGGGAAGGAGGAGGACGTGACGCCGCGCTGCACCTGCCGAGGAACTGCTGAGCAAGCAGACAGGAGAGAGGAGAGGAGAGGAGAAGAGGAACCAGTAGCTGCTTTTCACCAACTTTTTTCCCAACTTGTCTGCGGAGTTGTTGTTGTTGTTGTGCGTAATAGACGAGACCATGCGTGCCAAAAAACACCAGGCGAGTTCACTCCCGTGTGCCAATGTAGTTTGAGGAGTTTGGACAAAGTTTGTAATAAGTGAGGTGACACTTCTCTGCTGATTCTTATCCGTACCCGGCTCGGTCCAGTCCGGCCCAGCTGAATCATGCCGCGCCCCGGGAGGAACACGTACAGCGACCAGAAGCCCCCGTACTCCTACATCTCACTGACGGCCATGGCCATCCAGAGCTGCCCGGAGAAGATGCTCCCGCTCAGCGAGATTTATAAGTTCATCATGGACCGGTTCCCGTACTACCGGGAGAACACGCAGCGGTGGCAGAACTCCCTGCGCCACAACCTGTCATTCAACGACTGCTTCATCAAGATCCCCCGCAGACCGGACCAGCCCGGCAAGGGCAGCTTCTGGGCTCTGCACCCATCCTGCGGGGACATGTTCGAGAACGGGAGTTTTCTGCGGCGCAGGAAGCGCTTCAAGGTGGGCAGCATGCAGGCCACGGACTCGCTGGCGCCCAGCAAGCCGCAGGACGCGGCGCACTACCTGCAGCAACAGGCCAAGCTGCGGCTGAGCGCGCTGCACGCCGCCGCGCACCTGCCACAGATGCCGCCCGGATACAACCTGAGCTCCGTGTCTCAGCCGTCCAGCTTCAAACACCCGTTCGCCATCGAGAACATCATCGCTCGAGAGTACAAGATGCCGGGCGGCCTGGCGGCCTTTTCCACCACCGGCTACCCACTGCACAACCAGCTGACCTCGGCCTGGCCTCACATGTACGGCCACGGAGTGATGGACACCACAGCTCCCATCTCCATGGCGACCGGCGACTACTCGCCCTACGGCATGCCGCTCAAATCCATCTGCCACGGTGGACAGACTCTGCCCGCCATCCCGGTGCCCATCAAACCCACGCCCACCTCATTGCCGGGGCTGCCCGGGATGCCCACACACATCCCGGCTTTTCTCGCGAACTCGCCCCAGTCTCTGAGCCCCACATCCCCGCAGACAGCCAGCCCGGCCGCCCCGGGAGAGGCGCTGCCTTCCTCGGCCTCGCTCCAGTCCGTGGTGGCGGTTCACTGACCGCAGTCTAAACCCCCGTTCGTTTTATATTAAAATACAATTTTAAAAAAAGACTTTAAAGGGACAAAAACGACAAACTCCTTCACCTAAAAAGCAGAGTTTCGAAGGTGTGCGTAATCATTTTTGTATTATTATTTTAGTGTTTGTTAGTTTTTCTGAAGAGAAAGTGATGAATGATGGGCGCGTGAAGTTGCAGCAGGTTGAACTTCTGCTCGGCACAAAAGTCACAAATAACGATCATTTGTAACAAAGTGAAGCGCGTTTGTTTTTTACCTCCTCACATTCCCTCACTGGTGACAAATGATCCGGAATCTTTTGTGTTTCGGAGTCTTTTCTCCTCAAACTCAAAGAAATGTCGCAGATTAATGACTCTAGTTTTATTCCCCCTCTCTTTGGCCTCTGCTCTTTCTTTTCCGCCACCGGAGCAAATTAAGTTAATTAAAATAGAATATATTAATAATAAACCCACACATACAGACACTAAAAACACAACAGGCGAAATGTTCAATAAAATGCAAACATGTATTTGAAAAAAAAAATCACCCAGTGTTTTTTTTTCTTAATTCTTCTTTATTATTTCTTAAAAATGTGGATATGAACAATCAAAGAAAATCTTCAAATCATTTGTCAGACTTTCTGCACAGTTAAATAAAACACTACAGATATTTGACCTAGAACGCAACACTCTACTGTCTCTAATGCACTTTTTTTAAAAAAGAAAAAGAGGAAAAAAAGAAAATTAGATATGTTTTGTTTTCTTTCAGTGGTTGAAACTGTTATTTTGATTTAAAAAGCTTTTATTTTGAAAGCTGTGGTGCTTCATTGACCCGCCGTCAGTGTGTTCGTATTTGCTGCTGCATGCTCCAACTGTCTGAAAAAAAGAAACATATTTCAGTGATTGTATGTTTGTTTTTAGTTTATTTTTTTTAGTTTGTGTTTTTCTCTTTTTTTTTTGGTCTGAAAGCAGAAAAAAAGCATGAACACGAACAGGCTTTTCTTTATTCTGTCTGCTCATTCACACCCATTAAAAACAAAAATCCTGCTATTATTAACATTTGTCCCTGGTTTATTTTGTTGCATCACATTTAAAACGAAAAATTTCTTTTTATATATATAGTTTTATAATATCTACAAATATCTTCTTCTATCTTTCTTTCTTTAGATTAATTCTCTAAATGAAGGTAGGATTACGAAATTAAAATGTGCTTTTTTTAACATCCAAATAACCTCTTCAGTTCTTTTTTTTTTCTTTTCAGCAGGTTGAGCTAAAACATGTCATCTGTCAAGTGATCTGTCAGATTTTATAGCCGCCCTCAGATCTTCTTTAAATTTTAAGAGAAAAGCTGTAAATATTTAATGAGCTAACACCTTATTATTAGATCTGGCACAAAGTTAAACACAACAAGACTTTGACTGCGGTAATTCAATCATTTGGATGAATCGTTTTAAGTGTTTCTGGGATCTTCTTACATTTTTTCCTTCTCTTTTACAGAAAAGAGAAGCTATTTGAGGAAATAATTAAGTTAAATGAAAATTGTTTTGCCGTAGCCCTGGAAACATCTCCTTATTTGTTCCACCTGTTGCAGAAATCCTTGTAAGAGCAGCAAACACTCAGTGTGACATGTTCTGAAAAAAAAATGAGCAGGAGGATTAAATTGCTTCACTCTTTAGAACCTGATGGAAAAGTGAAAACAGAGTCACACATTCTCCCAGAATCCCAGATGTTGCAGTTTGTTTCTGCAAACCACATTTAACAGTTGGTCCTGGTTAATGTTTAAGACGCTGGAAGATCCATTAAAAAATGTTCATGGATTTTCCTCACAGTGTCAACATGCTCTGCAGAGTTAAAGTCCACACATGCAAAGATCCATAACAGACCATTTCTCTAACCGGCTCCCTATGGTCAAATGTCCTGATAGTGTGATCGGCATTGTTGCAGTATAATTCCCAGCATGTGTGACCCCCCCAGCATCAATCGAATGTTCACTTCTGTGTAGAGAATCCATCTTCCTCTGTTGATATGACACACGCCAACATGTTTTTTCTGTTCTCTGTGTACATAATGCACAAATGTTTCCCTATGGTTTGCAAAAAAAAGTAAAATATCAATGTTTTTTTTTCTGGGCAGACTGGAAACTGAGCCTGAAGATCCTGATCCATAAATAATGGATAATTTCAATACTGATGTTTGAAGTCTTCACACTATTCCCACCGGGGGTTTTGCAGTGTTTATATTTACAGTGTGGCTGCTGGGTGGTATGTTGTCGTGGAAATGACAGGCTGGATTTTTGTTTTATTTCAGCGACATCAAAGATGTAAATGTCTGGAGAAGGTTTCGGGGGGCTGCGTCATCTCTGCGGCATCCCATACTGCTTCCTTTTTTATCAAAGCTACTGAATATGATCGATATCAGTTTTTGATTTGATTTCAGAGAGAAACACGCTTTAGATTATTATTATTGTTATTATTATTATTATTATTATTATTATTATTGTTATTAATGCTTATAATTGTATTTGTATTCAAATATAAAACACACTGTAAATACAAGTCCAATAAGTGGATATTTATCCGTGACTGGAGACGAGAAGTGAAGTCTGGAGACGAGGTTGGTGACGTTGGAGAGGATCCGTCATGGAGAAGAACGACTCAAAAGTGGATGTTTTTTTGCAAAAACTCTTTTTATACGGTCTCTTAACTACTCGTCACATGGCCTGTTGGACTGTGAACTGTGTGCCAGTGTACAGCAGACGGGAACATGGAAGAATTTAGCCTGTACATGTGCATTTCAAGGGACTCTCAGGGCCCCAGGCTCACATGACCTGTGTGGCCCCGACACTGACTCTGTGGACATTTTATAGAGTTTTCTGACATTGCTGTGATTGCAGTCTCTGTACATACAGTATATAGCCAATAATAAAAATCTGAGGGGGGTTCTCACAAATGTCGTTGTTGTGGAGATGAATGGATGTGTGAATCAGGGTTTTGGGCAGCAGAGAAGGAGAACGATGGTGATCAAACATTAAAAATCCTCTTGGTAAAATAGTACACAGTCATTCCAGCAGACACTTTTTAACATTTAACGATCCAAAAGATTCTAAAGATTCTTCATTAGCGGTCAGTGTGTTTGGCTGCCGGTGTTTCTCTAACTGGAGTGGATTCACGACTCTGACTGGACTCTTTGATCTGATGCCACGGAACTGTCGAGCGGGCGACACAGCGATGGTTCCAGAAATTCATGTAGACAGAAAATTTAAAAAAAAAAGAAAGAAAAAGAAGTTGACTCAGGAATAAACGTGTGAGCTGCTGCATCATTTGTGACTCTGCGTCCAAATGGAAAGTGTGTGGAAAAAAAACACCTCTGAGTGTAAAGGAAACTTGTGCTGACACCTGTGACATCTGCTGTAAACTGTGGAGAACAGCATGGGGTCAGAGCTGCTGCATGAATACAAGCATTGTGCAACAGTTTCAACCGAGATACACGTTTCTCTTCTAAATCACTGAAATATCTTGAAAAGCAAACAGTTGTAGCTCAGCTGTTGTAGCTTAGGTGTTAAGACATGGTGGTGTTGGTGTCATATTGACATATTACAAATAGCAAAGTGAAGATCTGAACTGACCCTCAACAAGCAAAACAACTCTCACTCCTCTCCTGCAGCGAAGCTGTGACACGTGTCAAAGCTAATGAAGCCTTAGCTTCACAACGAAGACTATGTCTCTAAGAGTGATGTTCTCGTCCTGTTGAACTGCATTCTCAGATACCTGAACCAAGTCTACGTGTCTATAGTTGTGGTGTAAATGGAGAAATGAGGGCGATAATTCACATGTTCTGGTTATAAACATGATCAGGTTTAGGCCCAAAAACCAAAACACCTGGTCAGGGCTAGGAAATAAAAATCAAATTTTAATCAGTGACAAGTCGACACCCTCTCCATAAAAACATACCAGAACATTGTCATTACATCACAACTACCCTTTTCTGCTGCATGGAAAAAATATCTCACAGATATTTTGCATTGTTTCCACATAGAATTAACACCTATGGCAACCTCCAATCAATGTATGTTTAAATTAAAGTGAGCATAAAAAATGATCTAAGAAGCTATTTAATCCAGTTTAATTATATTCAAGCTGTGTAATTGTATAATTAGTGGAATTTCTGCGAACAATCCCATTATATGTTTTTAAAATGACTTTAGTTATTTGGCCGTTAACTAGTTCCACATAATGTCAACACAGAGACTTCATTCAAACTTGACAATGTTCAGCTCGATTAGAGTGTGATTTGCTTTTAATAATTTCCTCCAAAAACACATTTCCAGCTTCCTAGTGCAGTAGTTCTACAAACGTCAATGTAGAAACTTTATTTAAACTTCAGGAAGTTCACAGAATAAAGGACTTTCATCCCTCCATTGGGCTCTTTCATGACCTTCACAGATTTGTCACAGTTACAGTTACTATTTCATGTATTGTGTGGAGGGTTCAGAGCTGGAGTAGATGACATCACACCCTAGAGTGGAGCGATTTAGTTCAAGATTTCTATTAAACTTGAGCCCCAGTTTACAAATGTCACTTTTTTTTCATATATGAACTTCTACCATAACGTAGATACATTTGTCTAGTTTCATAAAATGTGACGACCACAGCGCAGCGACTTATAGAATTTAAACAAGAGTAACTCTGTGAGGAAATTTCAGGAATACAAACGATGGTTCTCACTTTAAAACTGAGTAGATCAGAAAGTGTCAGTCATATATGTGAGTGCAAACATCTAGAAACTTCATGTCATCATTTCAAATGAATGTATAATTACATTATCTTAAAGTGCAGCTCAACTTTATATCCCACAAAAACCCAGTGGCGCGTCAAGAGTCAAACTCCTGTCCTGCGGCTGCTGTGATGTCTCAATCCACCCTGAAAGAAATCCTTTTCCATTTGCTCAGAGTCTGAAAATGAAATGACACAACATTTAAAATGATCTATACAACCTTTATTTAACCAGGTTTTCCGAGGTCATAATAAATATTAGATTAGATATAGGAGACAGGTTACAAACAATCATTTTGATTAAAAACAGTAATGTTAAAGTCATTTTCAGTTCAGTCTGGAGAGGGTTCCACGCACGGGGAGTGCTCTTTTCCCCAATTTTGTTCTAACGCGCGGAACAGAGAGATGGAGAACTTCACTTGAACGAAGATTAACATCAACCAGTGTGTCGTACACCATAGGCATCAGATATGGTGGGGACGGTGGGGACATGTCAATTTTGTCCCCACCACTTTTACATTTTTTATCAATCTGTCATGAATGAAGAAAAACAGTTGGTGGCAGGTAGGCTACAAAATACCCACTCATGATCAACCGCTGCCTGTCTGTGTGTGTGTGTGTGTGTGTGAGGTGGAGACGTGGTCAAAGTATCCTCACGACAAAAGTTGATAAGAGTTTTGTTTCATGAGGTTGTGGTGTGGTTTGTGACGAAATACTGTTGAGCTTGTGCTTACTGTATCTCAAGGTGTATGTTCTAAACGTAAGAAGAGATTCCGAGGCTGTTATAATAGCGCTGCGCTCGTTAGCATTAGCTTGTGCTAACGTTTACGGGCGTCAATAGCTAGAGCCGTTTTGCGGCGGGGGGGTTTTTTCTATGTGTATCGTGTATCACCTGCAACACGGACGTTACCAGCTGTCAATCAGACTGGTGACCCCTCCCTCATATGGGCTGTGCTTTACTGTGTCTATTTTCCTCCGAACGGGAACATCATTTACAAAGTTATGTTCGGCTGAAGAAGAACTGAGACCATTAACTCCTCAGGAAAACATTTAGTGACGTTATTAATCATTTTTCTCATAGACTTCCATTCAAAATGACCTCGTTTTGCAACCAGCAAAGTTGCTCCCTGGTGGCTAGTCAATGTTATATTACGTCCCAGAAGAAGATATGCACTTTTTACATATGGATGAACACATCTGGCCTGGTTTGCAGGAATGCATTCTGGGAGAAGGAAGTCACTCACCCTCCTGTATCTGTGTTTGAAGACGTGCACATACGACTGTTTACTGTCACGCTGTGGAAAACACTCTGACAGTGGTGGCGTTGTTGTGAGTGAGTTTCCAGGGTTAATGTGTGTGTGTGTGTGTCTGACGGCAGCGTTTCTGCTGAACTTGCTCTCGACGCTGAAAGGACGACAGGCAGCTCCTGTGGACGTGGAAAAGCTCTTCTCCCACGGTGACGGCGGTCCTGTGTGTAAACACTGGTCGGTTTGTGGTGAGCGGTGAATTAGCAGTGGGCAGCGTCTGGGCGGCCGTGAGGGATTAGCTAGTTAACACCTCCCTGGTGCCGAACACAATGCATCCCATCAATGCACATAGGTCTTTGAGTGTGTTGCCGAGAGACAGCGACTGCTGCACTAAAAATGCCACTTTGTGAACACCCCCCACTTACACGCACACACGCACACACACACACACACACACATTCCTCCATCTGAGCTTTGTGACCACACACAAATAAAACAAATGACATTTAAAGAGGGAAACTCGCCTGTTGCTGTTGACATTCCTCCTCACACGAGAAGAAGAGAGACTTTAGAGAATAAAAGAAAAGAAACAGTCTGACACTCAAATATTTACTGACACGAACAAGGTGCACGAGGGAGGACACGAGGTGACGGAGTGGACCGAGGGAGAAGGCGTGGAGACAGTGAGGATGGTGAGGAGGGGCAGGAAGGGTTGAGAGACGACTTCTGCGCTGCTGGGCGTCACAATAAAATGACACCTGTGTCAATCAACAAATTTGTTGAGCGATTTGTAACCAGTCTCTGGTGACCTCCTCCTTAAAAGAGCAGAATCTTCTGTTTGCTAGCCATTATTTATTTTGATTTAATGCTCACATGTAATGCTCACAGTGTTATTAGGGCTAAAGTGTGTAATCGAGTGTATTGCACACTTGTGCTATTGGAAAAATTCCAGCGGTTTCTGAAAGCTAACCAGTTGCGTGTTAAGTGTTAAGTGTTAAGTCTGCATCAGTTAGTTTGGTTTACGTGGACTCCTGGTTTTATTTTGGTGAAGGGTTTTCCTGTCTTCCTGTCTGCACTTCATCTGTCTCGTTGATTCCCTGATTGTCTGCACCTGGTGTTAATCACTTCCTGCTCCTTTAAATACGCCCTCCTGCCTTTGCCTTGTGTCAGTGCGTCATATGTGTTTCCTTGTTGTGTGCCTCGCGGTTCCCTGTTGGATTTCCATGTCTGCGTCACCTTGTTCCCTGGGCATGGCTCCCTCTCGTCTGACCCGGTTTGGATTTATTGCCTGAATCAAGAGTAAGACTTTGCTTTGTTAAAATAAACTCCTCTGGGTTGAACTGAGGTCTCTGCCTCCTTGTGCTCTTGGGTCCACACTGTGTTTGAGTGTGTTACGGCCTGGACAGCATGTCAAAACCAACGTGTGGTTATTACGGTAATTTCACTCGCTCTGTTGCAGGAAGCCGAAGAATCAGCGTCTTTGTCACCAGAGAGTAGAGGGTTGGAAAAACATATAGTTTTGGCCTGTTTTGCACATTATACTGTTTCGTTAAATTTCAAATTTAACCTGTTCATGTACAACTGCAGTGTTTTTCTTCATTTTCAATTGTTAAAACAGCATTTTAGTAAATTGTAAATAACTGCCAGATGTTGGAAGTTATTCTGGAAAAAATGGACAAAAGCACTTAGCTACAGGACATTTTCTGGTCCTTTTTTTTTTTGAGCAAGAAGGCATCAGTGGAGAGAAGGAAGAAAAAAGAGAACTGACAGAACCAGACTCAAAGCTGTGAGCCCATCTGCCTAGAGGGGTTGGGGTGAAAGGAAATATGTGGGGCACAAAGTGGGAAGAGAAAGGACAAGAGGGAGGTAGGATAAAGACAGAAGAGAGAGCAGATGTATAACAATTGGATCAAGTTATAAGTTTGGACAAGACAATTCTGAATCAGTTATGAATGTGTGTTTATAGAACTACAAATTCATTTATAAATGATACCAATTTCAATTGATATTTCACTGCACATTAATGGCCACTACTTGCATTACTTTCACAGATTACTGGGTGTATAATCTGTCCTAAATACTGTATTTTCATTTTATAGTATAACTGTATGATTTAAAATGTGTAAAATACACTTTTTTACTGTAATGTCATTACAGTACACTTGCAAGTTTCCTGTACACCTACTGTCATTTCAAAAGCACAGCATTTTATTGTTCAAGGCCTATGATGATGTTATGTATTGTGACAGTGTACTTCTAGATTAGTATGTTCAATGTTCTACTCCCTTTCTTTTTTAACTCAAATGTGGGAACCTTTTTTAAATGTTGCTGTAACGCTGATTAACATTTAAAGAAACTGTCAAAACACCTGGCAAATAACAGTTGTGACACATTTAAATAAGCGTTAAAACATCTGAACGGCGTCGCTTTAACGAGCAGCGTGTTTTAGTTCCGGTTGAGTGAAACGGGACGCGACACAACTCGGGCCTAAAACATCGCAAACACAATTTAAGTTAAATATCAGCTGGACATTTGTCGTCACTGTGCTTGAGCTGTAATTAATCATGAGTCCCTCGCTGCTGCTCCTTGCATCCATTAATTATAGACTTCTGGGAGAAAGTGTGACAGCGACATGTCGGGACTCTCACACCAAAGCGTTAATTAACAAACAGTCTCTCCACCACAGAGACGTGTGTGTGATCAGACTGAGGCCGAGGAGAAGTAAGAAGATGGCGACGCGTAAGGAAGACGGAGTGTGCCGCCCTCTGCTCGCCAAATGACACATGCGTTATTTACACTGGTGACTGAATTCATCAGATGATGAAATGCGCTGAAAGATTTTCACTGTCATCAATAAGACATGAGGAAAAGATTGCGTCACTGCGGCGTTTGAAAAAGACTTTGGGGCCCGAGAGAAAGAGCACCTGAGGGCCTTCTTTCAAATTATGGTTTATACATACGGAGGAAGGCGAGAAATGGTAATAATGATAATAAAACAAATTCTAAATATCTATCTATGAAGGAAATAACCTACAATGAAGAAAACAAGAGGCAAAGGAAAGTGAACAACAAGAACTACAATTCATCATTTTACATCTTAATGGGAATTATTCATTTACATTAATCCATTAAATCAAAAACAAAACAATGCAGTTCATTAGTTTATAAATAAAACCTGTAATCTTGCAGTGTGACGTTTACATTTTTTTTATTGCCATAGAGAGTAAACGAGATGGACAGAAGGACAGACAAAAGAAATACCAAATATACTGAATTCTTTTTCTGAAGTGTTACGATGTTTAAACTAGTGTTTACACTTTCATGTTTTATTTTAACTTTTTGTTGCACCAATATAAAGATACTAGATCAATAAAAGGCATCAGAAAGTATCTGTATCAATAATTATCAATCGATAAATAGATTTTTTTTAAAATATATGTACTGAGGCTATAGTCCTGAGACTGTGACCGAACCAAAATAATTATTTAAAATAATTAAAATATTCGTCCTCGGGTATCCGCGGTCTGGTGTAAAAGCACTAATGAGCATTGTCCTCCTGTATCACAGCTCCAGAAATGCTTGTGGTGAAAATCCTCTCCGCTGGTGTCCTTGACCTGTGCCCTACCTGGTGAGACAGGCCTCAGTTTGAGACAGAATCAAGTTTTCATAATAAATAGGAGGGAGGATCTGCACGTTTGTCATCTTTATCCGTAACGTCTCTTCCTTCACCTCCTCTCTTTCACCTCAGAACCAACCTGACTCCACAGCTCAATAACTTTATTCATAAAGCACTTTAAAGACAACACAGTTGGCCAAAGTGCTGTACACAGACATGACAAATAAAAATGGAAAAGACAGTAAAACAACAAGAAATAATAAAAGCCAACATCTCAAACTGAGTTCAAAGCCAAAGAGAAAAAATGTGTTTGTTCTTGTTTTTTCGTAGCAGTATTTCAATTTAATCATGACTCGTCAGCATATTTGTGGTGCTCAGTTTGTGTTTCTATACCCGCTGACCTCCTCCTTGATTCCTGCTCTGACCTGTTGATCCAGTCCTGATGTGGAAGCTGGTTTTCCTGTTAAAACGTGTCCTCTGGGCAGATGTGGTCTTTTAGTCCCATCTGCAGGAACATTGAGCTGCCCTTCTTTTTCTCCTCAGCAAACGTGTCTTTCCTCCCGACAGTAATCTACAACGCTTCATCAATCTGCTCGTCTTGTCCCTTGAAGCGCTGGGCTGGTTCTTGGCACCTCGGCCTCTCACCGCGGCTTTGAAGTGTTGTTTTTAGGTGTTAGTTTATGGTCACTGATGGAGATAAGGTTCCTGAACAGGGCTGTAAATTAAAATCGTCAGCAGCAGAAGGGGAGGGGAAAAAAATAAGGCTGGAGGCAAGAGCACACAGAGGTCATTAAACCTGACAGAGTCTGTTATCACCTGACACATTCTCCAAATACAAGACGAACTCTTTTACAGCCAAACACCTCGACCTGCTGTACACAGCTTTTAAAACTTTTATTTAAGACAATACTCTTTTATTGCACACAAACACAAACCTATCGAACAAGGCAGTAAACTCATAACTTTTGTGTCCCCACAAGCTAAAAATGCAGATTTTCTCTATGGAATTTGATGCAGGAGATTGAAGAGTTCACAAAGTGGCACACAATTAAGGAAAACGGCAAGATACAAGTTCTTAACTTAAACACTTAACTGGTCATAGATTTTATTAGCTGAGCATTTAGTTAATTATCTAATCTGTATCAAGTCTGTGTGAGCTTTCGTCAGCAATGGAACTATTTCCTCTATTTATATTGAGTAAAATTAGCTTAATTTTGATTCCTGGGGCCTAATATGTGAATTGTGCCATCCTTAATGTGAAAAGCTGGTGGTGCACTGAATTATTCCCATGCATTGGCACTGACGAGCAGAGTTCCTCTGCAGGGGCTGAACAGTGTCAGAGTTTATTTAAACTTTAGAGCAGCGACTCAATCAACAAGAATCTGAGTGTGTCTGAGTTCATTAGTTCACACGCGGTTTACGGCCCACGTCAAAACCCACCTGACGGCTGTGGGGTGCAACAGCCAACCCCCCCCAGCTCCTCCTCATCATCATCATCATGCACAGGTGCACTATGGGAGGGCGGTGCTGCCTGCCACAAACCATTTAGAGGGGCGGTGGAGGGATTGGGGTAGAGGGAGGTTAGTTAGTGGGTGTGTGAAAAGAAAACGACACTAATTCATTGGCAATAAAAGTCCCTCCCCCCACATCTCAGCCAAACCCACCTTACCCTCCACCCACGGCTAATTGTCAGACATGTGGGGGAGGAGCCTGCTGATCAGACCCATTATATTACAAACTCCTGATGGAGATAAAAAAATACAAAAATTAAAACAATCTTTCTAGAACTATAAAATAGACCAAACTACAAAAAGGAATGAAAAGTTTAACAAACCGTGAATAACATTACAGGTTGGAATAGTGCTGAGTCAGACAGCTTAAAGGTTATTGTGACAAACAGTTCAATGATAACTGCTTAATATGTATGCGAACAGATCAAAACTATCTGCTGATACCGATATTAGACCGATACAGTCGTTTTTAGACCATTTATGAAACTATGAAGTTGTTAACAACACATTACGTGCTGAGTTCATTTCAAAGACACAATTCTACAACAGATATTGTTCTCACAAAAAAAGAATACATAAACAGCCTAAACATGACTCACATATACTGTAGGATTATTGGATTGTATCAGATTTTACATTTTTATCTGTTAATCCAGTGATTCTGACAAGTATGGGATCGATACCGATTCTCACTAATACTGATTCTCATCCCTAATTTTTATTTTCTTTAAAATAAATAAATGTATTCTTTATTTGTATCTATGATTCAGACTCTCTGACATTTAGTGTAAAGAGAAACGGCACCGACCGTACATTTAAAGGTAAAAAACGAGTCATACGAGTGTGAAACCAGGTCAGAAACCAAGCGCTTCGACTGACAAAGATGCAGGTGTCAGTGTTTGTCCCCGTCGCTGCATCACTGATGCTCTCACAGGGGGGAAAGCCTTGTTATTTGGGTCACACATGAAATCAAACAGATTCACCTCTAGCTGAGACAGATGATTTATTCAGACGCTGGCAGCCGATCCGCTCGCTGACAGATTGTTTTCTTGGAGATCTGCCTGACGGCGCCAAAGGGAAACCGACAGACCGCAGAGAAGCAGAGCTTAGCTTAGCTGAAGCTAAAGGAATAATAAAGTGTGTTGTTTCTTTATTCTTCTTTCTTTATTAGGATCACAAAGAAAAAAATACATTGGAATAAAAGTCGTTCACGTTGTAATTTCTGTTTCTATGCAAATTTAAGAAACTAAACACACCAGAAGGTTTTATTTCTGTTGATGGAGCAACGCTAGCAGGTGCTAACTGGTGCTCAGTGCTAGGATTTCCTTTATCTTTGTTACCCACACAACTCAGGAAAGATATATATATGGTTATACTGTATATGATTCAGTTTTGGTATATTAGCACTCTGTTGTGGCTTGTACAGTATTTAAGGTCTATGTTGCTATGGTTACACCTGGCCAACATACGAGTCAGGACGTTTCCAGCCTCTAAAGCAGTGAATTGTGGAGGCAGCTTGTCCTGTTTTATTTACAAGACTATGGGTGTGTGTTTCAGACTGGATGGAACAGGAATGGGGGAGTTTTATTGTGAAAATCTGGGGTTGTGTCTTAGTGTGGATTAACAAAAGGTGGGAGTTTTATTTTGGAAAAACTTGGGGGTTGTGTCTTAGTGTGGATGAACAAAAACTGAGACTTTGATTTTGGAAAAACACTGGGATTGTGTTTTCGTGTGGATAAACAGAAATCTTTAAAACTGTAACCTCTGAATTTTAAAAACGTGTTCCTAATTATTCTTTACCATTCTTTGTAACGAGAGCAAACAATGTGTCCTTTGCTAAGGAAAATAAAAATACTTAACAAACTAAGTCATCACTGTGCTCCAGGACGGAGACGTTGATCATGGCCCATTTGTGAACAATAATTTTTTTTAGAATTGTGTGTCTTCTTAAAGGTGACGGTGTGTGTGTGTGTGTGTGTGTGTGTCAGTGATATCACATCATTAGCAGCAGTGAAACTCTGCAGTGTTGTTAGACTCCTGTTTAAAAACTAAAACTGTTAAGTTTAAACTGTTGAGTGGTGAACACTTGACAGTTTCTGTGGACTTTGAAGTATGATTACAGCTCACGCCAGCTTTGATGTTTGTTTTCCTGAGAATGGCGTGGGTCGTCAGGTCGGAGTTCCCGTGCAGGTGAGCGATCAGTCAGAGGAGGTGTGATGGAGGTGCTCGTGTTGTCAAGTGAGCAACGCAGACAGGCGTCATCAGACTGCAGTATGACTGATGGAGTAGCCCTACATCCTTCAAGCGATCCTCAGCTTTTGAAAAATAATACGTCATAATTCAAATGGTGCCCGAAAAAAGAAAAAGTGTACTGACGTGTTTTGGCCCCAAGCCTTCGTCAGTGTGTCAAAAGTGTATGACGCACTGACACAGACACTTCTCCATGTCACCATCACAGGAAACCAGCCTCAGTACATTTACATGCACATTTTAATCAAGCTAAGGCCGTAGTCCGACTAAGACAGGCAATCAGACAACTCGAATCTGACTATACATGGAGGAACAAAATCGATTTATTGACCTTGTATAATCACTCTATAAGCTAGTGTGTGTTGAATTAGTTTCCTGTTGACCTTTACTTCACAAAAAAACAAAGAGTGAACGGCGAGACGGATGGTGCTGTGGTTCTGTATGTTTCGTACCTGCTGTGCATGTTAATCATGATACAAATTAGATGGAGCATGGCTCTTGTGGTTGCTGTGTTGTCCAAAGAAAGACATCTAAATCCGGGTCAAAGATCAGGGAGTCCAACTCCAGTCCGACTAAGAGTATACATGCATGAGTATAATCGGACTATGACTCGCATTATTCAGGTATGTTAGTCCGACTAAGACTAATTGTGTTTACATGACATTAAGAGAAACTAATTATTGTCTTAGTCCGACTAAAATCTCACATTTTTATCATGCATGTAAACACACTGACTGAAACTCCGTGCTGCAACAATGGCTGCCTGCAGAGATGTGCTTCATAGGAATGTTGTCACAAAAACAAACAAAAAAAACTGCTGATGAATGAAGTGAAACTGAGAGAAAGTCACATGGAGCTGAGAAGTTTAATCAGCATTGTGTGAACTCATTTGAGTTTTTAAGTAAAGTTTGTATATAAAATTCCAGCACTACAGTTTGAACTCCTCACACCTCTAACACCTGATGGGCTGGAGGTGTGTGTGGTTGGCCATTGTGGTTTGGGGCAGTTGTAAATTTGACCACAGTGACCACAAACAGTCTCCAGCCACAGACATGCACAGCTCCTTTCTTTCTCCACTTTGTTTTTGTCCCCTCTTTTTTATGACCCGCCATCCTGCACCTGGAGTCTTTTCATCAGACGGAGAGGACGTTTCGAGGCCGCACACATTCTCATTCACATCTACAAGGAGAAGATTAGGTTCAATTCAGCCCCCTTTCTTTCTGCCCAGCCTGAGAGCGGACAAGGGGAGGGAGCAAGTAACAAGTGAAAGAACTCCTCTGGTGGTTTCTGCACTTGAAGGTTGAAAGACAGAGCAAAGAGAAAAAAAGAAAGAGGGAGGAGAGAGAAAGGAGCCCATTGTGTCTCTCACTCCTCTTAATGCACTCATGAGACTCTTCTAATTGTCTGAGTTTGCATTCAAATTGTGCATTTGTAGCTTTTTAATTACGTCTTTTTTTAAAAGGTGAAGTTAAAACAAGACCTTCAAATACTTGCACATCTCTAACTTGCCCTCTTTGCTTTGACTGATCAACGCCTGCTGACAAGAGGCATTTTGGACTGAGTTTACTGGCCATTTTGGCAAAGACATAGGCTGCGTGTAGTGTTTCAAAGTGGAGAGTTAGCCTGAAATCATCTCCAGTGTTGAATAGATGAATTAAACGAGATGTTCAGGTTCCTTTTATTAGAAATGATTCAATGCTTGTGTTTGTTTTTTTCTTTCCAATAGGGGTGAGAATCACAGGGTACCTCACGATATGATATGATACGCAGTACATGGTCCACGATACCATATATCACCAAAGCAATATTTTGACCCACCCCTATTATGCAAAGGAATGAGGAAACATCCCTGAGCTATTTGTTACAACAAACAGTCTGTATGGATACATACGGTGCTTTATTTACTTGTGTTTTTGATGTTTCAGGTTATTATAGTGGGTCAGAACATGATAAATGTCTATGTATGCACCAAAGAAATGCTACAACTCTTATTTTCATGATGGAAACTGTGGCATTTTAGTGTTTTACAGAGAATTTGTCAGGACTCAGGACACGTGGCTTAAACCTGGGGCAGTCCCTGACAAGCCCAGGTGTCTTGTCACCGCATCTCAGGATGATTTTATACTTAAGAGCAGTTGTACATGCTGACAGTTAGAAGTTGTGGTAATGATAATTAGCTACCCACTGTATATCCTGTGACTATTACCAGAAATGGAAATACCCATCTACTGTGTGGATCACCAGTAGTCTTGTGCCCTATTACTGTGTTTGCAGCCCTAGAACATGCAACTATAGCTAAATGTTAATATAGTCAAGTGCAACTGAATCTATTGTTCTTCATTTTGAAGAAATGTACAGTACACACAATCCAAGCAGCAAAAGGAAGCCCAGTGTCACTAAGTTTATACCAAACCTGCAAACCAGAGACCGTAATATACTGAAGTGTGGGTTTGTGGAACCGTTGCTCCCTTAACAATTCTAAAATGCAACATACCACAGCCAAAATTCTTTAAAATGTTTGTATGCTCCACTCGTGTGAAAGTGGGATGTAAGATGAGGTAGAACGCTCGCTGCTGTTCCATTAAAATCTTTCTTCAGTGTTTCAGGTGTCGCTGGTCTCGTCACTGTGTGAGTAAAGAAATGTTAATCGCTGGGAAATGATCTCACTGGCCCCTAAGAGAGGTTTAGTTTTCTCCACTCTCAACACTTTAAATCAGTAAAACTAACAGTGCTCTTCCAGCCGTATTTGCTCACACTCATTCAGCTCCACACAAAGCGCGGTTCAATCACTTTTTTCCACAAGTGGAACTCACCTTTTGTTTGGACAAAATAAACTACCGGAGCTGTCTTTTCTTTCTTTCAGCCTCCTCGCAGCTTTTATTTCACGGCTGCCCCGAGTCTCAATGAGAGTGTCAGGGGTAAAGAATGCCTCGCCGTCCTCCTCCTCCTGCTCTGCTCGCCAGGATTCAGCCACCATCCAGCCGGCTGACAGTTTCCCCACCACATCGCCTGGCGACTGAAGGGACCACACACGTTCCGTGCTCTCCATGGCGGGGTAATTCTTCTTCTTGGCTTTTTGGAAGGGTGACTGTTTGCAGCCACAGGTCTCTTTTCTCTCCAGCAGCTTTTTACCCTCAAGGACTTCCACACAAATTTCAAGCATCAGTGTAAAAGCTGTCGAGTGTTATTAGACAATCACAATGTCTCCTTTTTGTCTCTCGGGTCAAAACTACCCAACACTCGTGTCAGTGTCTGTGGAGGACACAGCTCAGTCGGTGCTCACATTGTGTTGGAACAGGAAAGGATTTGCGATTTGTAATTTTTGTCAGGACATTCAAAAAGAACCAGAAACTTTGAATTATGTTCTATACATTTTGACTGACTTTTTATTAAAATGCTGTACAGACTATGGAGTTGTATAGGCAGCCATTGACTTCCAGTGTTCATATGGTTAATAATTAAATGAATGTATTTAAAACCTAGTTAAAGATAGAGTCAGTAAGTGAGATAGCAACAGCAGCTATAGCAACTTTTGACAAAATACAGCCGATACATGCTGCCCCCTACTGTCAGCTCTCTCATCACAGCTCTGTCCCAAAAAACAATGGAATTTGTTGTTTGTGGTTTGTGTATTATTAGTGTTAAGCAACATCTGTAGTATGATTTCATTTTACAGCATTTTCCGATCAAATCAATCTGTGTCCAGATGAGCATTTCAGTAATCTGCATCCGTACTAATGGCACTTTTCCACACTACGGTTCGAGCGTGACTCGGCTTGACTGCGCTTGTTTTTATAGTACCTGCTCTGGCGAGGTTCCAAGTGATCTGAGCCGATACTAAAATGTCAACAGATTGCAGATTGAGTCATGAGCTCACAACTGTAGATCAGTTAAAAAGTCTTCAAAATGCTACAACTGTATTATGAGAAAAAAACACCATTATATTCAAATGGAGTTCTTTTTGCAACTAGCAAATTCGCCCCCTGGTGGCTATTTAATATATTCTTACTCCCGGCTTAGCTTCAACTGGCAAAGAGGAAAACTACGTCCACTTTTTGATTTACTTAAGCACTTGGTTTAACTATGAAGTCAGAATCTCTAAGATTTTAGAGTATCTATACATTTTGTTAGCTTCTTTGTTGTGCTCCTTTTAATGCTTCCTTTAAAGAAGCCACTTCCTTCTGAATGGACAAATCTGTGTCTGATGTGGAACCCCGGTGCAGGTTTACATGTTTTGATGTCATGGCACTTATGTCCGTATTGTCTGGTTTACGTCCTCTGCACTTCCATGTGGTCCATCTTACTTTGAGACATTCAGAATTGCAGCGTGCTTCCCCGTGACACACGCTGCATGCTTTACAGCCCACAGTAAAACATTTTAGTGCCACAGAAATTGGGCTGTTATTAAAATAGCAGGCCCATATCTGTCATGAGGAGACGTACAGTTATCTTTTTGTGACACTCAGACATATTTTATCATAATCTGCCGAGGGCGAGCGGGGCCTTGTACACATCATTGGCTTTTCCTGCTCGGTTAGATTGTGAAGGTCAGAGTTCCCGCAGCCTTTTATGGCTGTTTAACTTTTAAGAATGATTGTGAGGCAGCAGCTGAGTCGATTTATTTTCACCTCTGTCTGTCAGTTGCCTGCCAACCGGAGCCGGAGTATGAGGTGTCAGTCTGACATGTTCGCTAGGAAAAGGAGGAGTCACAAAAATAATAATAATGACTAAGATGTTGGTGTCATCAATCAGTCCGTCCCCAAAATGTCATGAGGAGAAGACGTGTTTCAGGTTGAAGTACATTTAGGTGGGAAAAGTAGCTTTACCACAGCGACACGTGTCATCCAGGCATTCCAAAAAGTTAAAAAACACAGACAACACAGCATTCACCTCCTGACTAGTTCTTATCAGCCGAGACTTGACCATCAGCTGTGAACGAAAACCTCACTTTCACCCCGTTGTTGTTTCTTGTTGGTGATGCTCTCTGAAACTAAGCAAGCAACTGCAGAATGCCCAGTGTATCTGAATGGTATCGTGATCTTTTCATCTTCATGACTTGGTATGAGGCGAAACTGCAGTGACATCGAGACACCGTTGTTTTCTGTGTACTGAATCATCAGAATCAGTTCATTAAAAAGATTAGTTCAGTATTTCCTGCATGACCGGAGCGCAGACTCCGTCTGACATGACGGTCACTGGACTGAAATACGTCTGCACACGTTGTGATTTGGCTCACGATCAGTGGCTTTCCGTACTGGAAATAGTCTCAGCTCCTCTTCAACAGCCTTGATGAGTTTTGTTAATTATAGTATGTTCCCATTTATAGGAAAATAGATGGTACAGCATGGCACGTATGAATGGACACCAGTTGGTAAAAAAACAACAACAGACGCTTGGTTGCAGATGATGTAAAACAGGATCTCACATTCTTCCTTCATTCTGGTGACATTATGTCCAGTAGCCACTTGTTCCTACCACTGTACATAATGTGGAGGATTTGTTGTTTATGGTTTCATTTACCATCAGCTCAATGAGCGTATGAAAGAACAAAAAATGACACCGTTCCCATAAGTCCACTTAATTCACCTCCTGGACATGTCTGATGTCTGTGAATGAGGAGCTTCAGTGTCTCTGCTCGAGTCACTTTCGGCAGTTGGTTCCCTTTTTGTGCTCATTAAATATTTAATGTGAGGCTTAAGAGTTTGCTGGGATTAAGCTGCAGTCTCCAGGGAGCCAGCTGCACATTTACAGGCTGTCTCTTTTATCTGCCTTTAACATTTCACTGTTCTGCTGATGATCCGACCGTCAACGAGAGCGTCGCATAATGGCCACTGCAGGCGACGGTTGAAATAAGGCCTTTGTAACTTTTCTGTTGAAGCTGTTTTATCTTTAACAAAGCTAACAGTAGCATCAGTCGCTGTTTACTAAAGTGGAGTTCACACAGAACGCCATCCTCCACCAGGAGGAGCCTCCGACTATAGTCTGCCGAGTCTTCAAAGCACATTTGGAAAGGATTTTCATTTCGTTCCATTCTTTGACTCCAGGTTGACCGATCACATTTCCAGTCTGTCACATGTCAGTGAGCCTCTTGTCTTTGGAGCGTTCACACATAGTACTTGCTGACTGTTGCTGTTCTGAGACCTTCTCCAGGCTCTGTTTCCATGTTTCCAGCCTTGGGTATATGTAGTCCATATCGAGAGACTTTGACCGATTCAAAGAGAGGGCGCTCCTATTGGTTGTTCGACTAAGCAGCTGCAGAGGCGTGTCCCTTCAGTCGTTATTTTCCTCCACTGCAAACAATTGTAACATCGAGAAGACCACGTTGGACAAGGGATCCATGACCAGGTTCATGTGGTTCTCTCAGAAGATGAGGGTTTATTTGTGCTTTTATAAGAACTAGATTAGTGGCTGTGTACCGAGTCGGGGAAAGAAACGAGAGAGAAGAGCTGTAGACGTGAACATGGATGAAGTGAGACGTTCTGCTGTCAGCAGTAAACATCCTGGCTCCTCTGTGAGTCTTTGTCGTGGTGTTGATCCTCTGATGTTTCAGTTGGTTTTTCCTGCCATGGCCTCCGGGTTGGCACATTTGGGTTTTTGTGTGTGTGCGTGGACTTGAACCCAGTTTAGCAGAGACACTCACATGTGACGGGATGGTTTTGGTGTCTTTGTAGTGGCAGAACTTTAAATACTGACACCCCGGGGCTTATGAGCACCAGGGGACAGCAGTATTGGTGGACTGTGAGGCCACGCCTTCCAGCTACCATATGCTCAGGATACCAAGTCAAATATGGAACTCTTTTCTTGGCTCATTAAAATATTGGACATTTGGCAGGAGGCAGCGCTGTGTTTTCCTGACCTATTTTCTAGTCTTTGTCAGTGAACGTCTCACTGATGCTGACTTTGCATTATTTAATTTGGTCACATTTGTTTTGCCGGCAAACATTTATTCTGTTTATCTTTATGCCAGTTTACCGTCTGAGGCGAATGTGTAGCTGTTATGGCTGTAGTTTGTAACTTTTAAATATAAACAAATGTTTGTTTCAGTCAAGCCTTTGCCAAATGAGTTCACACAATGCCGATTGTCTCAGTTCCACATGAAGCTGTCTGTTTTTCTCAGTATAACAGTTTTTGTTGGTTTTAGTGTCTGTGGAGACATTCCTGCACTGAGTCACACAGAGTCTAGCATTTCACATCATGACTGAACAGGTGAGGTGGAAGAAACACACACAGCACTATGGCTGGAAACGCTAATGGCGTTTTTCCACTGTACAGTTCTAGTACAACTTAGCACGGCTTGATTCTTTTTTTACTTTTCCATTAGAGATAGTACCTGGTACTTGCTACTTGTTTTAGTACCTGCTCTGGTGAGGTTCCAACGAGCTAAGCCAATACTAAAATGTGATGTCGGCCACTGATTGGCAGAGAGTATCGGCACTGGAAGAGTCATGAACGCAAAGTCCAACGCAAGAATCAAACTGAACAATGAGTAATCTTTTTAATTGAGTCTAATGATTCAGTTCACCGAAAACAACTGCTTTGCCCGTCACTAGTTTGTGTCACATATCAAACGATGTCACGGCAGTCTCGTGCAGCCGTCCACCTTTCTACTATGCATGAAAAGTTGATGAAGTGGATTCTACAGCTATAATTGAAGTTGGTCTTAAGTAGGTCAGTAGGTCATAATTGCACTGTTATGATGATTATGAGTTTAGCTTCTCACAGATTTGATGATCTGAATATGCAAGTAGCACTACAGTAAAAGAAAGACTATCTATCTGTCTGTCTATCTATCTATGTGAATGGGGAAAAACTAGGTCATGTCAGTCCTGTCGTGTTGTGGTAATTACTCAGATGTCCACAGGGGGCAATAGAGATTCTGCAGTGGAACTTTAAATAAATGTTTGTAATTGACTCTTGTGTATGTTTGTTCGTCTGCACATCAATTGATACGTTTTGTTGAACGTTCATGTCTCTTTCTGGCACAGGAGTCTAAATTGAACATTTTTAAATCCCGTGTCCTCAGTTTTACATTTAACATTTAGTCTCTCTCTGTTGTTTTTGACATCTTATTGCTCACTTATAACCTGTTTTTCTTAAATGTGCATGGCTGTGCACACACACACACATAGTGAGGACAGAGAAATCATCTTGCGTACAGATAAATCAAACTTAAATAAAAGAAAGAAAGACATTCTGATGTTTCCCATAATGCAAATGGATTTGACTTCATAGGAGACGTTCTCTCTGACAACAGCCTCATCTTTCATGTCACTCATTCTCCAAACCTCTGAACAAAGCGCACGTCAGTTTAAATCTGCCACGCGAGTTCACCGGGGTTTCAGCTCTGGTGACAGTGGAGATTAAATGATTGACTGGGGCTTTGTTGTTCTTATTGTTCAGCATTTACCTTCAATTTTTCACCTGTCTGTTTAAAAATGTACGTGTTCTTTTTTCCATTTTTTTGGACGTTCTGCATTTGATTACGGCCCTTCAGAGTCTCACACAGAAATCATCATTAAGTCCCGGGACAGTAAATTGAAACACATTTGTCTTCCTCTTGATACATTTTAGACTAAATAAAGTTTGACAAAGTGTCTGTTTAGATTTTACTCTACTGTAAATATGACATTTATTGCAGGTGGAGCCTTTTTAATCCAATAAATATATGGTTATATAATTCCTACCCATTTCTTATCTTGTACCGACCATTTCTTTTAAAACCAATAAAACTTTAAATGTTGAGTAAAAAGAAAAACAAACAAGACTGAACTGAAATCTGTGGTATTATTTATTATCATTAATAATGATAATGATAATAATAATAATAATAATAAGTCTCCGTGCTCCTATTGTCTCAGCGGAGCAGCGTCTCCTTTTATTACCCTGCAGGGTCATTTACAACCTGTCCCATCTCTTCATTGGTTGAGGAGATAATCCTGTGATAAATCCTGCGCGGTGCCCTTCACAGTTGTCATAGCAAGACCATAAACAGCATTTATAACAATCTGAAGTAGGGGATGGGGGGGGGGAGGAGGAGGAGGGGCTGCTTAGCATGCAGAACAGATTAAGATGGGACGGGTCTGCTCAGAGCCACCACTCCATCCGTGACAGGCAGACAGACCCATGGGAAATGTTGCATCGCCCACCCGTTTATTCTCAATGGGAGATGACAGCTCACTCAGTGGAAAGAAATGTAGCAAACGTCCTGGTTCATAACTAAATCGGCTCATTCGAGTTACATGTTTTCAAAGGAAAAAGGAAATGTAGTTAACAAGTATATAAATAAACAAGTATGTGATTCCACCCACTTGCTTACTTCTTTATATAATTATTATATTGGACAAGACAGACTACTGATTTGACAATTGTGTTATTTATGGTGTGAGTGCAAATCATTAGGATAGATATTTATTCTACTTTATTTATGTCTCCTAATCCTTTTATGGCTAAACGTGTTGTCGTTACTACAAAATGTGGTACTTTTTTAGTATTGTTTGTTCACATTTAGTCACGTAAACCACTGATATTCAGACAATCTGAATCACTACTGAAGGAAAAAAAAGGTCATGGTCGTCTGTGAAGTTCAACAGTGAGAAGGAGGCTGCGTCTGTCTGTCCACTCGTCCATATGTCTTTCTATTTTTTTATCATTATGGGATAAGTGACCTTTAAGAAACCCCATGATTATACAACGGTTTAAATTGTTTCCTTTTCATATATTTCTCAAAAAAAATACGGACATTTGGTCATTTTTTTATTTAATTTAAAAAAATAAAATAAATAATAATAATTTAATTGATCCTCCAAGGGGCAATTTAAAGCCAAGTGGATCTGCAAACTAACAAATAAAATGTAAAGAACTTATATTATGATATGTAATGGTAATAACAATATTTTTAGTGAACATTTTATGTGGGGAAAAAATAATAAGTAAGACCATAAATGGGGTGATTGGAAATATGCAGACTCCCCCACGTGGTGCTTCAAAAAAAAACAAAAAAAAACCCACCAGGACTGTATGTTGGTGTAAGTTAGACAGCATTCTCAAGTCACTCATGTGAAATATGAAATGTTCTCTCATGACTGTCAATTATCCCAATCATGGATAGTCATAGACAGAACTGTAGTCCCATCCCAAATATTCAGAGAGCTATCGGCGCCACAAAACGTAGGTTTACGATCCCTTAAGTGATCAAGTAATCTTGTTGATTGTTTTAGTTGTTGATGAAATGAAAGTGTGTTTTAATTCCTACTTTAAATGTGTTCCCATAGGACAAATTCAAATGTCTGTTTTTATCACATATGAACAAAACAATGCTTGTTTTTTGCCTTTTAAAAGTGATTTAAATTATTGATTGATTCAATTATCAAAACAGCAAACAAACTGCTTAAAATAATAATAAATAGAGACACACACACAACCCACTACTCTCTCTCTCTCCATATCTCTCTCTCTCTCTCCCTCTCTCTCTCTCTTACTCTCTCTGGGGTATTTTGACAAGTGGAGCCACTGCAGTGTGACAGCGTTTATCCAGCGGCGTCCAGGCTAAACAGTGCCGGAGGACTCCTCACAGGTACACAATTAATCTTAATTAAAGCAGAGTGTGACAAACAACACCACAGAGATGCAGAAGCACACGTACACACACACACACACACACACACACACATACATTGTTCTGCCCTCACTGTCTCCTGATGAAATAAAATAATAAAATAAAATAAAATACAGTGTAATTCAAGCAAATGGGCGGGAATGAAAACTTAAATATGATTTCAAAAGATCAGAATCAACATCTAAAAGCATTCAAGTAAAGGTTTATTCCCACGCTGCAAATTAAGTATTAAGTAGTAAAATGTTGGTTTTTTGTTGTCTGAGCATAATTGTCTTCAATTTCCACAAAAAAAGACAGAATTTAGGAAAATGGGGGAGGGGCTGTAACTCTTCACAGGCCTCTTCAATCAAAAACATTAAACAATTACAAACTATTCATTTCCCAACTCTGTAAAGTGGCCTTATTGTTATTGATCTCCGATTGTCTCCGAGTGATTGTCCGGCAGTGACGATGAACCCGAGCCAAACTAAATGCTCAGCGCTGCAGTGCTGCTGCTGATGCGCTGCAAAGAAAACAAAGGACAAAAAAACAATTAAGTCCAGTAATAAAAGCCCAAGTACCATAACATGCTACATTAAATATCTGTTGAGCTCCGTAAATTAACGCCAAGCAGCTTCTCAAGCAGTTTGTCTCACTGACGCTGTTGTTTTAGTGGAAGAACAAACTTCCTGCTGCACTTTGATCATCATGAGAAATAAACACAGGATGAAAAGTCATGTATTTATTTTTATTTATTTTAACAGGAAGTCCCTTGAGATTAAAACTCTTTTTCGAGGGAGACCTGGCCAAGAGGCACACGGTACAATAAAAGAGTGTGGATTTAGGGAATTCTGAAGAGGAGCCGACATGACATGCTGAGCATGAGTTGTAATATGCAAGATCAACTCTGTAAATACATCCGTTTGATGTGTCTATGATTTTCTCACATTATGAAACCATGTTTACAATTTCCACTCTTACTTTACCTTACACAAAGTTCCAACTTCCACGGAGTTGACGGACATTTTAAATTCTTGTGCTTTTTGATAAAAAGATTAAAATAATAAACATACCCATTCGCACTCTGCTGAAACAGCCACCAGGGGCAGTTTCACATTGCCCAAGAACACATCAACATGTAGACTAGACGAGCCAGCAATTGAACCACCAACCTTCTCACTAGCAGGCGACAACTCTGATCCACAGCCACCCCATCGGTGTAAAAACTTTGACAACATATGGTTCTCTAACTCTGAATTTGTCTTTACACATACGTCCCAGAGACACCAAAGATCTGAGGAGGCGTTTGAACGTACAGTATTGACACCTGAACTTAGAGTAAACACCTAAGTAACATAGGACAGATGTCTATATCAGCTCTGAACAGAGCTTAAAATGACACCATTAGTGTGGTAAGGGTTTAACTTTTGCAGCCAATAAAATAATATTTTTTCATCAAATGATGTCACGGCGTATGGAATTGAATTGTGACTTTGTCGTATGATATATAAAAAAAAATTATAATACACAAAAGTATGACAGAATGACTGTGTGATTGTTGAGCCTCACTTCTCTGCCAGTTCAATATTCATTTATTTATTTGTCATGATCACTTTCTCCTCGTGTCCTTTGAGTCTTGTGATTTGTGTGGAGTTGTCGTGTTTGCTGCCGCGGGTGAAAAGTGTTTATGTTTGTTTTGAGGTCCCGGTGAAGGAGTGGTGAGGAGGTGTTTGAGATAGGGTGGGGGCGTGGTGGGGGGGGGATATTGTTTTGTTTGTTATGATGAATCCCGACTCCTCCGACTCCTCCTCCTCCTCCTCCTGGGAGTGATGGAGGCAGCAGACTGTGGAGGGACAAACACGAGGGCTTTAAATCTGATTCATCTTCATTGTTAGAGGAGCTTCTCACTATGTCAGAACACACACACGTGCACATGCACCACACTGTGAGAGAAGTGAGAACACTATTCACTCACTACTCTGTACAATTACTGTGTTAAATACTTTACGTTACTCTAGTAAAAGTAACAATATCACACTGAGTACATTTACATGCACAATTTAATCAAGCTAAGACCGTAGTCCGACTAAGAGAGAGAATCGGTTAACTTGCAGAGTCAGAGTATACGTGCGGAGGAGAAAATCGATTTATTGGCCATGTACGTGTGACTTCACCTCTGTAGGTGGCGCTGTAGCTCTCTATAAGCTAGTGTGTATTGAATTTCCTGTTGACCTTTACCTCATAGAAAAACAACCGCCATATAATTTCAATATAAAGTTTATTCGTTGTCTCCTTCCACTTTCCATGTCAAAGACCAAGGAGGAAAGTCTTTTTCCAGTCCGACTCAGCGCTTACATGCTGGAGTAATCCAGGTAGGTTAGTCCGACTAAGACTAGCTCAATTTTAGGTGGACTAACGTGTTTGCATGACATTAAAAATAAAATGACTGCCTTAGTCTGACTAAAATTGGACTTTTAACATGCATGTAAACACACTGACTATGACATTTCTAAATCTTGGTTATTTCCAGCAGCGGAAAAAAGTAACAGCTGCAGCTTTTATAAAAAAGGAGGAGTCTGAGACAGTTGTCCTCGCGCTGGTTGGACGAAAGTGTTTCAGTGACTCAAATAGTCAATGGCAAAATTTAAATGCGATAGCTGGCGCTTGACCAGAGAGGCAGTGGGTACACAGATTCGTATCACTTTACATTAAACTGTGAGGATTTGCACCTGGATCAGCAAACGACATGACTAGATACCCATTTAGAGTGGTTTTAAGTTAAGTTCAGTTACACTTTAAGTAAAAGTAGTGGTGCCACACTGTGAAATTGCCTTGTTAAGCATATGCTGATAGTTACTGATGTATTTACCACTGTAGTTTGATACTACAGTGTTAAATACACAATTACTTCTGTGAAAATGTGGACACCACACTGATACTCTGTTGCTTTAGGAAACATATGGGGACAATTTAGAAAAATGTCCTGCAGTGGCATTTAAAACACAAGAACATGAATCAAAATTCAAAGAACCAAGAAACAGAGAACTGAACTTTGTGAGCTGAGACACAAAAAGAACTGAAAGCAGAAACAACAGAAGACCAATTAAAGTAACTTCAATTATGAAAATAGTCTGCGCTCTTCCACACATCTCTCTCAGAAAGCCTCAGAAATCCCTTAATTAATAGAACCACCATTAAGACCTTTTTATATTCACCCTTAACTCTGCCACTGTTTAATAAAGAATTCATCTGATTTAATGAAGAAATTAAGGACATTTAACGCATTAAAAAAAAACATGCTGTGGTTCATTCAGGGGCCATGTGGGCGATGAAGAGAGTCCCGTCAGAATAAGAGCACAGATCTGGAGGAAGTGAAAGAAAGAGCAGCACATTAGAGAGGAAACGCTGAGAGTTGCGCGTGAACTCACTTTGTCTCTGAGCTCCAAAACAGCAGCCAGCATGGTGCCAATTAGCACGGAGCACGCCAACATACGGCGTCCTGTAGCGTCTGATTAAAGTGCATATTGATGGTATAAATTATGTCCCGCTTCAATAGATATCCGGGCATCTATATGTAAATGTTTAATTAACCCATGGCTGAATCACCGCACTGGTCCAGAGTGGAGGTTATTAATCTGATGATAGCGTCCATAATGCCGGGCCAGTGCCGCCAAAATGAGCCGTGGTGGACGCAGTGGCAGATTCATCAGAGACACTGCCTCGTTTTCCTTAAGTGCTGTTTGTTCTCAGTGATGAAGTCAGCACCGCGCTGCTCTTTAAGGTGAATTAAAGAACAGGCTACAGAAATATACAGCTCAGCTCACACCTGAACACCTGAAGCAAGTCAATTAAAGTTATGTTTACATTCTCACGTTTGTCGCCAAAATATTCATTTATTGATTCCCTCCGCAGAAGAAGAGGCACTCATTAATGAAAACATCATTTATATATAATGTCTCTTCTGTACGTACAGGTTTCACTCACTGAATACTGTACATATAAAAAAACACACACATAAGTAACTGAAATACAAAATATGTTAATGCCAATAAGTTTGCTTGTGTTTGACGTCCATAACAAACCGTCATGCTACCACTGTTTTGTTCACCTCCGCTGACGATGAATGGCACCATCTGGGTTTGGAATCTTGATTTGACTTAACCGGTGTGGTCTTTGGCCACAGGGGAATGACGAGCTGTGGCCATAGTCCGACTAAGACAGGACAACTTGCCAAGTCCGAGTATATGTGTGGAGGAGAAAATCAATTTATTGGCTGTGTCCGTCTGACTCCGCCTCTGTAGGTGGCGCTGTATCTCTCTATAAGTTAATGTGTATTGAATCAGTTTCCTGTTGACCTTTATGTCACAAAAAAAACAAACAATTAACTGTGAGATAGATCATGCTGGTTCTGTAGGTTTTGTACCTGCTGTACATGTTAATCGTGGCTCTTGTTGTTGCTGTGTTATGTCGAGGAAAAGACTCTCATCTCCTTCAACTTCCATGTGAGGAAACCTACGAGCATGCACAGAACGCCAAGTCCGACTCCAGTCCGACTAAGCGTATGCATGCAGATGAATCGCATTATCCAGGTATGTTAGTCCAACTAAGACTAGTTCAGACTAGATTTGGTTTTCACATTAAGAAAACCAAATCATTTTATAGTCCGACTAAAATTGGACTTTTATCATGCATGTAAACGCACTGATTGTGTCAATAAGAGTAAAAACCTATTCAAAAAAGAAACAGGGTCACACTATTTGACATCTCATACATCAGATCACTCCCTCACCTGACGACAAGGCTTCATTGCTTACATGGCACTGTCCCATAAACTGGTTTTTACTGTTTCTATAAAGATAAGTTAAATGCTCAGATGCTAAGTAAACCTGAACAGATTAACGTTCCATTCCTCTCCCCCGCACGTTGAGGACCGACTGACAAAGACACTCATCTGTCTCATCTAGCTATGAAGCGTCTTGTCAGAAGAGTTGAATCTCATCGCTGTGACAGAAGAAAGTTATCATCACACAAGAAAAACCTCCTTTCCTCTCCTTCCTCCGTGTCAATACAGACGAGGAAACGCTGCCATCCTTCTTTCCTTCTTTACCCGCCGCCCCTTCTTGCAGTAAAGTGACAGCCAGTCTAATTGGGATTAATCAACTGGCAGCTTGAGTTGAGTGGCGGCGTCTCAATCTGAAGAGAAATGGCATTGACCCAGAGAGAGAAGGTGTACGCCGCCCCGGGGCCGGTGCTTGTACCGATTCATCTTCTTCAGCATAACATTATTATTCCCAATTCAACCACAGAAGAAGACGCTCCGTCTTACAGGGGAGCTGGGTCAAGAACAAAAAAAACAGAGAGGGAGAAAAGAAACTGAACTAATCAAAAAAGAAAGAAAAGGAGCAGAAACTTGACAGTTTTTTGTTTTTTTCAGCAGCAGCAGCTACATTATTCTTTTTTATTCTTCCTCCTCTCTCTTGCAGCAATTGCTTTGAATTACAGAGGGAATGTTTCTGCTGAGAGACAGAGTAGAAATCAAAAATTCATCTGAGGGAGAGAGAGAGAGAGGAAGAGAGAGAAAGAGGAGTGTTTCTGCTGGAACCAACATTTGCAGAAAGTTCCAGCTCCTTAAGCAATTATTAGCGGTGATAGTTTGACATGTTCAAGAGTTGTCAACAACTGGCTTTAAACATGAGTACAAAGCAGAAATAAACAGAGCCTGCGGTGGAATTTACTTGAGGGACGCATAGGGTTGATGAATTAAACATGTGCTGCTGCCTCTTCAGCTTTTTTTTTTCCTCCTTCTTCTTCTTCTTCTTCTACTGCTGCTGCTGCTGCGTTACAGCAACGAACGTGGCGTTTGTGTTACGGGGAGGCTGCAACACCCGTGCTGCATCAACATGGGGGGAAAAAAACAGAACACAGTAAAAGCCAAATCACTGACTTATCATTAAATGTGCACAATTGAAAAATGAGCGGCAAAACAAACACAATCATGTCAGCCACAAACCGACCATTATCGTGTCTAATCTAGCTGGTCACCCATTAAAACAGACACAACAGTGTTTGTTTGGGCTGATAATAATGTTGAAATCTTCTTCAACATCACACTGGAATACAACGTTTACAGAAAAACACATTAAAACCTTGACTGGGAGTCCTTCCAGTCAAGGTACATCAACATCTTGGTCAGTTGTCCTCTTCAGAAACATGACAAATCATCAATTGCAGAATTGTTTAGGTTTTTAGGGCTCTAAAGCACTGGGGTGTTGTGGTCAACAAATGTATCTGGAGTAAAATGTTATGTTTTTTTAAATAAAAATGGAGACGTGTGAATGAAAGCATTAGATTTGGACTCAGAGGCCGGCAACAAAATAAGTTACAGGCTTGTTACAGCCAATGTAATTTAAAGAGACACAGTGTGTGTTGTCTGCAACCTGGTGCCCCATTACCAAATTGTGATTATTAGATTATCATCCAGCAGTTCCGACGGGACTCATATGCGTCAGGAAGAACGTTTACTAAACCAGTGCACTAATCTCTTGTCTATAAATGAATATTATATACTGGACCTTGTACTCTTGGACAGGTACAGAATGGAGGAGGTTGGCATCAGGACATCAGTCCTACAAATGGAACAAGTCTAATGCTGGTGACACATTTGACAGATATCGTCAAATATTGGATCTTTGATCAAAGATTATTTTCGCTGTCCTTTTTGTCGTGAACACTGCACAGCACTGGGGGGGAAATAGAAGCGTCTCTTATAATGTCAAGAAAATGAGCACAGCTCACGTCCATGCGACTGTGGCTGTTTTAATGTGTTAAGATGCGTGACTGAATGAAAAACAAGATTCTGTTCACACGTCTAATGTGACCCAGGCTTTAAGATTCAGGAGTTAGTCAGTGTCACTTCCATGTATAGTGTCAATCATTGCAATCATGAGCCGTGGGTTGTTTATCCATCACTCATGATGTCATGACCCCTCCACAAAAAACACCCGTAACTGCTGCTGAAGATTCAAACTAATTTCACTTCAGAACTTTTATTTTCCTTTTTTTTTAATTCTCTCTGATGCTGTTCTTGATCCAGTCATTCTTCAACCAGAGAATGAATGCATTATGTGTCCAATATCAATAATCAGAAACATGTTTTGTTTTTGTTTTTTTACAGTGCAGGGCAGTGTAGCGCGTAGCTTCTTGCATCATTTCCGTGGACGTCTAATGAAGCGATCCTGTCTCTGCTGCTGCTTTGCTACTTATCAAAGTGTTGCAATTTGATCCTTTAATCTTATTCCCTCATAGTTTTTGAAAATGAAAATGCTGCCTCTAATGTTTGCCATTTTTATGCAAACAGGAAATGAAAAAGTCTTGTTTTGTATTATTATTGTTGTTATTTTATTATTGACGCGGATTGGAGAGAAATTCAGGAGAGTTCATCGGGTTAATTCATCTCTCCAGCTTGCATGATAAAAAATTGAAAGAGATGCATCTGCCAAATGTTACTTTTGTCTTTGGATTTCATTCACTTTGGTTCGAAGCTGTGTGTTAGTGTCAATTTAGGGACGAAAGTTAGAATTTTAGATTCAAAAATATTAATTATTTTCACAGGTTTCTCTTAAATCAGCCATGTTGAACCCGAGGAGGCAGTTCTCACACACCTCCACACTCTTAAGGAGCCATCAACTGTTGTGTCCCTAGGTTCCTGTTTGGACACTGTCATAAAGATATTTTTCCCTTGGAGATGGCGTTATGTGATAATGAGCACACCTGCTTAAAAATAACGTGATAGATACCAGGTGAATCATTTTCTCTACATTGTTTGGAAACAAAACAACAGGTTTGTGTCTATTTCAGCCACAACGTCTGCATACTGAGTGAAATAAAAAAGTAGAATCACAGCATAACAGAAATAACTTTATTTTGAACAAAGATTCATTGCTCATCTGTTCACAGTAGGTTTACTCTTCTCCTCCACTTCCCAAACCAATTCACACACACAGACGCGGAGCGCCGCTTTAATCCCGCCAGGTCGTCTCTGACAGCACTCTGAAGAGGGAGGGGTTAATTCAGGTGACGCTGATGCAGAGCTGAACAATTCAAGACCGCTGCTGTCTCAGCGTACAGGTATATTATTAACAGGAAATGGCGGCATGTCTTCCACTCCACACCACTGAGGTCCGCATTAATCCCACACACCAGAATCAGAGAGAAGTTATTATCGCACTACGCCTCTCTGCACGACAACCTTCGCTCTTCATAATCCATGACGCCACGATCAGACTTTGTTGATTGATTCAAATGTGTTGGATCAGGGAAGCACGAGGTAGATTTAAAGTAATGGAGTCTCAGACCTTGTTCGCTCAGCAGATAGATTAGGGGAAGCATCGGCTGGCTGTACACTGAGGCCTGGCGCTTCATCAGTCCTGATGCCATGAAATAACATTTGAAGTGAAATGGATGTTCACGTTCACTCTCTGTGCCTGTGCCCAGATTGCCTCTCTGTGCTGATCTGCTGTCTCTTCTCTTCTTCGAGTGAAGTCGACGGGTCGTACTGTCGTTGGTGGCGGATCGTGGCAGCGTGTGACATGAATGAGGTTCCCTTCCCACTTTACACTCCATGGTTCTCGTATCGGCACTCGCCTCATTTTGACTGAACGTGCTGCAGAGGAGAAGAGGGAGAGGCCTGTGAAATAAAGATGGAGAGGAAGAACGATCCTCAACTTTTGCATCAGCCAACGTCATTGTCCCATTCTGCTAAGACTTGGCTGCCATCGTGTTTGTTCTAACATTTGTTTTATCAATATAATCAATCTTATAATGCAGTCATATAATGTTCTGTCTTCATACACTAGCACCAGGCTGGTGTGACATAATTTAGATGATATTCCACGTTTCAGAAAGTAGTGTTCATGCTGTATATTAGGGGGAAGTATGGCTCAAGGGCGCCCTCTCCTAGAGGTAGCAGGTAAATGCTAGAGGTGACTTTTATGAGAGTCCTGCTTGAGGTGAGTCATATTGTGTATTGATGTCAGTATATAGTCAACTATTTAAGCATGTCAACTGTAAGCTGAAGAGGTGTCAACCACACAGCATGTGTTACGAGTGTTACTGCTGTATACTTTAGTGCTGAAATGTCCAAAAACCTGCTAAATACACATCTTCAGAAAAGTGGCTAGCTAACTAGCTGTTGTGCTAGTAGTGTGCTGTTTGGGAACTGCCTTGTGAGACATGACTGACCTGTTCCTGTTCAGACACTGACCTGACACATAAAGAATGAAAGAAAAAAACAACAACCAGCAAAGTGTGCTTGCTGTGTATGGTTATATTTTACATTACCAGTGAATCATGTAATGCAATAATGAGTTAATCCTCCGGGGGCAGGGGGGGTCACAGTTGGTGTGACACCTTCATAAGTCGATGTCTTATCTTAATGTATGACTATGAGTCAATTCTTCATTAACAAACCAGAGAATCTGCAGACAAACAGGAAAGTAGTAACCAGTGTTTCCATTAGGAATTTTACTAAATGTACAAGAATAAAATGGTACCAGTAGCTAGTAGAATGTTTTATTTGTTGTCCTCGCACCGGCACAATGTCACTCTATGCATTTCGCTGACACGGCCATCGGGCAAAGCACGCACCCCGCTTACCAAGTAAAGAGGCTGTTCTTATTCGAATCGCAAGCCTTTTCCAAACCGCACCAAACCGTACCATGATGGAAACGTTTTACGTCTCAATCCCTTCACTCTCAGTCCCTTCATTCTGGCCTCTCCTCTGTTCATTCAGCTTCGGCTCCTCACACCACAGCTTTTGCATAAATAGGTTGACGTAATTCTGACTAAAAGTAAATCTGTCCATTGGTTGTAAATCGGGAGAAACTGCCATGGACTTTGACCGAATATTTTTGATAATATTTTCTGGTAAAGCAGAGGATTGGCTTCTTGGAGGAATGGATTTGTGTCATACTCTGCCATCTTCTGTATTAGCAAATTTAAAATTCAAACTGATTCTATACTATGTAATGTCTCTGCTACAACACCGATCAACTTCAGCTAATTAAAACTGTGTCTGTGGCTAATGTGAGATACAAAGTCACTTTTATTTTGCTCATCATTTCTTTTTGGGGTAAAAAACAATTAAAGCAGTTCCAAATATACTGAAACCAAATCTTTGCTCCTGTCAGTGTGTAAATTAATATTTGTGGATCCAGTGAGGATTGGGGCATGTACGTAGCGCCTCTGCCTCTCGGCCTCACTTCTCTCATCTATCAGCAGAGCTAATCCACCCCAGTACAAACCAGCACCGCCTGAAAAACGGCAATAATTTTGTCCATCCTTATGTATTTATCAAGATGAATAATCGGGATGAAAAAGGGCCCCCCCCTCCTCCCGGGAGCTGGGAGCGGAGGATCCTTCACTACTGATCGCTCCACCACATCAATATTCAGACGATCAGCAGCCCATGAGTAAACAGAAAGAAGCGCTGGCCTCGGCATATTTAAAACACAGCCATTTTAGCATGGCGGCTATTAAGTGATCTCCCCGTTATTTATTTCCTTTCCTTGTTATTAACGCCGGACGTGATATTATTCTAATTATATCAGGCCCAATCAGCAGTATTGCCTGTCTCTGGTTCATTTCCATTAGCTTTGTCTTTCACACTGTGATACTAATTCAATGAGACATCAAGCATTTAAATGGAGCTGAGATGCAGAGGTCAGGAGTTTTTCTTTTTTTTTTCTTTTTTATTTCTTGCCGCTGTACTCAGTTATTGCTTCGCTGTAATTGTGTTTGTCCCCCTGCTGGATGACTAATTGTGCCACGCCGCCCGTCCCATCAGATGAACTGCACACTAATATGTTAGTTTGCTCTGTAATGCTAATATGTGTTTTGTTGTGGACGAGGCTCCACTGGACACATTTACACACGCGTAAACAAAAAGTGAAAGGACAGAGGACACAGGTAAAGACATCAAGACAACAACAAGGACAACGCGGGGAGGAGAAGAGGATGAAGAGAGAGAGGACAATGTAGATAGAAGATAATCGAGAGTATAAAACAAAGGAAGACAGAGGACAACAAGACAAGAGACAACAGAAACAAAAAAGGAGATGATGCAGGAAATAGAGAAGACAACAGGACAATAATGTGACAGGACATGAGATGTCACAGAGTGAAGATTGTAAGAGGACAGTACAATTACTTTATTTGTATGTCTTGTGTTCATTTATTATTGTGTGTGTCCTGTGGCGGAATTTTTTTTTTTTTCATGAGCAGACACGGTGTACAACAAGACGAGAGACATGAACAGCCACTGAAGGGACGGGGAAAACAAGACGTCAGGGATACCATTAAGGCGATGGGAAGGATGGCACAAGACGATGGACAGGAAGACACAAGATAAAAGTGGGGACAACACGAAGAGACAGCAGAGAGGGAAAAACAAGGCATGACATAGCTACAGCATGGACATGGAGGACATGAGATGATATGGTGGACAACAAGATAAGAGAACAGCGACATTGAACTGAAATGCCACTAAACGGACAAGGTATTGAGACGACAAGAAGAACAAGGGGTCTGGGATGCCAAGGCAACATAATCGAAACAAGAGTTTAAACGGTAGAAGTTGCAAACAAACAACGTGATAAGACTCATCAACTTTTCAACTCAATTGTTCTTTAACAATCTGAAGTATAAAACTGTCACATTAACAGGAAACACCAGGGCTACACTTATTGTCAGATCAAGCTCTACCAAATGACAAGAGCACAGGACAAGGACATGGTGGAGGGATGATGCATCGTCAAAGAATCATATTATTTCATGTTGATTTTTCCAGACGTTTGAGCTGATGAGTGTTTGTCCAACCTTTTTTATCCATCTATGCGAGGACCAGCTTGAGTTATAGACCTGACAAAGACAGGACTTCTCATGTGGTCTATTTTGAGGGTTAACTGTGGGTTTTAAGGTCATTGAGTTTCCTCTCTAAGATAGTTGTGCGTATGTGTGCTTGTGTGCATGTGTGTGTGTGTAGGGGGTGGGGGGAGGGGTCTTGATAATAGTATTTAATTTATCACCTAAAGTGGTAGGCGACCTCTGGGCGTCCCAGTCCCTCCATCACCTCCTCAGCTGCTCCCTCTAATTGTCGAGAGAAATGAAAATCAACTGGCCTCATAATGAATAGAGGCCATTACTTTGTTTAAACCATACACACACACACACGAGTGTGAGCACATGCACACTGAGGGAACAGTGGGAAACCATTGACTCTGTAACATTCAGTCACAACAAAGGAACAAGACAGTGGACTTGAGACAAAAGAGACCTTCAATGATCCAGATCCAGGATAATGAAGATCTAATTATTCTGGATAAATCCAATCTGATGAGGTCCTGATTGTTTTCTCACTTCATCCATCCGTTGTTTTGTCAATAAATTATGAAAAATGACGATCAGTGTGTGAAATATAACACTTCTTTTGACAACAATTTCACTGTTGTTATAGAACCAGCTTTTTCATACAGTATTTGGGGAGAACAGTACTCAGTATTTCTCTCCAAACCTGGTGAAGAAAATAAGAAACACGTTAACATCCAGGATTAGTCATCAAATAGTTTACATGTGAACACCATGACTCCTCACCTGAGCAGGAATGTGCTGCTGTGACACTCAGCTCCAGCTTTGAGTTCCAGCTTTGAGGTTCCACACCAGGGTTCAGCTCTAAGGTTCAGGACCGAGGTTTCAGGTCTGAGGTTTGCTTCTGAGGATCAGGACTGAGGTTTCAGGTCTGAGGTTTGCTTTTTAGGATCAGGACCGAGGTTTCAGGTCTGAGGTTTGCTTCTTAGGATCAGGACTGAGGTTTCAGCTCCAAGGCCGAGCTTCATGGTTCTCCTCTGTGGTTTAGCTCAGTGGTGCACATCTCAGGTTCACCTCTGGGGTTCAGATGTGAGCTTCAGCTCTGAGGCTTGGCTTTGAAGTTTGACTCTAAGGTTTGTCTCTCTGGAGTGCAGGACTGAGGTTCAACTCTGTTATTCATCTCTCAGGCTTCAGCTTCAAAGCTTGTCTCTGAGGTTAAATTCTGAGGCTCAGCTCCAAGTGCAGGACTGAGGTTCACCTATGGTGTTCAGGTCTGTGATTCAGCTCTGAGATGGAGGAGGAGGAGACAGATTTGTGGACAAGCGTCTTCACACAGGACAGTGTAATGGAGAGCCTGAGAGTCGCTCTGCTAAAGAGTTCATTACGCCCCGTCATCAATCGTTCCTCTTTGTGAAGCATTACATTCATCAGGAAAATTAAAAAAGTGTCATGTCTGCAGTGATTTGTATTCTTCCATCAAAAACACACATCGTCGAGCCGCTTCAATTTGCATATTCTCGGGATGTAATAATAAGTCACCGGAGCCGGGCTCAGCCTCAGCAGAGCTGTGCAGGAGACGGAAGCGCAGCAGGAGAGGAGATGAGCAGACACGTGAAACCACGGAGACCTGAATCCACACAAAAACACACAAAGCACACAAAACGGTGATGAGTTGTGTCTCTGTGTGTAAACAAACAAGAGCTGATCATAGAGAATTCTCTTGCTTTAAAGCTGGGGTTGGCATTTTTTGGTATGACCATTAATTCCATTGTAACATTTCAGCCTAATGTAAGACTTACACTCCTGTTAGACTTTTTCCAGCCTTTGGGAATTCTGGCTTGTGAGTGGAAACTGACCAGTCACAGGTCAGTTCAGAGAGAGAAGGTGCTCTGATTGGTTGTTTTTTCTACTTTCTATCTACATGCACACGTCCCTTCAGTGGAATGGTTGATATTGAAGCACTGGTAACAACTGCCTATGCTCCAAAGAAACCTAAAACAATCTAAAAGAGAGACAAATAAATACAATATAGTACAATAGTACAAAAATACAATAAAACACATGAAGCATTTGTGTCTGTCTGTGCTCACCTGGTGGGAGGGGCTCAGGAGAGCCTGTAATTTAAAATGTCTACCTGCAGAAGAGACTCAATGATTAAATGATGAACGCTGGTGTAAGTGGAGTCAGTAACGCTGGTAAACAAACAAAACAATTAGACACAAAAACATGTGAAAATGACACTGGTAACACTGTTTGTTCACAGTCAACGCACAACTGTTCACTAACTGTGGGGGCGACATCATGGTTTTTAAAGCTGTGTTTTACAACTTCTCAGATTTCATGGGCGAGTATTAGGGCCACACATTAAGAAAAAAAAAAAGAAATAAATTAATTAAATTTGAAATTTCGAAAATAAAGTTGGACTATCGTTGAACTTCAGTTTCGTTCAGTCAGAAAGAAAAAAATCAGTGGCTGTTACATGTGACGTGTCTTGCTTCCACAGGAAGTGAACAACAAATGTCAAGATGTTCAAAAATATATATATTTTTCTGTCTGGCAGAGCAAAACTTAAGCTGAATGATATAACCATGATACCATGATATGAACCTTTTTTGACTGATAAAGTTGGAATATCAAGTCTTTAATCTCGACATTTCTCATAAACTGCCAATCTGGATTGTCAGTCTCAGATGTGGTTGGAATGTGAATGTGAGTTTTTGACCAGCTGAAACTCTTTTCTTGTTTTTTTCTTGGAAGTGGTAAAATATCAATAAAGTAAAGATATTCCAACTTTAATCTCGAAATTTTGATTTCAATCTTGACATGTTGCATTCAATTAAAATAATTCTTCATGCATGGCCCTAATACTCTGTCATACTCTACAAACTGTAGGACCAGTGGATTTGTTCATTTCTATCCCACTCGCTGCAGTTCATTCCGCATATATGCTTCTTGTGTTTTCAGGTCATTTCCTCTGTCATCTGAATCTTTCATTTGCACTAATTACAAGCATTGGATGGCGAATGACAAAGCATTTAACAGCAGCTCTGGCTTCAGCCTGTCCATGCAGCTTGTTTTGAAGTGTTGAACAGTAGCCAAAGGCAGGAGTGGTGAGGTTCTCTACTTCCCTTCATTTTTTCCCTTTTAATTTTAATGATGCTCTTCCTCAAGCTTAAGTAAAGTCTTCCACAGTGGAAGAGCACCAGAGCTAGGATGGTTTGCAACTCCTTTGAAATCAGATGCAAGTACACATCTATATATATATATATATATTTAATTTTGCTGCTGGATGGCTGCAGGCGCTCACAGAAACACAGATTAATTGGCACAGTATTACATGCCCTTATAATGTTCCTACTCCTTCATTATCTGCAGTGAAAGATGTGACTGAAATGAGATTTCTGCTGCAGACGGAGCCACTCTGTGAGTTTTCTGCACCTGAAAGTTTCTTAAATTTCTTTCACTTGTCAGAGCATCAGCAAATGTGCCCGCCGATCGACGGGGGGGGCAATGACTCCCTCAGTAAACTTCCACCGGATGGCTTCCCATCTCGAATGTAAATAAGTTGGTGTTTTAATAAATCATGTGTACAAGTATATGTCGTAACTGCGGCGGGGAAATTTGCATCCTCGGAGGCCACACTAGCAATCAAACTCTGCTCTCTTTGCTCCCAAATATGATCAATAAAATATTCCACAAAGGGTACATACATATGTTTGGCTGTTTGCCTCTATTGCTTCATCTCTGTGTGTTCATGGGGAGAAAAGTACACTTTACAAAGGTTTGTCGTTTTCCGGCAGCGCGCGGTGACATCTCGGGGATGCCAGATCCTGTTTCAGCAGCACCAGCAGGGTCGACGCAGGGCGGAAGGAGATGAAATATTTATGCTAATTGTTGCAAAACTCCCCACAAAAGATGACATGAGGCGTGTGATGAGGAGCTGTCAGGCAACGCTGTCATTATGACAAGCCTGGAATCCACCGAGGAGCAGAAATCAAAGGCCCGTGCACACAACACTCAGGTCCCGCACAGGGTGTGCAGGAGGTCGGAGCTCCTTTAAAATATTTCTAATGAAGGGCTGGCATCAGGAGCGCGTCAGGGCGAATTAGCAGACACCGCACGTCACAGTGCTGACTCAAGCCTGCGGCTAACTCTGCTACTACCTGGCTCCTCAATCTCTTTCAGCGTCTGTCGGCGTCTCAGTCAAGAAGCCAAGGCCTGACATGAAAGCCTAGATGCAAGCCTGATAAACTTTGCATATTCCCCAAGAACAGGAGCAGAAGACGAAGACGAAGAGGAAGAAATGGCAAGATTAAACATGCGCAGCTCAGTAGGCGGGTATAAATAAAAATTTTAAAGTTCCAGATCCTGGCTTCATTAGCATTTGGCTGCGCAGAGCAGAACCAACAGCGGCAGAGTCGCAGCACAACCAGTGAAAGCTCTGTCTTTGTTTTGACTCACAAACAAGTGTTTTTTTAGTCGTCGCTTCTTCTTCATGTTTGTAATGATGATTCAACAAGATGCGACTTTCATGGATCCTGTTTGTTGTGACATCTGCCAGAGTCGATTTAAAATAAAATTAAAAAAATGTGTAAAGTAGCTTTCCCCGCTCTCCCCGTCAGAGTGGGGGCTGCGAGTGGAGCATAATGTGCGTTTAGCCAGAGGAAACGTGTTGTCGCGGGGCTCGATCCTCAGGCGTAGCTTTGATCAAAGGCTCGATGGGAAAAACCTCCTTCAGGGTGAGAAGAGAAAGACGCTTGATCTCTGCACTAAATTAGCGTCCCTCTTCTTAATTGTTCACATTACAGATGGGAGAGTGTGGGCAGGAATGGAGGGCAGGCTGGGGAGGTGCCGGCTGTATTCATCATAATTCATGAGCTGAAGTCTCGATTTGAGCTGAAAAGCCTCTGAACGGTTTTACTGAAATCTGTTCTTCTGCATTAATTATGAATGGTTTACTGTCTAACCGTCTAACTGCTGGAAGTCGCGAGTTAGCATCATTAACGGCAAGTGCTGTTATGACTGCGTGTCCTGGGCTTTTTAATCTGATGCCTTGTGTAAATGTCCTTGTGTTTGGCAAATCTGCAGGGAACCAGGGAACAGAATCACCGACTTGTGGCTCTGTTCTGTCGCTGGTGATAGCAACAGCAGGCCTTATGAGACCTTATGAGCCACATAAGACCGAGGCGAGTCCAGAACCTTTGCTCTGTGACCCCCCTGAGAGCCGATCATCCTACTCTGCAACAAAGTGAGGCAGGATGGAGTGAGACCACAGGGAACCCAGAGAAGGGGGGTCCAGAGTGTGGTTTGGGGGGGTAACAACTGCTGTTCCATCAGATCAACAAACAGGATGTTTTCACAATACAAACACAATGTATTGTTTATTACAGAGGGTTTAGAATGATGGCAAAATCAGAGCCAGATTGATGTCAGATGTCAGATTGATCACAGAGATTACAGAGAGGTCACGTGTCACCTGTCTTGAGGAGTAGGGGTTTCCCTGACAGGAACTCACACAGATCCTGTTCACCTGGATCTGGATTCATCTTCACAGTCCCTCAGACTCAGTGTTTTCCTGTCCCATTGGTCGTGGCAGCCAGAGGAGAGGGAGATGGCAGAGGTAATTATCTTTGTGCATGTTCATGGCCACTGCAGGAGAAGCTGACATTTGGTTCATGTTGGAGTGGCTGTCGTGGTGATTTCTGCTTCGTCTGAAGGCCTGGTGAGTATGCCTGCGTGTGTGTGTATGTGTGTGTGTGTGTGTGTGTGTGTGTGTGAGTGTGTTTGGGGTGAATTGATGGGATTATGGGAGCGTGACAGTTTAGGATTAACTCAGCTTTAAATAAATAACACTCGTGGAGGTCAGAAGGTCCAAACAGAGAGAAGAAGAGGAGGAGCTCACTTCATCAAGACACCAGTATGTCCCTCTGTGTCTGTTTCTCAGAGACAATCAAACGACAGGGATCTGAGCTATATGTATATATATTAGTGGGATTGCTGTGACTATACGTTGTTCTCCGGCAACGTCCAAATTGCATAACATTCAAGATGTTATTGCTTGTGTTTATCTATTTAGAATATTTCATAATTTAATTTTTTAAACTTTCAACGCTGTTTTTACACATTCTATCCCTTATTAAAATATATAGAAAACTTCAAAAAAAAAAAATCAAAACACACATTTTCAATTTCTTATTAGTTCCACAGAGTATACATAGAGTAAACATAGAAACATAGAGACCATGCTTCATGTCCTTCACTAGATTCGTCTATAATGTCAATACAGCCCCTGAAATCCAACTGGTTTATTACCCATGATGCGGAGGCATGGTCTAGTCACAGTGTGTCATGTGATCTTCAGTTCACAGCCATGGCGATATCCCAGCGTCCTTTAAGGAAGCTCTGTTTCATGTTTCGATATGTTTGATTGTCGATGTTTGATTGGTTCAGACTGTGGAGGAAGTGAACGGAGGCTGCTTTAGTTCATGTAAAGGTCAGTGGAGTGTGCATGAGTGTGTGTGGTGATCAATATCAATGACGATATTGATCATTAGTTGATGCCAAAGTAACTGTACTCTTTTTTACTTTCTCCTCATCATTTTTGTCCTCCTCCTGTTTTTTTCCATACACCACTTTCTCTTCTTCCTCTTTAACTCCTGTTCTTGTCTTCATCCTCTCTTTTCCTCCCCCCTCCTCCATCTTGCTCCATTTTCCTTCTTTACCCCCTTCCTCAGTCTCTTACCCCTACCCTCCTTCAATTCCTCCCTCTTTTCTCCCCTCATCCTCCATCCTACTCGTTTTCTCATCCCTTCCCTCTTCACCCCCCACCCTGTTCTTTCTCCCTCTCCTTCTCCTCGCCCCCGCGCTCCTCTCTCAGTCTGTTGCTGGAGGTAAAATCAGCATCTTTAATTAAAAAATTAGCAGCAAACAAACAAAACAAAAACCTACGAACGATTAAAAACAACCTGAAGCGTCAGAATCTTTTCATCTGATTTAATGATCAAACATGAGTTAATGTGAATTACGCAAACACACACCACAGTGTGCGTCTGCTGGGAACTCATTAATAACCAATATTTTCACATCAAATACTAACTTTGATCCAACAAACACTGATCCGCGACTTTGTTTAATTTCATCATTCCTTTCTGACTCTTTCAAGAAAAAGGCAAACATGACGACAAACACTGATCCGTCCTCGTGAGACAAATGAGGACATGCCTACAGTTTCCTCACACAGTCCAAACGGGCCCCCCTCTTATAAAATACCATCAAATTAATTAATTGATTGATTGATTGACAGCGGCAATTGCAACAGGTCTGCAAGTTCACACACTATACAAGTTTCTTTGCAGCTGCTGTGAATCCATGTTGCATTGGTAACCAGAAAGTCATCAGAAGCTCCAATTACTTAAGTATGTCTAGTCATACTAAAGTAGTGATACAGGTGAGAAGTGGCACAGGGAAATATGCATTAAACCTGGTTTATAGTAACTTGGTTTCATGTCTAGGGGTCGACTTTTAATTTAGTGTTGTCTGTAAAATGAGAAAAAAACTTTTACTTTTCCCTCGTCTTTTCTCTGATGAACCAGAGTTGTATTCCTTTTCAGGTGTCAGCCATGATCACCCCATCCTGATCACTGACTAGCTGGGATGGCTTTAAATTTGGAGTATATGTGTGTGTGTGCATACTTGTATTTATCTTTTTGAGGTTACCTACCTTTGTGGGGACATTTTGTCTGTGCCCCACCACTTTAAAGGGCTTTTCAGAGTTAAGAATTGGTTTTGATGTTAGGGTTAGGGTTAGGGTTAGAATTGGGTTTAGGTTAGGATAAGGGCTAAGGATAGGCACTTGGTTTTGATGGTTGTTAGGATTTAGGGAATGCATTATGTCAATGATGTGTCCTCACTATGATGTAAAAACAAGTTTGTGTGTGTGTGTGTGTGTGTGTGTGTGTATCATAAACTCACACAGTGACCTGGTCACCATACAAACATACAGACTGTACATGTGAACGTTAAACCTACTCATGTGTCTGTACCAAGCAGAAAGAGCCCCGTGTGTCTTTGCTGCCCTCTAGTGGCCAGTGATCACAAAAACAAAAAGAATGTGAAGGTTTTGGGTTGGTTTTTATTTATTTCACAAACACAAGCTGTTTAGTCTGAAAATGGCAAATGGCTCAAATACTGTGAGAAGACCTGACGTGTCACACCTAGCAGTCTCCTGGAAAACTGAGGTCTCAGTCGTCTCCTCCACACAGACTGAGCAGAGCAACCTGGTAGTCTCCTTTAGTGTGCTCCTGAAACAGAGAGATGACAACAATGATCATTTTGTGAATTAAAGTTTTTTCATAATCTTTATTGACAAATTAGGCATGGTGTAAGTAAAAGTACTAACACTACAATGTAAAAAATAGTTTTTTACAACTTAAGTAAACATGTCGTCATCAAATTACAAGAAAATGTATAACTTACTGCTGTAACATGTGTTTCCTGTGCCATTTCCTATTTTATTTTGAATTTATATTCACTTCTCATTGCAGATTCACACACTTCCTGTCACTGTTCCTCCTCTGCCTTGATTACCATCACCTGTGTTCTTTCAGTTTCCTCTTGCTTTTCAGTCCTTGTTGTTTCCTTAAACCAAACTGAGGCACTGACCCAACTGACCAATTTTAACCAGGAATTGAGTGATTATTTTTTTGAACTTCAACTTCCTGTTCCACTTGTTACAACGTGAGTAAATGTACGTGGTTACTTTACAGTTTTTAAGTGTTTTTTAGCAGAGATAATGCAATGACAAAATCTAAAAAGATGTTATTTTGCTTCTCTGGTGTGAATGCTGTGACAGCATCCACACTTTTGTCTTCTACCTTTATTATTAAAAATGTGCCAAAAGCGAGCTATGGAAAATATTATACATTACTTTTATATTTATATATTATAACACTTTTTTTTTCATGATGCCACCATTTTTTTAAATGAAACATTTTTTTAATTATTTTCAGTATACTATATACAAAGCCCATTTACATAAATGGACTTTGTATATAGTAGGATATGTGACTGATTAGCGGCAACACTTGTGATAGTGCCATCTAGTGGAAAAATAATGTTTTTACTCCATATGCTGTATATGGCCAAAATAACACCATCTGGTGGAGAGTAGAAATGTATCAATTGTAAGGCAAAAGCCCAGAGTGACACCAGATATGCATGTTTTATGCTTTAATAGAAGTGAGATCAAAAATTGGTTTCAATGGGTCTTTTTTGCACTTAAGTGTATGAGTGTAACTCTTGTTTGTACACAAATCCATGCCATATGCATGAACACAGCCAAAATTACCAGAAAAACAAAGAATGAAAAGCTCATAAAATGTGCACAACTGGCCCTAAGGGTTGCTGAGGTTGCAAATGTGTTAACTCTTCCAAGAAGATATTCTTTCATAGTTTTCAAATATTTGGTTTCAGCTGAAAAAAGTTCCTATTGTGTCTGTACATGACTCCTGTCTGATCAGGGCACAAACACACAACAGGACAGAAAGAGACGGTTACTCACAGCGATAGTCTGGTACAGTGATCGTCTGTGGAGCCTCTTGAATTCTGTCCTGATCTTCATCAGGTCAACTTCGCAGCGGGAAACCATGATCCTGGTCACCACCTTCTCCTTTGCCCCTTTAGCCTGAAGAGAAGCAGAGGAACTTCAGGGCTCAACTTGTCCACTGTGTGAATTCTGTGAGAAACATTTAATTTTATTTTATCTGAGAGAAATCAAGGATAAAAGTATGACATGTACCTTCATGGCTTCACCGAGTCTGCTGGCAAAGTACAGCTGCTTGTTTTCAAAGCACTCCACTGTGAAGAGAGAGCCATAGGATAAACTCTCCTGATCATAAAGGGACAGTTCATGTTTTTGAACACAGTCAAGAGCATATCCTAGTCTGCTCAAAAGACCTGAGTTTTTTCTTAAGTGGCTAAAGTCTGGTTTTCTGGTGTCCCTGCTGCTATAGCCTTTATTTCACTGAACACTTGCCTGCTGCTTGTTGGCACATGGAGTGCAGTCAGCTTTGTGTAAGAACCTCAAACAACCTCATCTATTACACAAGTCTACCACTGTTTGTTCATTCCCAGTCAAATCAAATCCAGCTGGAGAATTATAATGCATAATAAGATTGCTTTTTGTGATTAATTTACATTGCATGGTCATGGTCTGAAATCCATGTTTACTGGGTACTAACTTATCTGGGTACTTCAAAATCTGATCTGGGATTTATTTAAAGTTCTCCTGAAAACTCCACCTTTACATAACTGACAATTACAAAACTTTACTACCAAATCACAGTGAAAAAGCTCCTAAGAAAGATTTCTGTCCTAAAAAGCTTCTCCTGCTGATGAGGAGGTTGTTGGACATACCCAGCGTTAGGAAGGACTTCTCCAGGTCTCCCTTCACCTCCTTCCTGATGCTCTCCTTCATATCATAGGGGCTGTACCTCTCTCAAACACACACACACACACACACACACACACACACACACACACACACACACACACACACATGTTTCAATGTTCACTGGCAGTGCAGTGTCCTTACAATAATGACTTTTTTATTTACTGTAATTATACACTTTCCTTTTAATCCTATAACTGTAAACTGATAATGTTTTTAAAATTGGGGCATTGAATGAACCGTTGGCTTTAGATTAAAAATAAAACAAAATTAAAAGTAAAAAGACATTAAATGTGAAAAACACTGGCAGGGAATAAAAGATGATTCTGATTCTGTACATGCAGAGAGTATTTCAGTGTTGTAGGTGTAGTTCACCTTTCTGCAGGTGGGGGACGCTCCTCTGAGACATGATTGAGATCCAGGTCGTCACATCAGTGCCCTTCCTCTTCACTCCGGCTTCATACAGAGACTGAGAGGTTCACACACGGGGTCAGAGGACAGGTTAGAAATATTTTCGGGCACAAAGGGCTGATTTTAAATACTAAAAAAATTGACTTTACTCACTCTGGCATCGTCATCAATCTTCTCATAGTCGACAACATTAGAGGGCTCATCTCTCTTTGTCTGTAGATCAAACCATTTTAGAAAAATATAAATTAATATTGCTTAACTGTAGAACTCAAGCAGTTGGTTATTTGGCGGTGACTGTGAATTCAGAAGGTTTTATTTGTAATACATTAAAAATTGAACTGGAAAATCTAGCTATTTTACATCCATTTACATTTATAGACACCACTAATCAAATAAATATGTAGATATTCACTTCCTCACATCATCAAGCATGTTCACTCAAGTTTTTATTGATATTAACAATCTTTTAAAAGATGGACACTAGCGAAAATTATGTTTTTTACAATAAAATCCGCAGATGTGATCTACCTGAACCAGAGACAGCAACAGTTTAGCAAAGTTTCCTGATGTGTCTCCTGCTATGTCTTTCTCCAGCTCCTTCTTAAACACTGAGGACAGAAAAAAAAACAATAGCCAATATTAAACACACAGATAAAGGTAAGGGGCAATCATATTTTAAATACATCTGGCCATATATAAAGAAGATCAATGACTGTATATGAGGTCGTACACCTTCACATTATTTACAGCTTATTTTATGAGGTTTGCAGGTGGACTTGGAGCTAATCCCAGGTAGAATTTCTTTGAAAAGATGGGCAATCTCAGCCGTCAAACATGACATCTTAGCCTATGTCATGAGTTACTAAGTGAAGACAGAAACCATCTTTAAAAACATTTACTGTATCTGACATCTACTTTTTTACGTCCCATCTGCTCACATGGAAGGACAGGTTCTATGGCCTATGCTGCCGCTAACCACTAGGGGGCAAGCCAGATGTTTTGAGAGCGGTTATAAAGCACCTTTTTCCTCTCGTGCCCTTAAGTTAAAGACTTTACCCCCCTAGTGTTCAACAGACAGTATAGTAAGACATGTTTGTGTAATATCGTTTTTATATAAGCTTTTGGTTAAAACATGTTATTTAAGTAGGTTTTGTTATGCCAATATCAATATATCTGTTGACGTAAACACAAATGCTATATTAATGTAACAATTCGATTAACTTAAATTCACATAGTTTGGCAAACTAACGTTTTTGAAAAGCTCTGTTAGTTGTGTGCTGATGTGTGTAGTATCACTGTCCATGCAAATCAACTGCAAAAGCTCAAAATTACAATTTATATGGAGCCAAAAACACCTCTGGACACCTGAGGAAATGTCATCCAGAACAGAACTATATGTTAACAAAGGTGTTAACAGAAATTTCTTAATTGTCTCCCTTCATTGTTCATCATGTAGCAAATGTTATTTCAGGTTTTTTGTCTGAGGGAAACATCTTACACTCTCTGTAAACCTTCTTGATTTCCACCATTTCTTCATTGTTCCTGGAGCAGACGATCTCGATGAGGCTTTCCTCATCTGTTCCCAGCCCCTGCACACAAATCAACCCATGCCACCCTCACATGAGAATTCACAGTTCATTTTGGAAAAAGGTGCATTTACACCAAATGCAAAGCAAATGTCTCGCACAAGTTTGACCACAGGATCATTTGGAGTTAGCCAGGTTGCTTGCACAGGTAACACATGCAAACGTTATTCGCCATTTTCTAGGAAGAGTGCTGTCCTGATTTCTACACCAACTAGCTTTTACAACATCACATCACACCAAAGTTTCACTCATTTGCCCCAAATCATTTGTGTGTTTCCTGTCTTCAGACACAATAGACATGATATTAATGTCTAAGAAGTGACTTAGTGTCTAATTTCATCCCCAAAAAAGGCTTTGCTAACACTACTTTGTATAATAAATGTATGTGACTGTAAAGTGCAAAACATTTTAGGCCACGTCACAGCAGACCTCACATTTACAGACATACACGTCATCATTTTGACTCTGACCTTCATGGAGGCTTTGAGCTCAGAGGCATCGTATTGAGCAGTGCTTTTCATCAGGCCTAGCATCAGCGCCTCAAGAGAGCCTGATAGCGCCCCCTTTAGGGCTGTGGACAAATCCTGAAACATAAAAGTAGACATACATAGATTGAAAAACATTCACGAAATATCCCATTATTTGAATAATCTTGAAACATTTCTTTTAACCTTCTTGGCGATTCGTTCATATTCGAAGGCGATGTGTCTGCGCTGCTCGTAGCTTCTTCTGGTCAGGATGTCGATGATGGTCTGTTCGTCTACACCTGCACGGAACAGGTTTCATTTCTGGTTTAACTTCACAGAATGTTTCAGAAACAGATGTCAAAATATGTTCTTTCAAAGGAGGCAAATGTTTCAAACTGAAATGAAGAGTACATTTATCAGCTATTGCTTTTTTATTGTTTGATGTTGGTCACCCATAATCCTTTTGCCTCTGGCCCCAAACTTTTTTGAAATGCCCCTGGAACCTGTGTTTCTGGCAATGTTGAGCCTCTTGATTGTCTTTGCAACAAAAAACATAATTTAATGTCTAATGTCTGCACCTCTGTCTTAATTGTGATGGACTCTGATCACAGTTATTTGATGCGTATGTAACCCACCCTTAGTGAGGATTACTGTATAATTTTTGTTTTGGGATGATGTAATTAAAATATCATAATATTATATCTAAAGAGTCTACTTCAGTTAACGAGCTGTAGTAATACACAAGTACTTAAAATAGTAAAACACTAGAAATTATATAGTTCTATTTAAACTGGTATCAGGGACCTATACATTAGGTTTCACTGTTTTGTTATGGTTTACAGCAGTTTCAGGCAGTTTGCGGTCAAGTCCACCAGGTGTGTGTGTCGCTCTTTCTGATCTGGCTGTTGAAAAAGTAGCGTCGTGAACGTTAGCTGCGTTTATGAGAGTGGAACTATTATTCGAGGTGGACTTTCCATGGTGGTTTCTGACAGTCACTTTTTCACATTAGGTAAGACTGTATACCTTATGTATATTAACCTGTTATGGAGTTTAATGTATATATTTAGTATATGGATTCTTTTTAGCACTTTGTGATGTGTTCGTGCTGGCTAGTTAGCGGCTAATTAGCTTATAACATAGAAGCGTGGGTGTTGTTTACAACATAAATATAGCAATGCTTTATTGTTCAAATGTTAGATATACATTGAATGTTATTAATTATCATTCATGTGAAGCGTGTTGCATGTCACTTATACAGTGTTTCCTAACGTATTATTGTGTGCGTGTGTGTGTTAAGTATGATTAAGAGAGCAAAATGTGAGCCTGTTATATTCTCTTTCTGATCTGACTGCTGAAGGAGCAGCGTCGTGTACGTTAGCTCCGTGTATGAGAGTGTAAATATTAGCGGTGGTATGCCTGTATACCTTGAGAGAGCCGTACTGGAGCGAGGAGGGTCGGGGTCACCCTGCGGTAAAGATAGGACGGGATTCGGGGACAGGTCTGGGTTCTGGATGAACGTCTGTTTCTAAGCCAGTAAGATTGTTCCTATATCAAGGATTTCAACTCTAAAAGAATGTTGGTGTTTTGAGCTCCACACTAACTGTGCACAACTAAATTAATGGGCCCATAGCTGCACATGTACTACATGTACATGGTTACACACAGTAACGTTGGTGTGTTGTTAGACTCACTTACCTTTAGTTTTGATGGCGGTCTCAATCCTGGCAGCGTCCCGGGCTGGGTCGAAGTCTGGCACTGGCACCACAGTGGGGAATTTGGGATCTATGTCCTGCAAAGGACAGAGACACATGACCACACAGTCTGCCGCTGTCATCGTGTTACCCCCCCTCGATAAAACATTTCGTTCTGTGCTTAAGCAAGCCTTTAATTTGGCCCCTAAGTTTGTATTGCTGCTATGTTGAAATAATTTCCCCTTGGGGATGAATAAAGTATTTCTATTCTATTCTATTCTATTCTATTTCCAGAGATGTAAAACTACAGTTCAGACATGTGAAATGAAGCCTCCAGACTTATCCAACTTCTCCAACTTCAACCACGAATGACATGAAAGTTGATGAGCAATCAATCTTGGTTGTTTGTTTGTATGGCATTGTATGACACAGGTTTACATACAGTATATACAAAAGTCTAGAGAGGAAGGCAGTGTTGTGGAAACACATTTACATGCAACTGGACATTCCAGTTGTATTTAAACAGCTTGTTGTATTTAGGTAGGCTAACTTGCACAAGAGTGTACAATTATGACCTGGTGTTAGTCTGTGTCAGTTCTGAACATTCGCATTAATTACCATGATGGACCATAAGATGCAATACTAACATCAACAGTAGGGCCAGTGCAAAGGCAGTATAGCCACTGTCACTACTAGTGTACAGGAGGTACAAAATAAAGGACTTTGATGGACAGATGTGACATGAGATGGTGTGGATAAACTCACCCCTCCGTATGACAGTGTCAGTTGGCCCAGAAACTCAGACACCAGCGCCATGATTAGTTACCCTGCGGAAACCAGACAGACGGTCAAAACATCGCTGTGACACAACCATGGTAGGCAAGACCTCACACTATGGAGTTTCATCGCCTCACTTTCTCAGGTGTCTGAAATCCTCTTTCACTTTTATCCTAAGTGAAGCTGAATGTGTGTTATACTATTACTATTATTATTTTCTGTTGGTCGGAGGTCTGTTGGCATGAAGTAGCAGCAGAACAGAACCTTTATCTGACAGTAAAAGCTGCACATACCACAGAATCAAGGTGTGTTCAAAGCCTCACTTCACTGCAACTTGTGTCTTCACTGACCCCCTGACGCCAGTTGAAAAACAAACACCCTGTTCCTTTCAAAACCTTCCTCAGTTTTGTCCTGTAACAATAATTTACCGTCTCTCGGGCTGTAAAGATAGGTGTGTCTGAGTAATCAGCTCGGACATACCAGAGGGTGTGTATGCTGATAAGGAGCATGGATCAAAATGCAAACAGATCTGAGGAAATGTGGACCCTGTTATGAAGTGCACACACACAAATTTACAGCACTATACACACACACACACACACACACTGTCAAGTGTTCACTAATCCCTAAACTATGAACCATGAAGTTATCCTGACTTAATTCCAACAGGAAGGTGAGGGAGGTCCAGTGGTTTGTCGCTTAGCAACAGTTGGTACAAACAGCCCCGAAGCTTGGTCTTCATCATAGTTCTCTGTCCAGCTGGCAGAGTGAATTTAAAGGGGAATGCCATCATTTTTTTATGGTGCATTCAAGTGCAGCTTTGGAAGTTTTCACATTCGTGTTCAAACTCCCTCTGAAGATGTTGTACCGCAGTAAAATGCTCCACTCTTTAGATCGTTGATTCTCCTCAACGTAGTGGTCACTTCCCACCAGATGGTCAACCCGTAATTGTTACACATCAAGCTGTTATCTTTTGGCTAAGTTTTGGATGCATTCCTGTATGTCTACCTCACAAGCAGACAAAGTTATGTGGGATACTGGAAAACTCTCTCACAGCCCTGAGACTTGGAGGAATCAATTTGAAAGCAGATCATCACAATGTTACGTGATATTAAAACGTGGCAGGAACAAGGTGGAGGTGCAAGTTCAGACTCAGTCGAGTGAAACAGATTTATTTCACTGCCGAGTCACTACTGAAATCCTGAGCCTTTCTGCAGCTGCTTCTGGAAATTCTTTGCTCATGAATGTTTATTTCTTCGAGCGGCTACGAAAACTTTCCAGCAGGCTTCAAAATAAAAGCCCCCTGTTCCCCCGTACATGAATGAAAGGATGTGATTTGTCGACATAACTTTGTCCAGATGAAAACTTCACTCTGCTCCTGTGTGTGTGTGTGTGTGTGTGTGTGTGTGTGTGTGTGTGTGTGTGTGTGTGTGTGTGTGTGTGTGTGTGGATGTGGATGTGGATGTGTATGTGTATTCTCATCACCACCTCTCTGTGATCCTCCCTCAGTAAATGACACCAACATGATAATGTGGTAATTACAGGCAGGCGGAGAGCAGAGTGGGTCTGTGGGGAAGACTTTACCCGGCCGCACCCAGTGACCAGCAGCTTGTTATCACTTCTGAAACCTGCAACATGAGTCTCCTGGGTGAGATTCTACTTCTTAATATATTCTTCACAGACCCACGGACACTAAATGACTTGTTCGACAGATGTTTGCTGCAATTAAAGTACCAGGGAAAAAGACTCTTAAATACTAAATGTCGTGTTAAAGTTGACAGAGTGAAGCATTCATTCCTCCATTCCTCTCTTACAGTCAGACTGAGCCTGGACAGTTTTCTTACCTTCAGAGAAGCAGCAGAGAGGCAGCGAGCAACAGCAACAGCAGCAGCAGCAGCAGCAGCAGCTACGTTATGAACGCGGACTGAAAAGGGTGTGGTATTTAAATACCAACTGACTCACACACACACACACACTCTGCCTGGGTGACTAAGTGGACAAGACATATAAATTTCTCACTGACGTTTGGACTTCCTCACCTTCTGCCAGGCTCACTGCAACATCTTTTTTTTTTTTTTTCTTAATAAATTCCAGGTAACCATATAGATGTGTCACATGGTGATAATACACAGAGTGAGTACTAGGTCATCATCATGTTGCCTCTTTGTGGACAAGAGGCTCATTTTAATAAGCATAATAAAAAATGCTGGTGCTTTCACTTCACAGTCAATGACATATTAGTCTATTTAGAGTCATTAACTGTCTTTATAATGCAGTCATAAAGCAGGAATTTTGTAGTGAAGGTGACCCCCACCAGTTGGGGTCAAGTGATTCACCTGCACACTCACCTGAGGATTATCATGGCAAGAGTAGGTGGGGTTAGCCTGCCGCAATGTTCCTGTAGCATAACGACCTTTGTCAGCTCAATAAACGCACCCCTCCACCCACTTTATTGCTGTCTGTTGAGATAACAATTAGTAATTGAAGGTTTCTTCTTTGACCTCCACTGAGGTCACTAAGGTCAGATGGTGAATATCATCTGGACTGAATCAGTCTACTGAAGGACATTTTTATTGAATCAGGGAGGGAAAAAACAGGAAGTCCAGGCTCTGACCATCAGCTCCAAATGTTGACTCTCATTCAGCTGATGTTTGGCAGCATCACATAAACACAGATACTTTCTCAGAGCTTTAAAACTGTATTTTATTTTAAATATGAGAGCAAATGTCCTTTACATCAAGGGTATTGTCACATGACTTCACGCCTTGCTGACTACGTTTGACTCAACTCTCTCTGTTTCTCAGTATAGTGGTGTTTAGGTTTTGTGTTGCCCAGCGGCAACATTTCAGCACTGCACAAAAGAAGTGATTTGTTTAATGTAACTGTCGATTCTGTTTTCTCAAACCAACGTCTGCACGTGTGTGGGAGGGGATGTTGCATTTGCATTGAATGCAAAGGAAATTTTTGTGTCCGCACAAGGCGGGCCACATGGTTGGTGTAGTTGTTGGCACTCCTGCCGTTACAGCAAAGAAGACCTGGGTTCACGACTCGGTCGGAACAAGAGTCAGATGCATGGGGTTTGCATGTTCTCCCTGTTTGTGCATGGTTTTTTCCGAGTTCTCTAGACAAGAAATCTAAACACTGCTGTAGTGAGAATTACAGAGAGAGAGTTGTGTGGCGCTGCAGGCTTCATTATCATTGTGTGAAGTCATTTCACAGTTTTTTCCTCTTGTATGTGAGATGTTGTTGTCTTTGTGTGTGCTTTGTGTTTTATGTCTTGTACTTATTTTATCTGTTTAAGTATTTGGTTTTACTGCTGTGCAGCACTTTAGTCAACTGTTGTTGGACAAGGGTTTGAATGCAACAGACTTTTGTTAACATTAAAGTAGGTTAAGTAACACACTACAGTATAGAGCATGTAGTAGGATGTTGTTTTGATTCTCCTCCACAAATGAACAACCTTATTGTTATTGTGTTGTACTGTAGAGCATCAGACAAAATTAGGACACTTAGGATATTATTGTCTGTTGTCACATTCAGGACACACCCACAGCTGTACAGAGCTCTTCTCTCAAAGATCCTGACGAGGGAAAATTGTTCTCCATTTCCTGTTCATCACATTCTGCTTATATTATTTAAATCCAGAGTTTGCCTTCAGGCTCAGCTCTGTCTTCATCCTGCTGAGGATGAGGGTGTGAGGTGAATCCAGAGGCTCGATCAGCATTTAGAGTGAACTCCAGGTTGCTTGGCTCTGACCAGCTCCACTTTGCATTCCTCCCTGTGTTACACACGACTGTACAACCAAAGGAGGAAACTGCTGTGTTCACAGGGAACGGAAAACATTGCCGTTTCCTTCAGTGTTTGACCTCCGTTGGCAGCAGATCATCACAATGGACCCTGCTCACTAGTTTCCAGAACATACCATTGCGGTGTTTTTAGCAGGTTGGAATTGGACTCAGCTTGTAAACACAGTAAACATGACTGTTTAGGTATCGTTCATGCAAATACTAATTTACTTAAGTATTTTCTTTTTCCCTCTTCTTTATAGCTGTTGGTGGAGGGAGTGTCTTCAGTATTGGATGATTAGATTTGTGAGAAGCCAAATTCCTGATAGTGATCCATGACTGTGAAGTCTCACTGAATGACAATGTTCCTTTTTTTTTTACTCACACTTTGTGCTTCTTCCACCTCGCCTGCTCAGTTGTAAATTGTGTTTGTGTGCCGCACGGTAATATAACCACAAAGGCAAAACACTACTTTCCTTGATTTCACAGTGGTTTAAATGAAGCAAACATCTGTTTATATTCAAATGAATGCACTACAGCTTTAGAGTATAATCTAACCCTAGAGAAGGCACTCAGTGTGTGCAAATTTCTCTCAAGGCTGCTCAGTTTCCCATAGTTCTGCAATTTTAACAATTATTATGTTGAAGCCAAAACATCTGGATCACCTCCCCTGGTGGCTGGCTGCAGTATAGACCATAAAATTTGGCCCCTTCATGTTAGTAAATGGACATGAACCAAATAAAAAGGAAAAAGAAATAAAGTACATACTCCATACTTAATGTTGGTGAGTGACTGAAACTTTATTGACTCAGAGCAGAGCAACGTTATCATTCGGTCTCAAAGGTCAGGTTAATGTATGAAGCGAATGCAATCACTGTGGATATGGTTTCCACAGAAACACCCAGTGTGTGTGTACCACACTGTAAAAAGTAACTGTATCAGACAAACGTTCAGCTTTGAACTCATTACCTTTCTTTCCCATTTTTTGAGTAAGTAAAAATCCAACTTAATCTTTGCAAAGGAGAGTTTTCTTCTGTATTTCAGCTTACATTTATAAGAACCTGGGTACTTGTGTTTTGTCATCTTTGTCCAGCAGAGGGCAGAGTGACACCATTTCCCTTGTTGTCTTGGGTGTTCAGATCACAACAATCAATGTATCAAAATCATATTTAATCAAGTTAGTCTCAGCTTATTGTGGAAAGGAAAGAATGATACTAGAGGGAGAATTAAGTAAGTAAGGATTAGAGAGGGACAGTGGGTGTAAAGAGGAAGGGGGAGAGGTTATTTGAGGTGTGTGAAGACCAACAGATGTGGAAAATGTGGCAGGATGAAATAACGAAAGACAAGGATGCACAGAAGGAAGAGGAAAACAGAAGCCTGGATAAGCAGAGAGAGTAGACTGGGGGAAGACTGCTTCATGAAGGATTCTCTTGGTCTCAGTGTTATCTGTGATCTGGTTCCAATCCTCTGTTTTTGCTGACGCTGGATGTAACCTCATTATGAGCTGATCCTTCTCAGGGCCACATTAACAGCTTTCACCTGTATCCCTGGCAATATGGTCACAGCTGAGAGGGCAACACAAACTCAGTGTACACCCACCAGCTACTTAGTAGATATAATTGTTAAACTACTTGTGCTGTAGACATTGTCAAGATGACCTGATGAAATTTAAACCAAACATCACAGCAGGGAAGAAATTTCAGTGATTTTGAATGTTGGTGCCAGACAGGCTGGTCTGGGTATTTGACTTACTGGGATTTTCGACACACAGCCATCTCTAGTTTTCAGAGAACGATCCAAAAAAACAGAAAATAGTGCTGACGTCAACAAATGCCTTGTTGATGCCAGAGGTCAGTAGAGACTGGTTTGAAATGATTTTAGGCAACATGAACTCACTGAAGTTCATGTTGCGAAGTTCAAATTCATTGTAGAACAATTTGCTCGTGCAAAACTTGGAAAAAGTTAATCTGCTCACTTAATTCAAATCTGTGTATATAACTGTATGTTTGCATGTGTGAATGATTGTTGTTTGGTTTCCAATTTAACTCTTTTTGATAGTCTTCTCTGTGCTCCAGTCCATGTCTATCCTGGTCTGTCTCAGGATCTCCTAAAGTCTGTGCCTGGCTCATGGAGTCCTTTCCTGTCCATCCCAAGATGTATTGGTCTGTTCCTGCCTGTCCTGGTCTGTCCCAGTGTCTTGCTTTTGCTCTGCCCTTCACTCCCTTAATAATCCTGTTAGAGTTTCTTTGTAATCCTCCCTCGGAGCTCAGATCTCTGCAGGTCTTCACAGCGTCTTCACTTTAGCTCTGTGGGATGCTGCTGGATCCCGACTGAACTACTCAGGTAGGACAAAATACCCCTTCAGCAGATAGACCACTCCCACCCACAACCCTGAAACACACCCGAATGCATGGCTGGTGAAATGATAGCATTTTATTACAGTTCATCATGTTCTCACTGAGAACAGAATTGCTGCATTGGAACCTGCAGATGGTTGGGATCTTGTGGTGCTGTAAACAAAAAGCACAATGTATAGTGTGGATTTTTGAGATACTGTAACTTTTAACTAGTTTACAAGTAAATGCCAAAGGGGTTAAGAGGTAAATGGTTTGGGCCAAGAGTGATCTGGTTTTTGTGACTTATAAAGTGATAGTTCAGTTTTGTAATACTGTGGTTGTATGAGGTACAATACTGACACATAGTCACTGGCTGTTCCGTCTGATTTTAAACTCTTTGTAAAAAAAGAAAAAATGGAGTGAGTGAAGAACAATTTGCTTCATGATTGTAATGTCAACATCGTCGATTGGAATTTCTTTCAGCGTAATCCAAGCCATAAAAAGAGATCATAACATAATACTAAAGCACCTGTAGAGGTGCAGAGATCAGATAAAGTGCATGTTAACATAGATCTTACAGCCCCATATTTAAAAACTATCACATTACTTGAAAGAGTAGTTTCTGAGTGTTGAGGAGTTGGACATTTTGGGGGTATGTACAGTACTGTCCTGCAATCTGGTTGTTCTTGTCTTGATGCTTCACTGTCTTCTTAAGAACAGTTTCTGTTTGAGGCTGTGACTGTGATTTCATGCAGCAGAATGACTATTTGCATCACATTCCACATTTTGGTACTGTGGAGAGGCAGTTAAAGTGCCTTTCTATGTGAGTCCACATACCAGAATACTATCCCCTCTTACAGTACATTGGCTAATGCTGGAGCAAATGTTGCCCTCTGCTGCTGGAGCATAGTCTTGGGTGTTGACACTTAGCAGCAGTCAGAGACACAACATTAATACACAACGTCTCCACACTGATCTGTGCTCTGCAGAAAACCTGACTGTTGATTGGATGAAATGGCTAATTCAATAAGCTGCTAGACTTCCAAAGAACTGACAAGCAAACTAATTAACTTATTGACTGCCTAATTGGTCAACCTACCACCATGTTGATTGACTGATCAGCTGACTGATTTGCCAATTATCTGACTTTCACCATGTCTGTGAAGGTTCTCGGACATGGTCTGTATCTTCAAGGTTATTAGATGGTGGGCAACTGGATTTGCTTGAGTTCTGTTGAGGTTTTGTTCAAGACATTTTGGCATCTTAATTTCTGGACAGTCTTCAACAAAACTCAAGCAAGTCCAGTTGGATAAATACCCTTGAGGACCCTTTATCTATGCTACATTGTGTTGGTCTTGCTGACTGACTAATTTGCTGATTAACTAACAAACTGACCATGTAAATGGCCAAAACCCAACTGGAAAGTGTAAGTGAGGAATCGGAAGAACATTTAACTGCACAGGCACAGCTCCTGTTTTCTGCTGCCAAACCTCCTGTGGAGTATTAGGGTCATGATCAGTCAGCTCTAATTGAACTTGACACTCAGCCAGACCTAAGCTGAAAACCATTAGGCACAGTCAGTGGTGTAGTCTACATGATATGCACGTATACGTCTTAAAGGGCCAGGATTTCTCTATAACATATTAAGATGTCACTGACTTGAGCCACACTATGCACTGTGAAAAGCCCAAAGTGCCACAATGGCCAACATCGTGTACAAGACTGTCCATGCTGTTCAGTGCCAGAGAAAGAATCCCTCCTCTCACTACGACACTGATCCATATTTGTTCATCTTTCTCTCTACTGTATAAAGCATAGATACTGCTCATATACAGAGGGTGACCATGGAGAAGAAGAATATAGGAGGAGGAGCAAAAGCTATACAAGAAATTTACAATAAAGTATGGAAATGGAAGGCCATACACCGCAGCTATACAAGGCATAACAACAATGATGTGCAGTATTAGAATATAATTGAATAAACCAATCAACAATGATGAAAATGTACCAGGTTCAAGTGTGCAGTTTGTGCAGGGATTTGTGTTTGTTTTATAACAAAGATTTCAGAGAGTTTTTCATTTTGAATTTGAGGGTATTTTTGTGGTCTGTTTACAAAATTTAATGCCAAATTTAAGTGTGCCGCATTTGCAGTGTCCCTGCTGACAGCCATGTTATATGTGAGAATGTACCTGCTAGACTGGTGGTTATATATGTAGAGGATGCACACAAGGCAGCCAGCACTGACTCACGCAACCCCAATTAAAAAAAACACCTGAACTATGATACTGCTATGATTCCTGCAGAATTCCTTAACATCTGTAACATCTGTGCAGAGGATGTCATTTTGTTAACATCATTCAAACAAAGCAGATTTAGTTTTAAAGTGACGATAATAGTTGAAATAACCACAATTTGTTCCATTTTCCATCCTATGTCACCAATTTGTGTCAGGATGTTGAACTGGGTGGTCAAAGTTGTTCCCCAGCCACCTCAGCCTCCGTCTAAAAAAGCTGAAGAGCCCGAGGAGAAACCAACTGCTGCTCTGCCTCCAGCTCCAGCTCCAGCTCCAGTACCAGCTCCAGCTCCAACTCCAGCTCCAGCTTTAGCACCAGCTCCAGCTGCACCACCTGAGGCGCCCCCACCTTCTCCTGCAGCCCAACAACCTGCTCAAGTAAACCATGCCTATTTTCTGTTCACATTATCCATCATCATTTTTAGACATTTGATGTTTTCACTGCATGTAACACAACACACGTGATCAGTTAGTGGCACAGAAAAAGATAGATAACGTGTTAATTTTGCATATGAAAATAATATCAGCACACACGGTATACAGTAGTTTGAATTTGAAAAATCCAAAAGGAGGTAGAGCCACCACACTCCATTGCCACAAAAAAAACATTATTAGAGGAGAGTACTTATTTATTTAATTTCATACATAACTTTGTGTTTAAACAGGAAAAAAAGGTGACGTTTCAAGATGACGGTAAAACTGAAGGTGAGGTGACCCACAAGAAATATGATGTGTTTCACTTTGATTCCTCACATTGAAGTCTGACGAAGAACATATTTGATTTACAGTTTCCAAAGATTCAAAAGCTCCAGACGCTGACAAACCAAACCAGGGAGTCCAGACAGCAGAGGGCAGCAGGTGAGTTATATGAGTTTTTTTAACTAGCCCTAAAAACCTAGAAAATCATTTTCTACATTGTCAAAATTATTATATATTATGTAAACAATGACATTATTCAGACTTCAGAGAAGCAGGTCTTTTTCATTTTTAAGGGTTAAGGGTTTCAGGACAAACTAGCTTTATTTCCACGTGGACAAAACCATTTTGACCCTGTTTTATCATACTTTTATTAAATCAGTCTTATATTTTTGTCACGCCGGCTGAGTGGTGAGCTTCTGCACATCACAGAAACCTTGCACTCTTGACTCTGGACTTGCACTCTCTAGATAGTGCTTTACAGCTTTTTCATCAGCTATAACAATATTGAACAATATTGCAAATTATTATTTTTTTTTATTTGTTTGTTCATTTCATTTTTATAGTTTTAGTTCTTGCTATATCTATTCTAGAATTGGTCCAGTGGTTTATGTTGTTTGCTCAGTATTTTATGTCTTGAGCACTTTATTCTCCCTCTTTTTAATTTTAATTTATTATCCTCCACATGAGGGTCGTGGGGAGGTGTTTGTGTGTATGTGTGTGTGCACATTGTGAAACTTTATTTGTAGTATTATTACATGATGTGATGAGATGTTTTTTCTGTTCTGTGGACAACAGTAAACCTGAAGACAAGTGAGTAATAATAACATGGGTTCCTTATTGTTCGCAAACCTGATTGCCAAATAGTAAACTGCTTTACACAACCATGAACAGGCTGATTGCAAGTTAGTGAGCTCCCTCACCATGAACATACATGTGAACATACATGTGAACATACATGTGAACGACAGTACGGTGCTGTGCAATAGTCTTAGGCCACCATTAGATTAGTTGTTGTAGCTACACTATAATGACCATACAGTATAATTATGTCTCAGTCACTTTATTGGAACACATCCAGAAAATACAGGAAACATGTATGCAGTTTGAAAATAACCACTGGACAAAAAATGTGCCAGTGTCAGTCACATCATTCCAATCCAGATGATCACAGAATTTGACAAAACAACAAAGTGGTGCCCTGAGACATTTGCATGGTACTGTACAGTTAAAAGCTTCAGCACACGTCATGACCTAATCTACTGTCTGTCCCTGACCCCTCTGGATCTGCAGCAGTTTGTTCACCAGAGACAGTGTTTACATACATTTCGACTACGTTTTTGTTTCCACAGGACAGGTATGTTAGCATGGTTTGCTCAGGGTTTGGAGAAAGTTGTTCCTCAGCCCGAACTGAAGAGCAAAGACACAGCAGCAGGTGGACAGCCCACTGAGGTAAGACTGTTAAGTCTCATATCACTCCACAAACTCTTGTCACAGGCTGAGTAGTTACCTACAATACCAGCTCCTTTATCTGGGAAATCTCATGCAACCTCGTCTGCTGGACATGTGACCTCAGTGTTTGTTTCCCCGCAGGCGCAACAGGCAGCAGCTGCAGCAGGTAAGAGTGGATCTAAACATTATTAAAATAAACGTCACACTGTGGCCAGTCTTGTATAAAGTACCTTAAAGCAGTGTTTCTCAAACTTTTTCAGACCAAGGACCACTTAACCCATAAAAAAACACTCACGCACCACCTAACTCAAAATAGCCCCAAGACAATATGCCAACTTCAACAGTTCAACAAATATTTTTTGGATTTTACATAGGCTACTAGTTGATTTGATATTGAAAACAACACATATATGTCACAGGCAGTTTGAGAAACACTGAAATTAAAACACTGTTATTTGAAATTTTAAGCAACCAGTGGACCACTTTGGGAAAGGCTGCCTACTTGAGTAAAAGTACAAGTATCTTACCAGAAAATGACGTTGGCAGAAGTTGAAGTCACTTTTTTAAAAATTAGTCTTAAAGTGTATCACATTTACTATACTTAGGTATCAAAAGTAATTTTCTGATATAAAATGTACTTATTTTTTGATGAACACATGATTTTGTCATGAATGACCACAAACAGTGTCTTCTTGGCTTATTAACAGCAGAAGCTCCACCTCCAGAACCTCCACAAGCCCCAGAACCAGCTGCTGACACTGTGAAGTAAGTTCTCTGTCAGTGATTGTGACTATCAGAGTAATATAGGAAAGGGCATAAGAAGCAAGTGTGGGGTTTGTGTTATTTTATTTACCACTAGTGTAGTACCTGTTCAATAAGGGCTTGTTACTAATATCTTTTGGGTTTCGTAACCTAAACATGTCATGGTTGACATTGCACTCAACTTTGTCCTTAGTAAGTCAAGTTTGGAGACTGTCAAGAAAAGTGTTTGATCGATAGATAGATAGGCAACACGGTGGATTAGCACTGGTAGTGTTTAGCACGGTCACAGCAAGAAGGTGCTGGGTTCGATTCTGTGACCTTATTTGTATGTTCTCCCCGTGTCTGCGTGGGTTTCCTCCACGCTCTCCGGTTTCCTCCCACCATCAAAACATATATGAATGCTAGACACATTCGGTCAGGTTGGACCATTGTGGCAGTGTGCTCAGTCACAGCGGCTCTGATCAACTCTCCACCTGACCTTGTTGTTTCGTTGTGCAATTTTGGTTGTATACCAAAGGACAATAGAGATCCTTTCACAGTGGATGCATAATTGCAATACTGCTTTTTCACTTACACGTACATCTGAGGTTTTCATTGAATTCTCAGTGCAGACAGAGCAAACAAGCTAATTCTCATGATGAAGAGACCATAGTCTAACACCGTTTTCTTTTTTTCTTCTAGGTCTCTCAAAGAGGCAGAGCAGCAGCCCAAGTAAGTGGAGAAATAGCAAGAAAGTTACAAAAATGAATGCCAAATGACATTATTGTCAGCCTGTAACTGGCTAGTAGATGGATAACATGATGCAGGAAATATTAAGCTAGTGTAAAGATGAGTATTGGGACATGTACATTTTACTGACATGTTGTTGTTTTCCATTATTAATACCCAGTTCAGTCAGGCATACTTTTGTCATATAAAACCATTGATTGCAGCAAATGGAATATACAGTTAGACTTGGAGCAAGGAAAAAGTTGCCCCAGATGATGCAGGAACTCCCAAACAAGAAGCAAGAAAATAATGATGTCATTCTTTTTTCACAACCCTTGGAGAATTTTTGTGTACTAACAGAGTGTGCACAGGCCTTTACATGGAGTGCCTTGGTGTGAGTGGCTGTGATTGGAACAGATTGTGGTCAGCTGACTGTCACTTTACAGCTGAGGCGAATGACTTGCATGTCCTCCATGAATTCATTCACAAATGATCACATACACAGGAGCTGAGAAAGTGAGATTAATTCTCATACTAAAAGTCTGTTTATGGTTTTTTTCTTCCATAGAAACTAAGTAAAAGTTTACACATAGTGTCTATCATGTGACCATAGTTGTTTTTATACACCACAGAATTCACACAGTATCAACTGACTGAATTGTTATTAAATTGTAAATGCGAGGCCCTCAAATCAACTAGTTAAAGTTTAGGAAATGTTTTTTGTTTTTTTCAACACATTTTAACACGCTGGTGTTGTTTTCACAGTATGATGGGCTGGATTTTCACTGGTATTAGTCACATGTTACCTCAGCCTGTGCAGAAGCAGGTGAGTCTGTTGCTCACAAATTAAATAAATAAAATAAATTGCTGGCTGCCAACCATCTGTGAATAATATCATAACAATATATTCTCCTCATTCAGGACACAGGCAGTGGTGAAGTTCAGAACAGTAAGTACTACTATTTTATGCTACTCTGACTAACGCATGAGCATTAAAGTCACACCATGCTGACATTGTGGTGGTTTAAAGGGATCGTTTTTGAGGTTGTTTCTATGCGATATTGGAAAATAGTCAACATCATCATATGAACCTGCACGAGACAGGCAGGAGAACTCAGTCAATTATGGGGACACCAGGAAAAAGCTTTTACCCACAAAGGCTCACCTAATACGATCTTACCAGCTTAATTCTACAGTCTTACAAAAATATGTCTGCCACATTGTTAATTGGACACTGGAATCACAATAAAAAAGCAAACATATTCTTGAGATATCATGCAATTAAGCGGACCTACATTTTATTCAGTGAGCCTTTTGTTTAGTTGAAATGTTAAAATGTTCTTCTTCTATGATGCTGCTTGGTGGTACTGGGGGCCCGCACAGCACAGTCTATGTAAGACACAGTGTCACTATACCCCATAATACAATGTAGGGCTCTAATTTGATTACACAGAAATGAGCTTATTGCTGCCCCCTGACTGCCCTCTGCAGGTACAAATACATGAATGATTGATTGATTGGTTGATGGGTGTTGCTGGCAGCGTAGTGATGAACAGATGCTGGTGCCAGTGATGGGGCAGACTCTAACCGGGCTGCTCTTCTCCTTCTGTTTCAGGGGGGGGAGGCACGAGAGCCCCTTAAAATAAAAGGAGAAGGACAAGCAGGAGAGAGTCGCTCACACTGACACTGACAGCAGCAGACACAGACAGACAGACAGAGAGCCATGTTTCAGATTATGGAAACAATTAGTTTCATTTAAAAAAGTCTTCAATCTCAGTCAGTTTGCCATGCACATAGAATCCAAATTAGTTATGCTGTGAGAAGCAGTGCTCTATTTAAATTAAGTGAACTCACCTAAGCTCTGGAACTGGCTTTCAGTAGTGCAAGACAACCGTTAAGTGCTTTTTAAAGGCTTTTGCTTATGACATAAAGGCAGCTAAATCACTGCAGACATTGCTACTGATTAAATCAGATTCCTCTGTATTCATGATGAAAATAAAGACATTCATTCTGAAATAAAAAAGTGTTTTGTTGTGTTTTTGTTATCTTGTTCAAAAAACATGAAACTGCATGGAATAGGAATCGACCAATCAATCAATCAATCAATCAATCAGTCAGTCAGAGTCTGTCAGACAACTGCTGAAAGTCTGCATATTCTGTGAGAGTACAGAGAACTGTACACAGACAAACCTCAGGCCTGTTCTCCCTGCCACATGGCATTCAGTCAGCATCGTGCAAAGGAGGACAGACCTGGTGCTGGAGGACATAGAACAGGATGAGGCAAAGCAGGAAATTAAAGAAGAGCCACAGTCCCAGAACAAAGAGGATCTGCAATCATCAAAACAGGAGGTGGGTCTTTTATCCCAGACTTAAGGAAACATTTTGTGTGCATGCCTTTGCTGACGTCTAAGTGTCTTGCTATAGAGAAGGCAAAGCAATCAACTGCCTGGGCCCTCCTCTCAGTTTTGGGCACCAGGCAGCTGATTCAGCAGCAGCAGTAGGTTTATTAAGACAAATTAAAAAAAAGAGAAACTGGGGAGTACAATCACTAAATGCAAACGGGAGAGTATGATACTCAAACACAGGGGTCATCACATTCTGGTCTCTAGTCCGGGACCCTTAAAGTCCATTGCTCCTGTTAACGTGAACAGTAGCTACCATGGTGGCTCTTCAAAGGTTATACTCTGGTGGTGTTAGCAATAACACTTGGCACACGTTGTTAACATTGTATGCTGTTAGTGTCTGTGATGGAACATAAAGAGGTACTGAGCTATTACCATAGCAGTTGTCATGGATATACTACATGAGCATAGTATAGGCTGTGCCACTGTGATAATGGCATCCATACTGACACGTGATAATATTATGTGCTGAATTAATAGCCAAACAAATGTTTTACATGTGTTCAGCTGCAGGCAGAGGATGCAGAGACACAGGAACAGTGGACTCCAGTGATGGTCAGCATCAAAAAGGAGATGGGAGAATCGATACTAAGTCACATGGAGGAAAGGTTGGTAGTAACTTCATCTTATATTTGCAGCCTTTATCAGACACTAACAGGACTCTAGACTAAGTGATGTCGTATTCTTCTTGTAGAGACTAGTGAACAGAATTTTAGTGAATTTCTGAACTCCTCGTTATCATGCAGACTTCAGCAAGAGCGTCTGGAGGCAGCCCGTGTTGCAGAGGACTTGGCCATGAAGGCAGCTGAGGAGGCAGTCCGCCAGCTTGAGATGGAGCAGTCCGCCAAGATCGTAATAGAAATGCTGTCCAATGAGTCCAATGAGCAGTATGTCACATAAATAGACACAGTATCTATGTGGAATTAATCTATAATGCAGTCACTGATGTCCTGATATTTGTTCTCAACAGACTGCCCAACATCCTGGAGGAGGAGAACGAGGATGAGCTGGAGTAAGTTCATATAATAGTATAGAACGGGACTTTCATTTTTCACAATATTCATATTATAATTCACTTTTCTGTGGTTGTGTGTCCACTGCTGGCAAAGTTACTGTAGGTGAACCGTCAGACCCTCTTTTGCTATTCAAGAACTCTTTACTTCCATCATTTAGGGCAGACCTCAGTACAACAACTAACTCACTAGAAAGAATATTGAATTTGTATTTTTATGCAAATCTAGTTTTTAGTTTTCTATTGACAACGTTGTTGATTTGGGTGTACCACAATTCCTGCAAAGAGTTGTTGATGATGACCACTCTTCCCAATAGGATCATTTAACTGCATATTTTTCTCCTGTGCTCCAAAATAGTCCAAAAATAAACCTGGTTTATTAAGCAGTTTCCTTCATTTCTTCATCGCCTTCAAATCTTACAGTGTGTGAACAGACATTAACGGGGAAACCAAAGCTGTGTGCTGAACACACCAGTGAAACGATCACTCCTGCAGGTCTTCAGTTGTTTTGCTTTGTTTTCGAGAAGTTCATGACACCTGCCCTTCTTCACCAGGTGCCTGGTAGACAATGCTGAGTCTTTGTCTCAAATGGAAGAAGAGCCTACTGCAGAGGCAGTCAAATGTGAATCTGAACCACCAGTGGACATCACCCACCAAGCCCGAGGAGCCCCGACCACCACCGCAGAGCAGGTGAAACGCTTTATGAATCTATTTACACAAACAATAGAGCAAACTTCAATGGTTTCATGAATACACCCAAATATCCTTAAGTAGAAAATTACATCTAGATAGACTAAATGCATTTTTGCATATAGTGCCCTCCTTACTGAAATAATAATTATTACATTCATTTGGTGTTTTATTGCATTACAGAATATAATATAGAATATTATGAATATAGAATTGTGTGAAAATAAGACCCTTAAGAATAATTCCATTTCTTCATAATGACTTTTTCTTTTAGGGCAACACCGAAGCATCTAAGGAAGAAGGTGGATGTGGAGGTGAGGGCAGAACATTTGGATTTTACTATAATTAAAGATATGTAAAGCAAAAAAAATCAACCATTCAGCCCAATTTAAATGATTATAAAAATTGGTAAGTATAAATGGATTAGATGGAAAAATCATGGGAACATTACCAGTATTCTCTGTTCTAAAATGTCTGAACTGAAACCTCCCATAGAAAAAACCTGTTGCAGTTTTGATTCCAGTGGATCAAAAGTGCACGTCCAGCATGTTCAGTCATATCAATATGGACAAATTATAGCGTGTGAAGAGGTTCCACTAAATACCCATAAAGCCACCTATAACTTAAAAAACACAGCTCCAACACCAAGCAACTAAATCATGTCTTACCTTTACTGTATTACCCTACAACCTGTGTTTTAGAACCTTGGTGGTAACAAATGTTGTTGCTAACAAGATGGATGTATGTTGTGTTTTTTAGAAATAAATCACTGAATTTACTAAGCAGGGATTTTAAATGATCAAACAAATTGAAATAGTCTGTTTTCTTCGTCTTTCTGGAATGACCTCTGTGATTACGTACTAACTGGCCGTGCTAGGATCGTGTGAACGTCTCATCTTGTGGCTAACTTACTTGTTTCCCTGTCCAGTATTTGGTATTTGCTCTCCAGTGCAGAGCTTTCTGCTGCGAATACCTCATGCTGCTGACTGCCTGGAGAGCTGCCGGAATTTCATGCATGACAATTACCTCAACTGCCCCAAACTATCCATGCCAACCCCGCCGCTGGAGCTTGCACAGCTCACCCAGGAACTATCACAGCTTCCCAAGCGGGCGCAACAATGCTGCACGAGAATCATCAGCTGCCTTAACTGCCACTCCCAGCATCCTCAGCAGCCTTAAGCCCCACCCTCCTCCTCCAGACCCTTAGCTAAACCTCATAGAATTTTGTAGACATCCAAACCTCGACAGTGCCAAATAAACCCTTGTCTCTCGAGGTGTCCACTTACATCCCCCTCAGCGACTATGCTCCACGCCTCTGCACTGCTTTGCCAGCAGCAAACCACACTTCAGGTGATCTCAAAAGACATGGAATTGCATACTGTGCTAGACTTTGCTTCTTCAGTGTGCACTTCTCCTTTTTCCTTTCGTTGGTAGATGTCCAACAGTTTTGTCTCTGTTCTTGTCCTCTGTTATGAGGTATAGATTTGGGTGCAACTCCAGCACTAAAGGTGGAGCTTGTGGATCAGGATGTGGGGCAGGGGAAAGGCCGGAACATCCCTCACATTATCACAACCACAGAGTCCACTGCTTTGACTGTCCCTGAAATGGTGTTGTCAAAACCCAGGTAACAGCCACACAGTAACATACTTTGGTAATCCTTTCAAATTTGAGACAAAAGTTCACCTGGACTCAAGATCAAATTGATTAGAAATCAGATACAGTAATCAATCAGTACAATCAGTAATCCTTTTAAATTTAGCAAATATTGACAAATATTGACTTGAAACGAGTTGAGAGTGGGTGTGTCAACACAGCAACAGCAGGAAGTTAGCCAAAATGAGATAAAAGACGAAGTTGTTGCTTCTGATTCATTCATTTGTCTCCTGTCTTTATGCGGTGTCCTCATATCTTCCTGCTATGTTCCTCTCAGTGCTGCAGGTGATGAGGATGGAGAACAGTTGAGGACTGATCTCAAAACCTGGCCCAGTCAAGGAGACTTGCTGACTGCAGACGGAGAGTGAGATAATTTCCACAAGTCACACTCTGCCCTGTACCACTCTCTCACACATGTCCATGTCCAACTTAATCTTCCTGTCGTGTCCCGTGGTCCTGCAGGATGCGTCCTCTGTCAGCGGCCAGTGTTGGCAGTGTCGTGATCCAGGACCGCCTGAGTGAGCTTGTTGGGCTGTTTAAAGGCCGAACGGAGCGCCAGAAAGACCGGCTGGTGGATCCGGACGAGTCTGAGGGGGAGAGTCCTTCCGCCTGTGCGTCCTTACTACTTGTTTCAGACATTTCAGCACTTGCAGAGATTTTTAGGTTTTATTCTACATGACATTGTCTTGGATATGTTTCACAGCATCATATTTTCTTTTCATTTAATTTACATTTGAGGTAGATCTTACAAACTCCTGCACTTGACCATATAAACCTTTTAATAAACTTCTTAAAGCAGCATCTGCCTTAAGAAGTTTGTTTGTTTTTGTTTCTATGGTAACTAAGTAACCTCAGAAGATGAAGAGCATGTGATAAAAATCTTAAAAAAAAATTTTTTTTACCACCCTCTGATTTCCTGTTCCAGAGGAAATTAGTAAACTCTGAATATTGAATGCTCCTTCATGTTCATTTTTTTATTGACATCCGCATTGTCTGATCTTTGCAGCCCCGAGCAAAGCTCCACCCCCGCCCCCGCCTCCACCGGAGGAGAAGGCAGATGCTGCTGTTGTTGAAGAAGAGGAAGAAGACAAACGGTTCACCTTTGAACTTTTAGGACACCCAGTAATATTTCCCAAACTGCCCAAACTTCCGCCAATGCCCGACTGGCTTCGAGTCATAGTGGAGTATCGCTTCCCCTCCAGCATCGACCCATTCACTGGTATGCTATTTATCAATAATGCTACCACTTTAACTCACACTCTTTTTGTCTGATAACATTTTTATTTATTTATTTCATCCAATTTCTGTCACACAAAGAAGATTTGGATGTTCCATTTTGTATCATTTTAAACCATGCATGAATTTCCTGGCATATGTAATCAGGTCAAATTGTTGGTTGGAACCAAACAAGACACCTTAAGAGGTCACTGTGGTTTAATCTACCTTTGTCTCCACAGACCTGATCTATGTGTTCTGGCTGTTCTTTGTGGTGGCAGCGTGGAACTGGAATGTGTGGCTGATCCCAATCCGCTGGGCGTTCCCCTACCAAACCTCAGAAAACATCCATCTGTGGCTGATGATTGACTACACGTGTGACCTCATTTACATCACTGACATCCTCGTCTTCCAGCCCAGATTGCAGTTTGTCCGTGGAGGAGACATTGTGGTCAGTGACTTCAACCGAAAATAAAAATAAACATCTTGATTTGATCTCAGTAAATTAAGCACAAAAATCATTTTATGTCTGGACCCTAATTTTTTTTTCAGTGTGATAAAAAAGCAATGAGAGAAAACTACATGTCGACTGAGCGATTTAAGGTGAGAACTAATCTGTATGTGCGTGTTTGGCATTGATTTGAAGCAATTTGATCACAGAAGCTATTTTGAAATGATTGTTTTGTTATTAATAATCCAAAATGTTTTACTGCATGTGTTACAGGTGGATATCATGAGTCTGTTTCCCATGGAGATATTTTACTACTTTACAGGAGTGAACTCACTGCTGAGGTTTCCTCGTCTGCTAAAGGTCTGGATGTTTTCTACTTTCTCTTTGTTTTCTATCAGTGTGTTACTACAGATCAACATCTTTCACTTCACGTTAATGTTTCTATAGATGAACAGCTGACCTATATGTCTTACATCTTTCTTTTTGAGAATAAACAAGTGTATTTTTGCAATTATCTTGTTTTTTTTCCTCTCTCTCAGTACCATGTTTTCTTTGAATTCAACGACAGAATGGAAGCTGTGATGAAGAAAGCCTACATCTACAGGTGAGTAAAAGTCACGTCCATGTTCTTTATGTGATGCGTTTATTTTCATGTTATTAAATCTTCTCCCTGTGTTCGTTGTTGTATTCTTGTGGTGTGATATCAGGGTGATCCGAACCTCCATGTACCTCCTGTACTCTCTGCATATCAATGCCTGTCTCTTCTACTGGGGCTCAGACTATGAAGGACTGGGATCCACAAAATGGGTCTACAATGGAAAAGGCAACGCGTAAGAACCATAAAACACTCTGCGGACACTTGGTTTGTCATAACGAGGCTTCCTGCAGAGGTTTCAACTGCAAGTAAAGCAGATTATTAGCGGGATTTCTCCCACTATATGTTGTTTCTTTTTCTTATTATTCTATTGTTTTTGTTTGATAACTCGTTAGTTTATAGGACATTTTTTTCCAATTTTTACTTTTTAAAATTTATTTTTACTTACAAATTTATTGAAAACGTCTATATGTATGTAGACATATAAGCTCCATTGTAATCAGTGTTTCACAAAGACGATTTCTTATCCAGATGTATGCAAGCTCACTTCAGACTCACACATTGTCTACTACACAGAAGTTTAATTCAAAACTTCAAAATATTCACAAAAAGTGAAACTTTCATCCCTCAATTCAGCTCTTTCACGACCTTTGTTTATTGAAAATTTGTGCGATTTCATTGTGTACTGCGTCGAGAAAGGTCGTTCCAACTCTTTGAAAATACTTTCACTCTTCAACTTGCTCTCCGGTTCATAAAATCTCATTCTGCAAACATGGTTTTCTACCAGAACATGTGAAAATGTGTCGAGTTTACAATGTGACTACCACACCACAATGACTAACAGAATCTGAGCAGCAACTCTCTTGAGTGAGAGGGGAACTATCCAGCTTCTCCAAAGAGCACAATATAAAGTGAACTCTCCTACTCTTGGTCAGAAACACAAAACTCCACAATTTTGAAACTGCCATATTTGACTCATCATAAATCTATATCAGGGTCTTCAGCCCAAACCTTGTGACACTCACAGTGATGACATGTCATCACGTTACAATGAGTACCTCAGTGATGTTCTCTCTATAGCAACCACTAACTGCAGGTGCCACTCAGCTGATTCAGATCAGCAGATTAGACTGCACACGGGTAAACACACCCACACACACATAGTGGGAGAAGATATCCAGCTCATTTGGTACATAATTGGTTGTGTGTCACAAGTTCTTTTTCTTAACTCCCTCATTCTTCCCTCTCTAATTTCTTCTCCTGCAGTGTAAATGTGTAGTAGTGGCTCTAAGTTATCTACTTTCACAGTTGTGTGTGACTTCAGAGGCATAAGACGAGACGGAGTAGCCATTGCTGCTAAGCTAAGAACTAGGCTAAGATAATGGCAGTATCTGAATATGTGACACAGTGAGTAAGCGAGAGTCTTGCTAAAAGACAGGAGATGTGTGCAGACTGTTTTTATTCCATTTGTTTTTTGTGCTTAGTGTTACAGCAGAGATCTGTTGCCTCCATCTTTTCTTTCTTTTGCCTCTTCTTCCAGCTTGTCATCATTGTTCTTTTGTGTGTTTTAGGGCAGTTGTCATCTATATTGTTACATACTGCCTAATTGTCTTTCCTTTGCCTTTTCTTCTCATTCACTTTCAACACGACAGAAAATAGCAGATGTCAAAATCACCAGGTTACTGCAGTGGTGGAATTAACAAACATGAATGCTTGGCAACAAATCCATGCGGAGACTGTGCTGCCTTCAGAGCAAAGCTGAAGTCGCCCCCTGCCCCCTGATTGCCCTTTATCATTCGGTTGGGCTCTGCCGTGAGTCTCATCCAGTAATCCACTGAGCCGACAGTCCCCAACTCAGCACTGACCAAGTTTATCGTTCCATGGACTTTACTGTCCTGCTTGAGCAGCTGCTGCAGTCGAAGCTGTGCTTTCGCCAGATTCCTACAGTCCATACCCATGGCCTGATGCAGGTTGATGGTGACAGATTCTGTGCTGAGGTAGTTAAGGAAGTGTTTGTCCATGTTTACCATATACTTGGATTTGTAGTTGTATTTGGGTCTGTGGCCTTTCATCACTGGAGTGGACTGCAGCTCAAACAAGTAGAAGGAGTAGGTACAGATGGTGTAGGGCTTGCTGTCACCCAGCGCCTCCAGGAGGGATGGAGACAGACTGGCACAGACTATCTGAAGCTCAACAAGGACTTCACACTTCAGGTGAAGCCTTTTACCAAACTTGTCCCCCTCAGCACAGTCTGTCATTTCTGGTCTGAAGATATGTCTCTTTGGGCTGTAGGTGGTTTCCCTAAGATGAGCTTGCACAATCTTTGTATTTGCAGTGCTTGTATTAATCTGCTGAGTCAGAATCTCCAGTTGCTGCTGTTCATGAATACTGTCACTGTCCATCTTTTGCTGTGCTGCCTTCAGCTCCGCCATGTAGTTGTTCTTTGTCCAAAGGAGCGACCCCACGCTCAGTTCCCGGATGGTTTTCGATTGAGCAGATTGAAGCTCTTGGATGCAGCTCTCTGTTTTACTGCTCCTTCTGTCCTCCACCTGCGTCATGACACTCAGGTCACATCTCTCCTTGCATGGTTCACTCTCCTTACTGTAGTCTTTTAAACAATCTATCAGTTTGTCCATTTCTTGCTTCTGCTCCAGAAACTGAAACTGAAGTTTTTTGTTTTCTTTTGCAAGTTTCTCTTGTGTCTCCTGCTCAGTCTTGAGCTTCTGGAGGATTTTATTTTTGTCGTCAAGGTCGGCCTTCAGGTCCGTCTCCAGCTGCATGATCTGTAACCTCAGCTGCTGCTCCTGGACCTGCCATTTCTGTTGCTGAGATGCATCAAAGATGCTGTCCAGCAGTTTGTTATAGTTCTCCTTCAGCTGATCTTTTTCCTGCTCCACCTCACTCAACTGCTGCGGCAGCAGCTCCAACTTGTTGTTGGAGATCTGCAGCCAGTTCTCCAGTTCCCGACTCTTCAGCCTCTCATGTTTGAGCTGCTCTGACAGCTCGTCCAACTTCTGTAACGCTGCCTTCAGTGTCTGCTTATGCTCTTGTAGTTGCCCTTCCAATGCAGTGACAGTATTGGACTTGTCAGTCAGCTGCTTTTGCAGTTGGATCTGCGTCAAGTTGTTGCTGACGTGTTCCTTGAGTTTGTTGATCATCTGTGCCTGCAGAAGTCTATTTTCGTTTTTCTCTGCCTCCTTCCTCAGTGCCTCTTTCAGCTGCTCCAACTCTGCATCCATCTCCTCCATGTGGCTCCGCTGAGACTCTATTACATTCTCAAGATTGTGGATCTTGGCCCTTGCCTCCTTCAGCTGGCTCAATGGTGTATGAGTAAGTGACGGGGAATCAGTTCTCTTCTTCAATCCAGAGTTGATTTGAGAATGAACTTGTTTGTTTGGGCGTGACCTGCTGGTTTGTGAGTTCAGTAACTGGTGTTTGGCCACGAGAAGACGCTGTTTCAGTCGCTCATTCTCAGTTTGGAGTTGCTGCACCTTCTCCTGGAGCTCCTCTAACATCTCCTCCATGTCCTTGTTTCGAACTTTAGAGACTGCCCGGGCTCCTCCTGCTGCCAGCTGCTCCATACGACCTTGATCCTTCTTCAGCCTCATCACTTTAGTACTGAGCTTCTTGATCATATCATCCTGTTTGTTAGAATGCTGCTTATAGAGCAGGGACTCGTCGTAGAGGCGCCAGAACCAGTCCTCCAGCTCCTTCCTGGACAATCGAGTGATATCTGGTCGCCCCCGAGCATTCTGATGAATCGTCAGGTCTTGTAAAACAGCTTTGAGTTGGGACATGTCATCTATTGCTGTTTCATCAGCATGAGTAAACATTTCTCAATTGTGAATAGAAAACATTTATTTACTATGCCTCTAAATGTTGTAGAGATTAAAGGCAGAATGATTTGCCTTGGATCTGCACCACTACATCTGTGGTTGTGTTGTTAATCAGCACTACTAACCACATCAAAGACAACATGTGGAGAGGAGGAGAGGAAATAAGGAAATGACAGGAGATGAGGATACTGAAAAGGAAGATGTGATTTTCAATTTTGAAGAGGCATTTGCATCTCTTAGTGTACAGCCTGCCAGAACTTATTGGAAGAAGAAGACAGGAGAAGGGAAGAGAGAATATGACAGGAATGGTAGTGTAGCAATTTCTAACTCCAGAAGATGGCAACATCACAGATGCAAGCTGCTGTTAAAACCCAGAGAAGAAGAACCTACTAGACTGTTATTGGGGTATTGTGGATAAGCCAGCTATCTGAAAGTTATAGGAAAACCTCCAGATATTCAGTCAATTAAAAATTAAATATCCGGACAACAATGCTTCATTTTAATGTGGTCAATTCAAATGAGATCAGCAACAGTTGTTTATGAAACGTGTTTTTCTGCAAAAACAAGTTTTCAAGATTGAGAAGAATCATCACCTTGCCATGAAAGCCGTTTTAGCAGTTCTTCAAGTGACTGGTGTATATGTAAGAATATTAAGCAACAGAGCAAACAACCTTTGTTTTCCTGTAGAGGGCAGCATTACACCTGTCAGTATACACAGCCTGCCAGAAATAGACTTGATTCTACACCATGCAAGTCATAGTATAGTTCAGACAATGGGGATATAACACCAGATGTGGTTAACAAATTATGAATTACCTCCTGTTTTGTATATATTTGACAGAATATTGTTTCTTTGATAATTTGCTATTTCTTTGGAAGATCATAAAGACTTCTAACAGCAAAGTACTGGGACTGATCTGACGCAAACCTGAACATGTTACAACCTACTTAAGAAACAAACAGGTTGAAATTTGGCCAGTTGACAAAGATTGTAATTGCATTTGCATTTTGCTTTAGCACCACGGACACCAGGAACCTATAATGTGGGCTGTTGTAATTAAATGTTGCAGTGGTTATATCCAATGTTTAATGTCCTGTGGACCTAAGTCACTTAGATTGTGTCCTAATTACATTACATGTCATTTAGCAGACGCTTTTATCCAAAGCAACTTACAATGGAATTGAATACAGTCAGCGAGGGGTGGAATCGAACTTGCGACCATTGCGACCATGATGTTTTTCGCACATAGGGTACCGGTCTTAACCACTGAGCCACTCCACCCCCAGCCACTCCTAATTACTTCACTTTGATGCCACAGGAATAGTTTTCGGTCCGATCATACTGGGCAGTAAGCAGAAAGTATCACCTGTTTTAGCCAGTTGTGGTGTGATTGTGCACGTGTATTTTAGAACAAACAGCTTTGATGTGTCTTGCTGTTTAGAGTTATATTGTCAATATACTAATTTTACCACATTTTACACTTTTGTGTGCAATGATTGGAGGAAGAAAGCATTTAGCACACAGCACAAATGTCAAACATTGTTCCATTTGCTATTCCTTTTCATTCTGGTTTGTAAAAAAAAAAAACTGTGCAGGAACCTAGTCAAGAGTAACTTTAATATATCATATTGCTATATGGTGATATGATGTCCATACCACTGCCACTGACAAATACCCTTTTGTTAGGGCCTCCTGTTAGGGTTTAAAGATCTATTGTTTTTGCTCTGATTATTACCAACTAAACCCTGAATGCAGCTTTGATTTAATCCTTTTCTTTTTCATTTTCCTTCAGTTACATTCGTTGTTACTACTTTGCCGTGAAGACGTTGATCACCATCGGAGGACTACCCGACCCCACCACCGTCTTTGAAATCTGCTTCCAGCTCATCAACTATTTTGTTGGTGTCTTTGCCTTTTCCATCATGATCGGTCAGGTGATGTGAAAACCTCCACTGCTTGTTCTGGTTACATACTGATACTGTACATATGTGTTCCCTATTGGCCGACGAATATATGCATTACTGCAGGACCATGATAATCCTTACCTCAAACACAATAGAATAAATGAATGACGAATAGTTTCAGGATCCATCGATTTTGTGCTTTCAGAAACACATTTGATGGTTTAAATTAATAAGATGAAGGGTGTAGAAACCAGTTACAGACCTTTAACTAAAACTTTATTGATATAGAAACCTTCAGAAACAAAGTTTATATACTGTACATAAAAATTGAGATAAGAATGTAGTCACGATTTCTTCACTGGAACAAAAAACCTGACTGTGCTTTTCTCAGATGAGAGACGTGGTCGGAGCAGCAACCGCTGGAGAGAACTATTATCGGGCCTGTATGGACAGCACCGTCAAGTACATGAACTCCTATAACATACCCCGAGAGGTCCAGAACCGAATCAAGACCTGGTATGACTACACCTGGAAGAGCCAGGGTATGCTGGGTAAGGGAACAGAGTTAAACCCTTTTGTGAGTTTAGCCGCATATACTGTAAATGTGCAGCACGTGATGACCACTCCATAGTCTTGAGCCGTCAGGAGCAACAAGGTTAAATGTCTTGCCCAAGGACACATCAGCATGTCAGCTAGCGGAGCAGTGTATTGAACCTGCAACCTTCCAGTTGAAAGATGATTCGCTCTAACACTGAGCCATGGTTGCCCAGCATTCACAAACAGAAAACAAAAAGAAAAGATGGTCAACTTCAATAAAACAAAAGTCAGTATCTGGGAGTGAAGTGGTGAGGCTCAAAGTTTGCCTTCTGTATTTTATTTTTTTTTAAGATGAACAGGAACTGCTGATTCAGCTGCCTACTAAGATGAGAATGGACATCGCTGTGGACGTCAACTATGCCATCGTCAGTAAAGTGGCCCTATTTCAGGTCAGACACACACCTTAAGACACCATAATCGTGCCTTTAACCAAAGCATTTGAAATAATGTAATGCGTGTGTGTGTGTGTCTCTCTCAGGGCTGTGACAGACAAATGGTGTTTGACATGTTGACCAGACTCAAATCTGTTGTCTACCTGCCCGGAGACTTTGTCTGCAAAAAGGTGAGCACATGATTGAGCTGTGTAAGACAAGTGGAAAGTTAATCTGTGAGTGTGCTAACACTGTGTGTGTGTGTGTGTGTGTGTGTGTGTGTGTGTGTGTGTGTGTGTGTGTGTGTGTGTGTGTGTGTGTGTGTGTGTGTGTGTGTTTGTGTTTCAGGGGAGATTGGGGAGATGTACATCATCAAACAGGGGGAGGTGCAGGTGGTGGGCGGTCCTGACCTGCAGACGGTGTTTGTCACCATCAGGGCCGGCTCAGTGTTCGGAGAGATCAGGTCAGCCCCACCTCTTTTCATCATCCTATTAACCACTTTATAATCCGTCAGGTGGGGACAACGTTCAAGAATTTCAGTTTATAAAGTTAGTTTATAAATGTATTCAAACTGATTTTATTGTGACTGTTAATTAAAGAAAAGAGACATTGAATCTGTTGTAATTATCTATGATGTTAAAAAAAACATCACTAATACATTAGCAGATTTCCCAGAATGTTTGCAGTTTAATTCTCAGGAAGTTGTTGTCCGTCTTTTCACAGTGAAATATTTGATTACTGTCAGGTGAAGAAATCGTGACTTGTTTGTGGTCCTTGGTGCCTGTTGACTTTACCTCTAATGTCACTAAAAACTCTGATAATTCTGATAATGTTTCTTTGAAGAACATAAGTGAGGATTAAGAAGAGAAGGAATAAGAACGGAAAGGAAAGGGAATTAATTGATGACTGGATACAGAAAAAAGGATGATACAACTGTACGGATGTCAATTGGCGTTTAACACCAAATACTAACCAACTGACAAGTTAGCTCAATAACCAACCACCAAAAAAACTTGCTAATATGCAATTTCTCTTTTCTCTGATTGCTCAGTTTGTTGGCAGGAGGTGGAGGGAACCGTCGTACAGCCAACGTCAAGGCGCATGGATTTGCGAACCTCTTCATTCTGGATAAGAAGGACCTGGCGGAGATTCTGGTCCACTACCCAGAGTCCCAGAAGCTGCTCCGCAAGAAGGCAAAGTAAGACACAGCTAGAAATTATTACTGACATTAAGATGCAAACATAACATTGATATAAAGACGCTCATTTACTGTATGTGACGATGGTCAATGACTGTTTATAAAGACAGTCGTATAAAGATGTTCAGTGACAGTACATTAAAGGTCCAGTGTGAATATCTGATGTGAGACTGTAGAGCCTCAGCCTTTCCTTTCCCAAGTGATTCACAGAACTACAGTGGCCCTACTATGCTAGAAAGAATGTTCTTCGTTTATTGCATCGTAAGATTACACTTCGAAACATGTAACACAAAATTAAGCTTGTTTGTCCATTTGGACTGCCGTAGAAACATTACGGTGCATCATAGTGATAACCTTAAAGTCTTTTGTATTTATATCAGGAGGTGGGTCAACTCTACAGAGGCCACCGTTTTCGGTGACATTAATGCAAACCATATATAAAGAAATAATAATTCCTTTTAAACCGCTACACATTATGTACATATTTTGTGTACATTTGTTATATCTAAGGCTTTTGTTTTTATGTTCTAATTTTATTCATTGGAAATGCACCAACACACCAAGTCAAATTTCTTTCTACATTTAATAATGTTTGATATGTGAATATAGAAAAACTGCAAGCAAATACATACTGTATATGTTAAAAATGAGACGTAGTTTGTTTCACGAGAAGATGAGATTGCCTGCACTGCTTGGCGTCTGTCTTTGTCTCCTCCCCTGTCTTTATCAGGATTAGTCCTGTCTCTAATCTGCTCACTCAGGTTGTTCTACTTCTGCGGTCAGACAGTCAGAAAATCAGGTCAGATTAGTGCAGGTTCCTGCTGTTGTCTCCATGTTCTCAGCCAGATCATGGTGCTGCAGCAGAGCGGGTGGATGTGCTGGAGGTTCTGTTGGTGTTGGTACGAGTTTCTCTGGAGTTGTATAGTTGTTGTTTTTTCTGTTGTTAACTGTAAGCAGTTGTTATCTGTTCATGCTGCATTTATTTAACTCACTGTCGCGTCCCTGCAGGACCATGTTGACGAAGGACAAGAAGCCAGATGAGAAGGAGGGAGGTAAAGGGGCAATCGAGGTCATCCCACCCAGACCGGACACCCCCAAAATGTTCAAGGCAGCACTGAAGATGGCAGAGCAGGCAGGAATAGAGGGGACCTTCGGCAAACTGAAGAAGGCCTACACAGCAGCAGAGGTATTACAAAAAAACTCATTTCTTTTTTCCACTTATAGGGAAATTTCAGACTTGGACACGTATGTTTTTTGTTTTTTTTTCATATTCAGGAGGACTGAAAGGGAGGAGAAAGGAAAAGAAAAGAAATTCATCCACTCCTGCTTTCTGTCCCTCCCAGACTCCTGCCTCTGTCTCTCCACTCCCTCCTCCCTGTCCCATGCACCGCCGCTCTCCGATCCCTCACTTTCGGGCTCAGGACGATGACGACACGGTGGCGGAGACAATCGACAGCTCCGTCGTCATCAGGATGACGCCGCGTCATGAAGGAGAGGAGACGCTCAGTGTGGAGGTGATTCATGGGAAGGAAGGAGAAGAGGGAGAGGAAAGAAGGGGCAAGTGAGCTCCTCCACCTGCGTCGTTATCTTCTACCCTGATGAATTCTGGTCCCACAGACTGTTCAGCTTCGTCTTCTCTGGTTGTTTAGTCGTTAAACAATGAAACAAAACATTTTCTTGTTCTTTTTTCACGTCAAGAGAAGGACATTTATTTACCTGTGGACTCTGTTTTTTGTGAACCTGGCAGGAAGCATCAGTACAGACAAGATACTGCCGTTAAGGTCCACACTGGTGAGATTTAGTTTAAAAAAACTACTACAAGGTTTTCCACTGTAGACAAATTAGGTGGCAAGATACTGTATTTTTCTGTTATTTGTCATTTTTGAAATATTTAACATTATCTTCCATTTCCCCCCCCATTAAAATGTATAGTGTGAAATGCCACCTTTGTGTCTGCCTTTGATTTGTATACAGGTTGCCATGGCACCTGTGGTAGGAAATGATCTTTGCATGATCTGCCTTGCACAGATCAAAGGCAAAAGGTTCTGCTGGAAACACAGATTTTAAAGTTTACATGCAACTTTCAGGGTGTGGTCCACGCTCGATATAGTCCAAGATAAAGTATGATTGAGTGCCACACAGTGTGCACAGGAAGCAGCTTCTGTCAAGTAAGGTCCAGAATTCTATAAAGATGGCAAGCATCATAAACAGACTAGTTTTAAGATGTTTTGAAAATGCTGTTGGTTATTTTATAAAGTCTTAGATTGTGTTTTAATGTGTAAGGTTTGTTGCGATGTGATCATATACAGTGACCTAAATATTCTAGAAAATATTGTGAAATGGTCAGTAGCATTAGGGGGAATTTCATTGTGCTGCAAGAAAATGAAATAATTATAATGAAATAAGACAAAAAAAAGTATTTTATTATTATTATTATTTTAACTTTTTTGTCCTCTTTTTCAAACTCATTCTTTTGTCTTCCTTTTTTCTTTTTGCATTATTTTATTAACAGGATGCATCGGTTTAAGTTTTTAAATGTAGGTTTACAAGAACATGGGGTCTAAACATGAGTTTAGACCCCATGTTTAGAGTGAGCAATCCTCTACACTTCAGTAAGGGTGTAGTTCCATGTTTGACCACATGGAGAGACTGACGTTTGCCTGTTATTGCAACACAGGGGGCGCTATTTCACCCATGTACATTGTGGAGAATGGCCAAAACAACTGCATACAATGCGTCTATTGTGAACACTACAAAAGACCGACCACAGATCTATGGAATGTTAATGAAACTCACTTTCCCAAGATCCTAAGCCCCTGCTCTGCAGCCTTGGTGCTTGTTTTTTTTGTTGTTGTTTTTTACAGACACCAGAGCTGCAAAGTTGCTGTTTGTTTATTTTTGTGAACATTATCTGGACTGAACATACAAACATTTTTCTCATTTTAGTGTGAGAAAGTTAGTTTAAAGCTATGCAGTGTTTGTTGATGTGTGTGCGTCTGTGTTGGTTCATCCTGCTGTGATCATTAGTTTCCTGTCTCCACTGTGAACTAGTCAATAACTGTCTGACACACACTGGTCAGACAGGGTCGGGTTTGTGTGTGTACATTATTGTCCTCTAAAAATATAAATGAAGACACAAATAGTAGAAATTTGAAACATATTATAGCTGTACATAGCTGTATTCTTCTGTCTTACCCGTTGAGTTGTTCTAGAATCTAGATGGTGCTGCTGAGCTTTCTTTTGGGTGAAAACCATGTGGTAGCCTTACTCCCAAGCAAAGTATGAAAGCAATGTGTGTGTGTGAGAGAGAGAGACAGGAAAAGCTCCAGGAAGCAAGAGGAAGCTCTTATTGTGTCAGCCTAAGGAGAAAGACAGAGAGCAAGAAAGCAAGAAAAAGTGGTAGAATAGAAATGATGCAGCTGAACACAGGAAGCTTCATAATGACTGCTGATTACTGAGAGTATAAGTAGAATAATGTCTAACTGTACATACTGTATATATGCAGCTCGATTGCTGTATGCTGACTCCAGACACCAAGATTCTACTGACATGAGTCTAACATGTGAAACAATTCAATTTATCAATAAACTAATTACAAATGCTGTTGTTATGATAAATGGTCTGTATTTATATAGTGTTTTTCTAGTCTTGATGACCACTTCAAGCTGCTTTATATTGCAGTTTTGCCATCTGTATGCAGCACATTTATTACCCTCTCATTCACACACTTCCAGCACAGTGGTAAGGAGTAACTTTAAGGGTTAAGAGTCTTGCTCAGGACACATGAGCATGTAGCCAGGAAAGGAACCCACAACCACTCTGCCACTGAGCCACAGTCGCCCTGTTGATGTGACCGCTCAAACTAAAAGTAGAAAAAGATAGAAAGTATTAGAGAGCGATTTAATTACAATACAAGCTATATAAATTGAAGTATTATGATACCATCCAGCCAAATAGTATACAATAAATGTAAATGTTAATGTTAATTAACTGATTTGGAGTTGTACTGTAATGTAGATGAGTGTATTATGTTGGAATGTACACGATGTGTTATGATTTTATTATGTGCATAGTCTTGTATTGTTACCTTGCGATGTGAGGATTTAGACATTTCTTTGTGCCTGAAAGTGAATCACATTTTATTTTAACATTTTGATATGCTGTTTTTGAGACTTTAGCTATCAGCTGCTACATTTTATTATGTTTTCCTGACTTATGACTTATTAGAAAACATTTTTGAAATATTTGTCAGCTTTTGTTTGAAGCAGACAAGCCATCATGAACTGTTTTGTTTGTACTTTGTAAACGAATCGTTGCATTAATCCTTCCCGTTCCCGCCCACATGTCTATAAAGTCACTGCTCTTCTCGCTCACCAATGCAAGCTCAACGCACTCAGTGACAGTGGCCACATTTCCGACGGTAATTGAACGCAGCATGGTTGGTCAGTCAGTCAAACAGCGGCATTCTTGACACTCGGGACCTTCGCTCCTCCGCTGCTAAACCGGCCGCTGTCCGAGCCCACAGTACACATTTAATTCACTCATTTAAGCCTGGATTTGTCACTGCAGAGACACTGGAAGGATTTTGTTCCGAGAAAGCGACAGACGGAATAGGGAGAGGAAAGGAGGGAGAGGTGTCGCTGTCTGGGACCAGGAGGTAAGAAAAGTTTGGTTCCTTCAGTTCAGTGTCTTCTACGTCTGTGTCCACTGGTTTGCGAGGACACGCTGTCCCATTCTGTGTCCGACCTGGGTTTGGGCTGTTGGCCCGGTTCAAAGTGTCACACAGTGCACATCTGATTCACTTCACTGTCTCTTTTCATTCCATGAGGCCGCGTCCAGCAGCTTCCACCGCTTCACAGCTTCAAAGCCCCAAAGCTCCAGAGCTCCCTCAGCGAATTTTACAGAGCAACAAAAGAGCCTCACCTGGTCCACACACAAACAAACACACAAAGACACACACACACACACACTGATGTCCATGACTTCAGGGGACATTACATTGACTGACATTCATTTCCTGGATACTCTTTCTACTGGCCTAATCCTAACCCTGACTCTAACCTTAACCTGACCCTGACCCCAGCCTAACTTTAAAACATGTCTTCACCTTAAAATGTTGTAATTTATGTTATGGGGACTTGGTTTCTGTCCCCATAATGTGACAACATAAGGATTACCAGGCATGCACACCCATACATACACATGCTGACTCACTCACTTACTCATTTATACATAATATACACCCAAAGACACATAGTACAAACACACACGCTCTCATGTATACATGTGCTCATATGTGGTTCGTCTTTTTTGTGAGCAGTACAAAACACTCTAAAGTACAGATTTGGATTAGATTACAAATGTAAACTTTGCATAATAGTGAAGTGAAGAGGCGGAGGTTTGGGCTCTCTGAGTGCTTTCTTGTGACTAACCCCTTGCTCTGTTAAGAGACATTCTAGTTTTTGTCTTTAAACACAACCTAAGCTCAACGCAGTCACATCCTCTATTCTTAGCCAGGCCAATGTTGGGGGAGTTTGTACCACCTGTATACTGTGATGGCATAAAGACACCCTCCATTGATCAGCAGCTAATCACTCTGTCCCTGTTATCCCACAGCAAAGGCAGAGATTGCCATGAATTGCTAAACTCAAAGTTCACCTTATTTCAACTTTGACCTGGTAGCCGCTGACCTTTTTGAAATACAAAGCACTGCCAAAGCAGCTGTATGTGGGAGGGTGGAGGAAAAATGTATATTAGTTGTCTTGAGCTGCCCAAACTCAATAACACAGAATGAAAAGTTTTATCACAGTTTCAGATGGAGTAATCTGTGGCAGATTAAAGCTGTCTGTGGTTGGAGTAAGAAGTGATACAGCAGAATATTGTCAAATGATGATTTGGTCATATATCATCGTCCTTCCTCGTGCAATACGATAATCGATACACCAGGACAAACACATATATACATATAATATATATATATACATATATATATGTGTGTATATATATATTTATTTTATTTTATTTTTTAAGTAACAAATTAAGGTGCTCTAAAGTAAACAGTTCCTGCCAGTTCCACTCAATGGGCGTCATTACTTGATGTCTCCTCACGGCGGTGCTGGGTGAACGTTACCTGGCCGAAGAAGAGGGAGTTTTCAGCCGGATAATGGTGGAGAAAGTTACGTTAAGAGATGCTCCGCCCACACTCAATACATGGACTTTATGCACTTTGCTCTGTATATTGTGAATAAATAGAGAAATCAAATCATGCACTTTTAACCTTTTCACGTTGACAGATTTAGTTTTCGTCAGACAGATATTGTGATGTATCACTATATGATTGCCGTTCAATACATTGATGATCACAGAATCATTGTATCGTGGTATTATTGGTATCGCGGACCATATATCGCATATGGGACTGCACCATGCATATGTATCGTTTCTTTTCAGATGTTTCTGAATTATTATGGCAGCAAATGCTGTGATGATAGACTCCGCGAGATGTCGTAACATACAGAAAGTTTACCGTATTTGTCTTTAACCATGCATTTAATTTATTCTTGGGAGATCACTTTTGTGGAGTTTGACCACATCGACAGTTCAGGTGTAAACACATCTAAGACACATTCTAGACAGATTATGGCTTGGTGCCGTTCAGTGATGGTGTGTGATCATATAAAAAATGGATGTGGTCTTCTGCTTTAAAAGTGAAGCCTTGGAAGTGCAGCGGTTTTTCCACCCTGGGGCAACTTTGTTAGAAACTGCACCGACTTCTCACTTCACTTATAATGCCAGCAAACTTTTTTGAGGAGTTAATGACCTCAATCTGTAGTTCCAGGCGCCAGTCAGATTGTAAATCTCGAGGCTTTAAAACGGGAGTTTGTTTTGTAACAGGAATGCTACGTTTACTTTTTGTATGTAGTCTATGATTGTGACCTGTGAACATAAAAGTCTGGATGAGGCGGACTACAGCTGCTGCTGCTGCTACTGCTGATGATGATTATGAGGAAGAGTTCATGGTCAGTGATGTGGCTCCTTCTGCTCTGCCTCGCTGAATTTATTTATAGAAAATGTTATGTGGAGCCGTCAGACTGTGGAGACTCCACCCTGCAGACCAACCGGCCCACCAAACACACTGATGTTACTGTCATCATCACTGCAGTGAGTCAGACCACAACAGTACACTCACACACACAGGAAACCAGGGAGTGTGTCTGTACCCCAGATGTCCACATGAGGACAGGAAAAACCCATAAATCCTGCAGAGTGAGGACGCTGAGCAGCTCCTCATTCAGTCAGAGATTTAAGATAAGGATTCAGTTTAAGGGAAAAGTTAACTCACTACTGTTTGAAACACCCTGATCTGTTTTTAAATGCTCTGTACCCATTTAAACCCATAGATCATTCCAGTGGATTCACACTCAACCAAATCTATACAACCTGTTATTGACCTCTGAGAGGATGCAAGTCCATGTAGACGGAGCTACATGACTGACGTCTGATCTCTCTGTCAAACAGTGATGTCTGTCATGTCTGTCATATAGAACATTCAGAGACGGTTTTGGTTTTGTTTTACTTTTCAATTATAACCACATTTGCAATAATCATAGATGATGATTTTGAATAAAGATGGGCATTCTCACTGCTCCCAGAAGTGAAGACCAAACATCTGGATTGCCCCTGGTGGCTGCCTTTAGCATAGGTTATAAGTCCCGCCCCCTGCATAGGACATGGAACAAACTGAACATTTTCCACTTGGTTCCTCTTATTTTGGGTAGTTCTAATCACACTGGTGTATCTTCTAGGTGTTGTGTTTAGTTGTTAGTTATTGATGACATTAAAACAGGATGAGACAGACTGGTGGTGATTGGTCAGTTTGGATTTGTGGGTGGGACTTGAACACTGCAGCTCCACTTTGCACAGTTCTGAGTTCTAATGATGTCACCAGACCAAAATAGCTGCGCTGTATCTTGGTTATTTTGACTTAGGAAGGAAGTGTACAGTGGGAGGAAGTGGAGGTTCATTTATTTACACTCACTGTCATCTTCAGGGAAAAGCTGATTGTCTTTACATTCATTCAGAACAAACCATAACCTGGAATCTGGGAGTTTTCAAAAATAAAATAAGCCAACAGTTTTTACAAAAGTTGCAAAGGAAAAGACTTATAATGAGTTGCATGTGAGGCTGGACATTAAGGAAGAAGAGAAGGACTTGTATCATTTGGCTAGACTGAGACATGGCTGGAAAGGATGTGCAGCAGCAGGATGGAGTGATTAAGGAAAGTATTAGAAATGTTCTAACAAGTGAACAGAGTGTGTTTGGAAGATGGGAGTATTTTGAGGAGCTGGTGACACTGTGTGTCAGGAAGTGAAGAGGATTAGTAATGAGGAAGTGAGGGCAGCTATGAAGATGATGATCCTGACAACTGAAGAAAGCAAGTGGACATTTTGACCAGATTGTTTAACCCAATCTTGGAGTAAATGCCTGAGGAATGGAGAAGAAGTGTAGTTGTCCCCAGTTTTCAAGAACAAGGGTGATGTGCAGGGCTGTAGTAATTACAAAGGTATTAAGTTTATCAGTAACACCATGGAAATATGGCTAATACTTATTTAGAGTTCATGCCAAGTTACACAGATGTGATTTTTGCTTTGAGATGCTGCAAACGTCCTCCATCTTTTGTTATTGTTTTGATTGGGAAATCACACACTGTTTACATGCATACTACTTTTTTTTTTAAACTGTTTTCCTTAGAAATATGACGATCCATTTGTAATAACTGATAATGTAATTATAAGTATGCTACTGAGATGCATCAGTACTATTTTTATAGCCAAGTACCCAGGAGGTTTTGAGGTCTCCACACATAGCAGCAAGTTTTAAAATGAAACTATCAGTCTCCTTCTTTCCCTTTCTCTCCCCACTTTCCTTTCACCCCAACCTGTCGAGGCAGATGCTGCACATCTTTGAGTCTGGTTCTGTCAGAGTTTTTTTCTTCTCCACTGATGTCTAGTGTTTGCTCATTGTGTGAACTGTTGGATTTCTCTTCTCTCTGTTGCCCGTGGGAATTTGATACACACACACAGGACACAATAACTGGGGTTTTATAGTTTTACTCAATGCAATGGGACAGTCGTCCAAATCAATAACCCAAAGAATCGGAGGGCTGTTCACAGATTTTATATTTGAAAAGAAATAGAAAATAAAATACAAAAATGTCCCAAAGCACGGCAGTGGCCGAGGAACTAATCACACATAACAACAAAATACAAGGTCAGTAAGATAACAATTTAACAAACACAATTTGGCATGTACACAGACACTTACACTTCACCACTCGTCTTCACCACGTATTTGAGCTTTCTTCACTCAGCACCAAAGTTAGCTGCTAATCGTGGTTGTCGCATACTGTAGTGTGTTCACATCCTGAAACATATTTCCATTAAATACTATGTTCGGCCGCTTCACAGGCTGTTAAGTTCCAGTGAATAATATGCTTCACCATGTGTGTACTTTATTTACCGTTCGAATGAAGCAAGTGTCCGTTACCCACTTGTAAGATCTCCGGCACGTATTCACAGAGGGAAGAAACCACAACAATCCAGAATGCACTTCGCGGCAAAACCCTAACTGGGCTCAATGCTGCCACCCTGTGACCAAAAAGTGTCTGTGTGCATTTCTGTGTTTTACAAAAACATTACATGGAGAAAGAGAACACAATAAACAAAGAACACATAAAAATGTAACATTACAGTGTACAAGAACTTCTGGGTTTATTTACCACCCGGCTACATCTCTATAATATTGTAAAGGGTTCTGCCTTATGTGCAATATCTTGAGATCATGTACATTGTGATTTGGCACTATACAAATAAAATTGAAATGAATTGAATTACAACATTTCCGTAGTGTGGATGTGTGGCCTCTCTGATTGTAATCTGATTACCTATCACACACACAAAGGGCCCGTTGTGTGTTTGTGTGCGTTTCGGTTTATGAATCCACTCAAGTAAATCAATTATTATTCCACCCACATCAGTTTTTCTAGCATGTGATTATACTAGCCCGTCACCATTTTCCTGATAAACAGTCAAAGCTGCATTTTCATGTGATGTGTTCACTGGTGTTCAGAGAGCGTGGGTTTTCACAGCTGCTGCAGCTGTTTGCAATTTACGTGGTGAGGACATGGAACGCAGCAGCAGCAGCAGGACTCACTCAGAGCACATTAAATATTAACTGGGTGTTTGCAGACTGTTTGAGGCTCTGGAAAATAGTGTAGTTCTCATGTTTGTGACCAGATTTGTGCATGTCATTGCCACGGTGATTAAATCGAACTAGAGAAGAGGAAAAAGGCAGCGTCACAAGGTATAGACTCGGAATCCAAGAAATCAAATTAACTCGGCTCTCAGTGAGGATGAATTACATGTGGAAAAAAGCTCAGACTGAGGAGGAGTGAAGCTAAGTTAATTGGAAACTACTAATTGATGTATTGATCAATTAATTGGTTGAAACTGGTTCCAGTTTGAGGAAGTGCTTTGGCACAGATGAGTTCTTATATACTGTCAATGAGTTTAACATGAATAAACATAGCGTAATAGACCTTTTTGCACAGCAGATATTTGGTCGCCATGAAATGTTTGGACAAACAAAGGTTTTACCAGTAACATTGTTTAGGGTTTCACTCCAATTTTAAGAGAGCCAGGATTTGTGCGATTGATCAAGTGTAGTGTTAGGTCACATTAAATACTTTTACTTGACACTTTAACCTGTAGATGCTGCTTCTTTTTCTGAATTTTTTTGTAAGTATACAGTGTGGTCGTCATTGCAGCATTGCTAAAACTACAAATGTAATGTTGGCCTTAGAATTATCCTTTCATCTCAATAGTAATAGCTCTAATAATTGCAGAACACATGTATAATTAAAACAAGGATAATTCAATAAAGATGCTAAAAACATAGATTCTCGCCTGTGAACTACAGATGGAACACGTATGCACGTAGACACTTTTATGTACTTATTTGCTTAAACAAATGCGTTGCATCTACCTCAAAATCATAGAGCGTAGTATTGATTAGCAGCATGATTAGCAGATGTGTTAATGTATTTATTTGTGCTGTAGCAGAGGTTACTTTTTGAATTTGTGTGTCTTGTGTGTGGAAATAATTTGTGTGTAGTAGGTACGAACACTAACCTCAGTGTGATGTGACATTGAAGTGGCGGAGAAATACTGTAACTGTGTGTGTGTGTCAGCTGGGATGCTCTCTGTTATGTAACACATGAGATTAAAACCAGAGGCCTGCTGACTTGCTCTGATAGGAGTCCAGCAGGTGGGGCTGTCGAGCTACATTTCCAGTGATGTCGCAAGGCGTCTGGTTGTAAGATGCTCTGCTGTGAGTTAGTTTTCAAAACTCTAAACCATTTTTTTTAATTCATTTATAATTTAAATGTTTTCACAGTTTACTGGTACAATGTTATAGTTTGATAAATATAATCTAATTTCTTCATCTTTAATTCTTGTCACTCGCTCAGCTCAGTCAAGCCGAGAAGATTCTGGTTCATTTGTGGAGAAATTATGAATCATGCAGTTTAAATGATGGATTTAAAAAAAATAAATAAATAATACTAATTTAGGCTTAAATGTGTGTGCTTAAACATCACACAAGGATCCCAGAGTAAATGGAATCAAGTTTTGGTCTTAAACGCATCTAAAGAGTTGGGATGGGGAAATGTTGTCAGACAGTCTGCAGCTGGAACTTTGGATTTATATTTGACTTCTGTAGCAGTTTCCCCTCTGCTTTCAGTATTTGTGCACTGCACCCTCACTGTAAGGCACATGGAAGAGGCAATGTACACCACAACACGACCCACACCCCTTCACCCCTCCACCCCAGACTCTGCTGAGTTGTTTCCCTCTGTCAGCTTTTTTCTTTTCTCCTTCATTTCACTCTCTTCTCTTTACAGATGGTGTGTGTGTGTGTGTGTGTGTGTGTACGTGCGTGTGTATGTGCGTTCCCATTGCTCTGTAATTTGCTCCTAAAATAGCAGGAGGTGGAGCTGAAGTGGGTGTGTGCAGTGTGTTCAGGGAATCTGTGAACCGCGAAGCCCAGACAGTTTCTCTATCGCTCTCTCTCTCTCTCTCCTCTGGTTTCCTTTGAGTTCAAATTGAGACAGAAACATGAAAACATCTGGATCTCAGATTTATTTGTATTTCATTATTTCACAGATATCTCCTGGTTTGTCTGAGTTGGCATTTTTGCATCTCCGGACTTTGGATTTTGGAATTTAGTTGTATCAACACCAGTGTGTGACTAAAACTATGCATCATCACAGGCCTGTAAGAAAATATTGAGCCACTACAGTGTTGTATAACCAAATGTTGTGTGTTTGTCCATGAAGCAGCAGGTTTGTGCTCATGAAACGATGACACCTGTGGTAATTATTAATCAGAGTGATGGTATGATTGACGAATTTTCCCATCATAAATGTAATTATGATCTGCCGTAACAGCCGCCCCTCCGATCATAACAGATATTGGCAGTTTTATAGGGTTTGATTGTGCCACGCCTCAATCACAAGTCTGGCAGTGCCAGCCCAGCTTCAAATCAATGAACAGCAGCAAGCTTTTTCATCAGAGTAAGTGAGTTTGTTGCTGGATGTGCAGAGGCAATCAAATTATTCCGTTTTATCCAGACTGGAATCAGTGCAAACCAAACAAACTTTTTGTTCATTGTACATCCGACCTCAATGATGCAGCTATGCAGCCACGATGCAGCAACAATGATCTGATTGTGAATCGATTACTAAGTTAGTCGTCGTCTATTTTCATAATCGATTCATTGGTTTGAGTGTGTGTTTCTTTTTTTATTAAAACATGTTATAAATAAATATTTCTTGGTTTCTTTGCAAACATATAACAAAGAAATCATTAATACTGAATTATTTTGGTTTGTGGACAAACAAGACATTCAAGAATGTCATTATTTTTCAGCATTTTCTGACATTTTACGGACCAAACAAGTACTTGATTAATCGAGAAAATAATACACAGGCAAATCGATTATGAAAATAATTGTTAGTTGCAGCCTTACAAAAAAAAAAGCCATTGTGATAGATGGACCCAGAACTGATCGATGAAGCCAGCAGCAGCTGACGTCTTCATAAACAATTACTATCGTATACAGTTATCCCTAAAAAGACACAGCATAACACTTTTCACAGTAACAGTAAAGCCTGATATCCACTTAACTGAAGAGAGGATGGTGTTAACACTGAGCTCTAATCCGGAGGGTCTGAGCTTTTCATAATCGCTGACACACCTGAGCCCCCTTCTCCCAGGACCGGTAACCTTCACATCACCTCTGTGGTGAATTTATTTGTCCTCGTTTAGTGACCATAAAAGATAAAACCTTGTCTTCCTAAGAAACGTATCAAAAGTCTCATTTGATAAGGCATGTGTTTACTTTCTTATATGGATAATGTTTAATCAGTTACTGTTTGATGGAGTTGGCAGGTCACCATGTGTATGCTGGAAACACATTTTCTTCTTTTAAATGTGTGATGAAGGCTACACCACCACCACAGAATTTATGACTGTTTGAGATGGCATGTCTACTGCATAAACAAGGACTGTTGGCCATTCACGTTCTAGTTAGATATCATTATTTTATAGCTGTCCACATTGCACAATAGTTCCTTTAAAAAAAATAAAAATGCATGTTGTTTTTTAGTTAAAATTTGGACATTAAAAATGAGTAACACATTAGTTATGTGATCTTATAAAACCATAAATCCCTTGTCCTATATTCAGGCTGCAGGGATCACCCTCCCTCATGTGACATAAGTCCCTGGAACACACAGATATTTCATGGCTAACCTGGGGGAATTGTGTTGCATTTGCTTTTCACCAGTCAACAGGATTTACCATCCACGGGAGAGGGGGTTGTAGCTAAGTAACTCCTTTATTCATGCTCAAGGATCCTTGGAACAGTAGGGCTATACGTGATCTCAGCCACCATCAGCCCAGCAACTGCTGATTGATGATGTATTCATGCGAGTCAGTAACTGACTTTTTCTAAAAGATAAAAGAATAAATGAGCTAATTTCCATGTGAAAGTTAAAGGAGCCAGCAGAGTCAAGAGGGACTGAATTTGTGCATGATTTGAATGGCATTTGACAGGTTTGATATAACAATGTACTCAAGATGGCAGACCCTTTATATTTGATAAAGTAAAATATAAAAAATAGCCCGAAAATCAGCTTTGTCGCATATGTTTATAAAGTAATTTAAACTGCTTCTTCTTTTGTTTCCTCTCTTGTTTATTCGGCATAAAAGTTCACGTGTGCATCTATAAAACATCTAAACAAGTCGGTTTAAGTGTTAAAACCTCCTCAAAGACCGTTAGAACATCCAGAGACATGTTCTCTGTTGTATCTTTTGTCGTTAGGTCATGTGACTACTGTTCTCTGTTGTGGTTGGGACAGTTTTTTATTTCCTGCCATGACCCATACTCCCTCATTAGGACCCTGGACATAATAATTGGACTGAAAACCTCCTCTTTTGTTCCAGAAACAGTCAAAGCTTTGTTTGGAGTGTGTTTCAGGATACGTCCACGCTGCTTTATACAGTACAGTGAGTTCCTGAACCCTCAGCAGTCAGTCAGATCCACGCATCACCATTCAACGGCTGTGATTGAGACTGTCGGCTCCCAGCAGAACCGAGTCTGTCACGTATACATTTGGGGCAGGAAGGGGTCACAGGTTCCGGGACATTAAGCAAGAATGAAACATGTGGTGTTTTATTTCTTTAATTTTACATTAATCCATCCTCTGTTACCTCATCAGTGCTGGCCTTTGTCTGAGTTTTTTTCTAGCAGCAACAACAGATGGTCCCAGGACAGGGAGGGAGAGGAGGATGAGATGGATGAGATGCACACTGTGTAGAGAGTCTCTCTCCCTCTCTCCCTCTCTCTCTCTCTCTCTCTCTCTCCCTCTCCCTCTCCCTCTCTCTCTCCCTCTCTCTCTCTCCCTGTGATGGAGGTGAGGACTTGACCTGCAGCTGCTTTAATCACATCCAGTGTCACTGACGATGATGCTGACGAGAGGTCTGAATGTTACTCGTCCACACTCGGACCATCCGGAAGCTGCAGCTCATCCAGTCAGGACACAAACTGAAACCAGGACTTGTTAAACGAATGAACCAAGCGGAATTAAGAAGGTCAATCTGCAGGATTTTCCTGAGGAGAACACTAACGGACTACACCAAGGATTTGGATGTTTGCTTTTCTAGTTGGTCTGGAGGGGAAAAGAAATCTCTCTTCTGTCTTGTTTTTGGATCAAATCTTTAGAGTTTGTGTGTTGGAGGGGTTCCCTTGTAAAATTACCAGTTTCTGTGTTGATACAAAAACTTGGACAGCTGAAACTTGAGGTTGTTACTCTCTCTGGTGTAAATTAACACTTGGTTTTATTTTCTTTCAGCTAAACTCAGCTTTATTTTCCCCAATGTGTCAGGATCTTTTTAGCAGAAACAAAACAAGGTTGTTTCTTTTCCTCAACTTTCAAATATCTAAATTAAATATAATATCTTTTATGGCATATGCATGATTTTTGTCAAATTAACATCAAAACTAAGCTTAAAAAAAAATAAAAAATAATATTTATAAAAGTCTATTCTTTCCTAATTATAATCCAGTGACCAAATGATCAAATCTAGATTTTTATGAACATCAATCAGAATAAGTCAATTCAATTTATTTGATTGTGCTTCAAACTTTTATTAGATCTGAATGCAGCAGTTGTCTCCAGACATCAGACGGTTAAACTGATCAGAAATGGATTCTCCTTGTTTGTAAGTCAAGTGTCTTGAGTTACATCGAGACACTGAACCTGCCTCCTTCACGCTCTGGTTACCTGTCGAGTAACTGGACTTGATAACAACGCGGAGGCTTGGCCAAGGTGCGGCAATTGTTATCAGTTCTCTGGAAATGTGACGTTGACCGTGAAGGGGCGGGATCCAGGCCAGAGGTGAAGCAAGTAGAGATAGATAAGCAACGTGTGAGATGAGGAGAGGATTATACAAACACAATGTTAGGATTAATACACAGCTGAGATCAGCTCAGCCGGTAGTCCAGAGACCTGTAGCCTCTCACCAAGACCTCGTCTACCTGGGGACACGATGAAGCCGTTCGAGGGGTGAACTGGACTCGGGGCGGGGTCATGTACGTCCTGTGCACCCTAGCGGTCCTGACCCTCCACAGCCTCTTTAAGAACCGTAACAAGGCTGTGGAGCAGGGTGCCACCTCGGAGGCTGTGAGACGGAAAGGTCGTCCTGAAGATGAGGGTGTCACTGGTCATGGAGGTGATCCCGTGAAGATGGTGGATTACAGAGGATGGACAAGCAGCAGAGCTGAGGGGACGGGGCGACGAGAAGGAAACGTTCAAAATATCCTGAAGAATAGGAAACGAGTTCAGGTGAGAGGGTGATACTCAACAAGGAAGAGGAATCTGACTGTATTACTATTTTTAGTAACTTTATAAGTGGATGAAGTATTCGATGGAAAAGTAATTTTAAGCAAACATATTTTTTATGATTTAATATCCCATTTACTGTTTCTTTTGTTTCTAAATTAAGGTTTGCCTCTCTCCTTGTGTCCTGTGTGGGTTCAAGAAGTGATTAATAGGACTAGAAATGCTTCCCTCATGGAGACATCATAGAGATCTACCTATAGTTTGTGCGGCAGTGTCACGGTTTAAGGCCAGGACACACCAACTGATCAGCGTCACTGGACCTCACTGATGTGGAGTGTACCATACGTTGGTCTTCGGTGGCAGAGGCAGACGTTGAAAGAGAAGTGATTCACCGTCCAAGAAGAAAAATTAATGACGAAATGAAACAACCAGTGAATACTTGATTTTACTTAATAATATAATTAAGTGGTTTGCGAGCGTGTGGTGGGAAATGTTTTTGTTCTGCTGATCTGGAGAGTTGTTGAATGTTTAGGTGTCTTTGCGTTGTGTTCTGTGCACATTTCTTGGAGGAAAAGGCAATGTTATGTCCCTTTTCCATTCCTTGGACTTAAATATTCAGTAAATAGTAGATGGTCCTTAGGATCCTCTCTAAAGACATTCACTGTTGATACACACACACACACACACACACACACACACACACACACCGTCTGAGGAGATGAGTCTTCAGTTGCTGATTTCAAACTGATGTTTCTGGTACTCAGCTGTTCTTTGACAGAAAGCGTGATCTTTCAGACATCAGAGGCATCTGAAGCATCTGATCACATGATGGAAAACGTCTGAAATCCTGTGAGCGACTGGCTTGTTCCATTTGGACAGTGTGTTGGGTCATTTATGTCATCTGATGACGATAGTAATCCGTCTGCCGAGCTGAGTGCTCACCATTATCCCACCATGTTAAGGTTCACTTTGCCTCGAGGATTAAGTGTGGCAGTCAAAGGTCACGCTTTGTTTTTGTTGGTCAGATAAAACTAATAAGGCATCTCTGTAAAAATTGCAGCAGATTATACATATTTATTTCATCTTCACCCATTATTAAACATCAATAAGAATACTGATTTTATTTGAGCTGAAAGGAAGAGAACGTCATCTGCAAATTGCATCAGATGACACATCAAAAAACTCTTTTAAACTTTTCCATGTTACCATAGAGAGACAGAGACAGACACACACACTCACACACATGCAGCGGGCTGTTAATATTTCAGGTTGGGGGAGGAGCAGCTTCTCACGCTTCAGTTGCAGCTGAAATATTTATCCATCGACGAGATAGAAGGGGGAAGGAGGTGGGGCCAGAGGAGGTGTGATGCTGCTGTGTTGCTAGGGAGACCCAGGGAGGAGGCTGTGTGTGTGTGCGTGTGTGTGCGCGCGCGCATTGAGGGGGTTCGCGGGTGGAGCTGACACCAATCCTGCTGCTGTGTGTCGCCCGTTGTAAAGCTGCAGCGGTGTGGAGGAGGAGGTGGAGGAAAATGCAGCAATAATGTGGATGTGGAAGCCACAGGGAGGGAGGTAAGACCTGGACAGACGGAGCAAAGCACAGATGGATGGTTAGAGGACAGAAAGGATGGAAGGGGGAAACAGACATGTTGACTAGAGACATGAGAAGGGGTGGTTGAGATGGAGGTCTGGCTGGAACCTGATGCTCGGTGTTTTTCCCTCCAATGACCTGAATAAGTGTCATGTGTTGTGTGATCAGATGACGGCAAGGCATCTTCAGTTCGATTTTCTTCTCTTCTTTTTTTTGTTCCTCATCCAAACCATCCTCCTTCTGTCTGGTAATGTCTTTTGTGTGTTTTAATTTTAGCTCATCTTTGTTTTATTCTCAGCAGCTCACTGACACACATTCCTCCTCTCGGAGGCAGAGGCTTCATTTTTCACCACCATGTCTTTTTTGTGCATGCACAGTTCAGACTGTCTCAGCTGAGTATGGATGCTAGATATTCTCATATTCTCTTTGTCATAAATCTGCACATGGGATATTCTTGTTTTTAGCTATGCAAAGCTGCATTCGGCTCATTCTGTTTCACATTTCAAACGTGAAACGGAAATGATCGATCGATCAGAAAAAAGCTAATCAGGTGTGTTCATGTTCAGCAACAGGACCCAGGAAACATTTGAACCTGTTGGTTTGTGGTCGTCAGACAGCGTAGAGGACCGGTCACTCCATGTCCCCTTGCTGCAGGTGTGCAGTAGGTGGAGCTTCACTCAGGTATTTTTAGCTGTAAATGGTCTCATCAGCAGCAGCAGGAGTTATTAATAAGGTAGCGTGTGTGTGTGTGTGTGTGTGTGTGCACACGTGTGTGTGGCTAAGCTAATGTGTTCATATGATATTCAGGTCACCGGCTCGTTAGCAGAACTTCAGTTGTAGCAGGCTGTGTGTGTGAGACAGTGTTTGACTGATGTTGGTGTTTTAAGGTAGTTGGCCTCCTTCTCTTTCCTTTGCATAAATCATTGCTTTGCATATCTGACCAGTTTAGATCAGACGTGTGTGTGTCTGTGTGTGTGTGTGTACACATTCTAGTACAGTAAGTGGCTCCTGTGTTGGCTCCACTTGGTTAATTCAATTCTCCGGTGTTGTGGTTACATGTACAGTGTAATTACAGTTCCTCTGATCTCTGTGGGAATGTCATGCTGTGGAAATGGTGGTTGCCCACCAGGTAATAAACTAACTAAAACATTGGTGTTGCAGGCTACATTTTGTACATTTTAGAGGAAAATTTGTGTTGTGGAGCTATGACTGTGAACTGGTACCACCATGGAAATCCAAGGTACCAGTGCCCAAAAATAATTTTTAATTGTCGTCCTCCCAAAATGAACAAACACACACGTCACTGCAAAAACAGCTTGGTCACTAATGGAACTTGACAAGTGTGTAAAACGGCTCCTGTCAGATCAGCTGGTGATGCTCAGGTATTTCTCTGGACATTAGTCTCTGCAATTCACAGGTGACAGATACACAGACGAGAGATAAAACTGCGTCATAGGCCATTTGTGGGTACACAGCTGCAGCTGAAATTATGATATCTGGGCTTCTGGACAAACAAGTACGAGTAAGGACTTCATAGCAAACATGTAATAACACCATAGCACAACCATCCACAAGGTGCAAGTTTACTCATTTATTATTATTCTTGTTCATTAATTTATCAGTGTCTCTGCATCACCCAGTCGTCTTGACGACGCTGCATCTGTTTCGCCACATCCTTGGGCACTTGAGGGTTAAAGAACCATCCGCTTTGAAGATTATCAGATTAGTTACGCTGACTTTTTTCTCATCAGCTGGTTTGAGGTCAGATGTTGGTAATCCTTTTCTGATCCAGTGGCAGGACCTCAGGTAGTTTAACTGGCTCCAGGTCAGTGTTTTGGGCCGGGCAGGAAGCTCTCCTCTGCAGCGCTACCTGAACGAGGTCACCAGCAATGTGATGAAACAGTGCAGGCTTCACTGGGACCATGCTCGGCTGGGTGGGAACTCTGATTAACAAGAGCTTGCTGGACAGGGATCGGTTCCTTCATGTCTCAGACAGAAAACCTCGCTGTAGAAATGGACGGGTAAGAAGAGTAGTTCAGTCCCCTAGGTTTAGTTGAAAGACGTGTGGCGAGACGGGTGATTCTGACAGTAGTCCTGCAGCTGTTTCACACGTGGGTGACATGAGTCAGAGTTAAACACCTACTGAAAGCTGTTTTGCACATAAAGGTTTGTGTAATTGTGATGATTGTAAATATGGTTCTAATAAACAGAACGGTCCATGTCGAGATGCATGTGGTTGTGTCTGATAAGCGCATACGATCCGCAAGTATTGTATCCGTGAGGCCGATTCCTTTTTATTTTTGCTGTACGATGAAAAGATGATTTTAAGATGAGATATGAAGTGTGCTGGATGCTAACTGGCAGAAGTTATAGTCATGTGAAGGAGATGTAAAAGAAACAAAGTACTCTGATATTGTTTTAACTTCAATTCCTGATCAAAATGATTGCAATAGGCTGTCTTCACGTCACATTATGTCAACAGATGTTTCAACCTGGTCAACATCCTATTCCATCCTATACCCTATCATCATCATCATCATCATCATCTTGGGGTACCATGTTGACACACTAACATTTTCAATTGGCTGTGTAACAGCTCGGTTTGATTTATTTTCTCCAATTATGTTAAATCCTTAGCCTGGAAACTGGTTGACAAGCTACAAGATGTGTCACGATTTAATTCAGATTGTAGTCTCACCTGCAGCTCTGTCTTTCTCTCACTCAGAACGCTCTCATATCCTCTGCTGTGGGTCGAGGATGTTGCGGTATTGTCTGTCTGTGTCACGTGACATTACATTCATAAAATGTATTCAATCTAATCTTCCAAATTATCCATCATTAAAAACGTGAGAATGTGAGAAACTAAAACTCACCCACACAAATGTGTTTAACAAACCACTCTTTATTATTTTTAGACTATTGTTAGATATAGTATGTGGTGTCTTAGTAGGTATAGCTCATATTAATAATAATTACTGCACATAATTATTCTAAGAGATTAGTAACTCGTCATAATAAGCAATTGTCAAAAATCCCTTTCAAGCAAAGCTGACTTTGTTGTAAATATAGTGTTGCATTATCCCCAGTGTGTAGTGTTTGTTTACAGTGTTTTAGAAAGGGAAATGCTCACTGCTCTGTGGTTTAACATTGAACCATCCAATTATAGCTGGCATGTTTTAATAGTTGTGGTAAACACTGCCATGGTGACGGCGAGCTCCACCTGAGCGTTGTGTGTGTGTGATCTAGTCCTTAACATAAAGAATAAAAGCACACGTCGTGTCATGTATGAGAGATTTTATGATTTAATGAACAGTCTTGGAGTTTGGGAAAAGTCCACCTCAGATGGTTACACTATTATGGCTAAAACACACACACACATATACAGTATACTGTATACACACACCATAACAAAGACAGCAGGCCTCTGATAGATTCTGTATCTGTCTAGAATTGAGCATTGTCTTTCTTCATTGATTTGTTTACAGCACTTTGTTCTGGGACTTCATCTGTGTTCCGTTATCTCTGTGTTGTGAGTTGTTTGGTTTGTGTTCGAGACTTTTCCACACACTGTGTTCAGTGTTTGTTGTGCAGAATACGATTCAGTCACATTAGTAACGTCAGGTGTTTGTGTTCACGCTGCAGAGACTAACAGAGAATAACTTGACCTGTAAAGCTTTGCTGACCTCCAGTGGTTTAACACCTCACCTGGCTGTAGAACCGTGTACATTTTTCATGCTCAAAAGGGCGGGCGACTTTTCTGTTTTTACGGTTTTTAATTGTAGGTTACAGTAATTGTAGGTTAAAGACTCCAACCATGAGTGAGTCTGACACTTTCCAACTTCCCTCCATTTTAGGAACTGTTATTATTAACCATTTAACGTAAAGTAAGCAACAATAACAAATTTTAGTTTTTATTTGTTTTGTTTTTTTAATTAAGAATGGTGTTTGACATTCAGATTTTGAGACTGCATACGTGTGCAGGTATACATTTTTATTAATATGAATACAGGTTTAAAATTCAATCTTGTGAAACAAATTTAATGTCCTCCAATTATTTAATTATATAATTGAATTTAAAATGCAACAGACACTTGCCAACATCCCTGGTGCTATTTTAGGCTTCCGTGTAATTTGTCATAGTATTTGTGGGAACAGTACGGTGTGTGTATGTGTGTGTTCATGGTCGATGAATAAAGCAATGGTGGTAGGGGTGTTTAAAGGTCAAAACAACAGGTGAACAGCAGGAGATTCGTCAAAAACTTGTTTTCTCAGATCACTTCCTGAGGATGTTCTCATAATGAAATCCACTTTAACACCAGAATAACAAGAGGCTGCAGAGCTGCATTGAGGAACTTGATGTGTTTAAGTTTTTCTCAGTATCATAGTGAAGGTTACGTGTAAAGCACTGCAAACATCACAGTGAATGCTTCAATCGGACAGTTTGACTGAATGTGAACATGCCGATACATCAACCAGAACACAAATATTCAATTGCACTGAATTTGTATGAGGAGTTCGGATACTGGTCTTTCTTTATTCAGGCCTTGCTGACGATACATGTGTCTCTGTGTGTATCTGCAGCCGGTCCAGCGGTCCAGCCCTCTGCTCAGTCCGGCGGTCATGTTTGGCACTAGAAAGACCTGGGACCTCGGCCACGCCCCCTGCCTGCAGGAGCTCTGGAAGAAAGACATCTCATTGGATGGTGAGTGTGATGCAGGCGACAGAAGAGGAGGAGGGAGTTAAAAAAAAAAACAGAAAACACCAGCATGGCTGCATTTTTGGCATGACATGTGTGTTTTGCCCCAGGTGGGGGGGGCAGAAGAATTGAGTCACAACTGTTAGTCATGAATGGAGATCGATAGGGAGACACAGCTGGGGGAAGCCTGAGTGTGTGTGAATAGTGCACACCGCCAGGGGTGAGCTGAAATCATTTAATTATTCATGTTTTCATTCACCGTGTGTTTTTCTCAGCTGATCGTCTTTCATTCAGAGTCCTGGGAGAGAAACGGATCACATTAACACAGCGGCTATTGTGTGATGGGAGTGTGAGCGCTTGTGTGTGTGTGTGTGCGTGTTCTCATTTTCACTGTCACACTTTTCTTTCTGGAAAATCTGCCGTGAATTTTGTTGACAAAAATTTCATCGACTTTGAATGTTTGAATGTTCACACAGAACGCGAAACACGTCTGTGGTTCCGTGAGCTTTTAGTGACGTCAAACTCTTTCTCTGTTTGCTTTTGTTTCACTTGGGTGTGTGTGTGTGTGTGGGAGTGTGTTTGTATATACAGTAACTGTCAGTCAAAAGAAGCAAACACAGCTTTTTTTTCTGTTTGTGTCTAATACTGTTTTCTAATCCGTCACTGAGCCGGTTTGTTTCAGAGAACTCAGTGTGTGCGAGCACACGTGGATGCATGTTTAAGTTGGCTTAATGCTTGGATATTTTTCCCACAGAGTGCACATTGTTCACAGGTTGATAAGATTTGAGGTCTCTTACACAAACTTGTGACCACACATATACTCACGCACACACACACAAAGTAGAGCAGGTTAATGTGTCAGCGGACGTTATCACCTGTTATCAGGTCTGACTGGTTTCTGTGGTATTCAGCAGGGAAAGAGGAGAAACTGAAGGGAGAGTTCTGAGAAATGATTCAGGAGAGATCTTTTTCTTCTCTCCTTTGTCGTCACTGTTGTATTCACTGATGCAATAATCTACAAATCTCCTAATGGACTTAACATTTATCTGGAGACTCGCAGTGAGGAGTTTGTAATGAGGTTTGCAACAAAAGACACAAAATCTTGTCATGTTTATTAGTCCTTTTATTATTAGTCTCACTGTGAAGTGTCCTCACGTTAGGGATGGTCATGATTTTCCAGTGTTTGTTACGGTCACTTTTTGTCTTTCGGCTTCTCTCTCTAGGGGGTCACCAGCAATGGTCATATTCCTCAAAATATCAAATAGCTCACATAATAGACGTCGTATACACACCACGCTAGACGCCCGTTGAGTTCAGTTGTTACCACACAGCGACGGTGTTGCTGCTTGAGAGCTGTACAGGAGAAGCATGCAGTGACTGTTGCAGCCTGCTTCCACAATTAGTGATTAGCAAAGTCATGAGAAACGGGACCAATATGCACAGCCACACAGAGAATGACTAGAAATGGGAAGACCCTGGATACCCTGGATTTCCTCTTTTCACCTTGTGTTCCATTCATCTTCACACCTTGTGTTCCATTCATCTTCACACCTTGTGTTCCATTCATCTTCACACCTTGTTTGTCCCTCCTGTGTGTCCACAGCAAGCTCAGTGGACTTCCTGATGAGTGATGGTGAAGACGACGGCTCCTTCTTGTCTCTGCCCTCTGCTGCCTTCTCACAGCGCCCGTCTCTGACCAAGGAGCTGACTGAAATAAACACACCCAGCCAGCAGCTGCTCATCCAGGTAACACAGACGCCTGGTTCCGTGGTTGTTGCTAAGTGGGGTTTTTTCTTCCCGAGAAGGAGATCAGAATCTCTGGACATACTGATGAATCTTGAATTATTCATCTTTTCATCGTGATTTCTCTGTGTCCTTCTCTGTCATTGTCCTTTATCTTTTCCTCCATGCTGCAGAGGGTCACCTGGTCATGCTGGTGGACTCCTGCTAATGTAAAAACATTCACGCTGTCCTTTAATGCGTCTTAGTTCTGCTGCTGCGAGTCTTGCGTTTCCTCTTGCTTCCTAGTCTCCACCTCTCTGCACAGTTTCACTGGTGGAATAAGAGTTGAAGGTGTTCTCTGAAGCTTTCCGCTCTTAGAGGCAGCTCCTCAGCCTTTTTCCACTTGACTGGATAATTCATTCATTGGTGTTTCTGTGTTCAGACTCTACAGGACAAAGTGTGCGAGTTCCAGGCTCGTCTTCACGCTGAGGAAGTTGCCCGTCGCCTGCTGCTCCAGCAGCTTCAGCAGCAGAGTGTCCAGGAGAAGTTGTGTGGAGGAGGTGGAGTTGGAGGTGGAAGAGGAGGTGCAAGAGGTGTCCAGGAGTTGCAGGAGGAGCATCTGTCAGCTCCACACAACGGTGAGAGCAGAGCTAAAGTCACAGCTGCATCAATATCCAGACATGGGTTCAGTCTAGGTCATTCATATGGTCCATGTTTACAACTGTGTGTGTGTGTGTGTGTGTGTGTGTAGGTGAACAACCTTCCGTTCATCTCATCTGTCCCAAAGAAGAGCAGCTCATTACTCAGCTGCGCACACAGGTACATTCTGCAGGAAATGCATCATCACACATTTACACCTGCTGACAGTCCGTAAAAACATCATAATGCCTGAGGATAAACAAAACGCCCTCTTGATGTGAATTAATTTGTGAATTTGAGCGATTTTTAATTTGAAGTGACAATGTGTGCTGGTGTTGACAGGTGAAGGAGCTGGAGGAGAAGCTGTTGGATCAGACTCAGGAGGTGGCGAGACTTCGCTCTGAACTGGTGAGACCTTGACAGATAGATTCCCAAGGAGCTCTCGAAGTGACACACACATACACACTGAAAACTGTCCTCATGAAGACAGCAGTACAAAGCCAGGTACAGGCTCATGTGCAGTGTTTAGGTGCGTGAAACCAGGTCACTCTCACTGATGTGAGAAAGAAAATACCTGCTGGAGAAATAGTTCAAGCAACACAAAGAACACATTGTTGTTAAGTTGTGGTTCTGGTTTAATACAAGAGGAAAAAAACAGTGGAACAGCATTGGTAAAGACGCATTTGAATGTAAATATAGTAAGTAGAGTTGAATGTTGAATGCCTTGTGTTGTCTGTGCCTGTAGGGGGCGACAGACCTGGAGAAGCAGCTGGAGCTGCTGATGGTGGAAAATGAGCGCCTGAAGCAGGAGCTGAAGTCATGCAGGAGCTCAGAGCTTCAGAATATCGACGCTGCAGCAGAGACATGCAGCTGCAGCCACTGCCCTCACAGCCAGGTATACACACAACGCACAGCTATACACATTGTGTGTGTGTAAACAAAATATCCTGTCCTCACAATGAAAACATCAAAGCTCTAGGGAGGGAGTCACCTGTTCATGGAGCTCAGTTGAGTCCAGGTATTTCTGAAGGTGAAGCTGTTTCTGTCCTGCAGGATGCCAAGTCCCTTCAGAGGGAGGTTTCCCGCTGGGAGAGCCAGGCCCGGCAGAGGGAGCGGCGCCTGGCTGAGCTAGAGAGGGAGCTGCTGGAAAAAAGCTCCAGAGTGGAGGCTCTCCACCAACAGCTGGACGACTCCACCCGGCAGCTGGAGGAGTCGCAGCAGCGGCATGCGGAGGCTGAGCAGAAAATCGCCCTGCGACTGCAGGATTGTGAGCAGGAGCTGGCCAGACAGGCAGCAGCGCCCCCCAGAGTCAAGGTGAGGAGACATACAGCAGCCAAAAGAGCAGCTCCTTTTCTGCTGAAAATTAACTCATATTCACCTTCCACCTTGCCCACTCTTGCTTTTCAGCACTGTTAGTTGTATTTTCTGAAACTAAGTAAACAACTGCTGAGGAGATAATCTTTTTACATAGTTGGTTGTTATTGATGAAGTCTAACCTTCAAACTTATCTATAAAATCTAATCAGTTGCCATGTTTCTGCTCTTCAGTATGTGACTCAGGCGGTGGAAGTGGAGTCGGCTGATGCTCAGAAAGCTCTGGCTGAGATGCAGAAGAAGAACGGCGCCCTGCAGGAGCAGCTTTCCGTCCAGAGGCAGCTCCTGAGGGAGCTTGAGACGCAACTGCACGAGTCACAGAGGACCTGCGCACAGCTCAGGACACAGGTAACATGACCAGCAGTGGCCATCTACTGTTTCCTGTTTGATGTTCTAGTCACAAAACTCCACTTAATCAATCTTTGTTCAGGGGCTGCATTTGTGATGTTGGCACAGCAACTGTTGTATTTATGGGGGTTCTTCACATGTAGCCAAAGATCCAATGGGTGGATCATCTGAGGACAGCTTATACCAGGCCTGCATACCAGCAACAAAACATGGTGACAAACATAAATATATATCACATTTTGAAAGAAAGCCATCAGTCTTCAACTCAGTCCAACAGAGAATAAAAGAAATGTCCGAGCCTCAAAACTCAAGGCTGGTGACGTTCAGATTACAAGCCACAAGTCTGTTTCAAGTGTCTTGTATCTTAAAGTAGCAGCCCTCTTTAAACACACGTGCACTGGTACCTTTTCACATCCATCATCAACTACAACAAAAAATACCATATTTGTGATCAGATTTCTTTGTCCACACAAAAAAATAGATATGAGTCACTTCAGTCTTGTTTTCTGATTGTCTGTCTGTCCCTGAACTCACAAACCATTTTTTTACCTGCCTGAATGGTTTATCCGAAGCATCCTTCGATTTGGCACGAAGGTTTACTTATACTCATTGTTTAGATTTAGGGGGCCAAAGGTCAAGTCACAATGGCCTCACAAAATCTATTTTTCGACTCTTGAACATTGAAGTCCGAACATTTTCATGACGTTAGTGATCTATGTAGGCAACAGAGTTGTGTGAACAAAGAAACTATGATGACAGGGATTCTCCCATAGATCTCATTGTGCTTCAGCCTTTGAAAACATATGAAGACAATGCAGCCTCTGAACTGTGACACAGCTGGTATGTCCTGTGTGACACCTTCATGTAACTACTCCAGAATCCTGCACTTATTATTGAAAAAAGTTGCATTGTAAATGTTTTCTGAATTGTGGGCCATGTATCAAGCATTGTGTCATGAGTTACCCTGTGATTCCCAACCCTGTCATGCAATAAGTAGCGTGACAAACTCATGGATAAAATAAAAACCAAATTCCCCCACAGTTAACCTTCTCTCTGCATGCATCCTGCAGTTGCTCGCCACTCAAGGCCTCCTCTCCAGAGTCATCAGCAGGGGCAACAGTGAGGTTGCTCATGGGTTATCCAAGGTTGGGTCCGCTTCCCCCATTTCTCCTTGTAACTTCACATGGTCATAGCAATAGTCATTAGCCCCCCTCCTCTCATACCTTCCTCTGAATGAGTGGCTCAGGCTCCAAAGCTGGAAAATGATCTGTTGCTGCCCACATTTTTAAAACAACCTATACATATTATTATTCTATAATATTGTTTGCAGTGTAGCTTAAAGAACTCTAATTCTAATGCCTCTAAGATCAGGTTTGTTTTCCATGGGTTGGAGAGCTGCGTCATTAAATCTGCGTCTTCTTTTTTGTGTCTTGCTTTGATATCACATCCATATTGGTCTTGTTTTGTGTGTTATGTGGATAAAGATGAGGCATAAAGCTTGCTATGTTTCTTGTTAAAAGCAGTTCTGTTGATTTTGTTGGTCACGCTAACCCTCTTCCAACCTCAGACGTATGAAATTCTTGCTTCCATCCAGTAAACATGTGCGAGCTCTCCTAGTTTGTGATATGAACTCAACAACTCTGTCCCAGTGTTCCCCACGGTCTCCATGTGTTCACACTGCTGGGTTTAGCCCTGTAGTGCAACTTTAGCCTCCCTGTGTTTTCTGTGGAACAACAGCTCTTTGTTGCTAAACCTCTTTGGAATTTGTCAGTAAGTTTAGAGCTGCAGGTTTTCACTTCTATGCAGAAAATTCTATATTTTTGAACAGTGATTTAAACTGAGATTTTAAAAGAAAATTGAAGATTGTCTAAATAAAATAGAATTATTAATGAAAGCAATGAAGTATGTGAATAAATCAACAGCGATATTGATGAGGGCAGGGTTCAGAAGTTCAGCCTTTACCTGCACAGACGGAGCCAAATCTGCCATAAAATACCTTGTCCTGTCACTGATGCTCCTCTTTAATCTTCATTCATCCTGCTAAATGTGTGTGTCTGTGTGTGTGTGTCTGTGTGTGTATTTGTCCCTCAGATCCTTGTATACGAAGGAGAGATGGAGCGAGCTCAGGGTCAGCTGGAGGTAGAGATGCAGAATCTGGAGGAGGAGAAGAACCGAGTGATCGAAGAGGCGTTCATCAGAGCTGAGAGCGAGATGAAGGCTGTCCACGAGAACCTGGCCGGTCAGTCTGTGTTTGTCTTTTTTTTTTTTGCCTCTCACCGTGTGTGTGTGTGTTTGTGTTAGGACTTATGTTCAGCTGTGTGTTGTGTGTCAGGTGTGCGCATGAACCTGATGAGCCTCCAGCCCGCGCTCCGAACACTCACCTGCGACTACAACTGTTTAAAGAAGCAGGTGCAGGACTTCCCCTTCCTTCTGGATAAAGCCATCGCTGAGGCAAAACGCGAGGTCAGTGAGGATGGTTGCCGTGGATACGAAAGCAAAGATTTGATTTATGTCAGGAGTAAAAAAAACTAAAATAAATTGCACCAATTAATGGAAAAATAATGTTTAATGTGAGTGTTTGTATGTGTGTGTCAGATCTGTCAGGTGATCAGTGAGGTGAGCAGCACAAACCAGGAGCTATTGCGTAAATACAAGAGAGAGATGAACCTGAGGAAGAAGTGTCACAACGAGCTGGTTCGACTCAAAGGTCGGAAACGCCTACACAGAAAGACACACAAAGACACCGCCACACACACTCCACAGAAAGATACATATACAGACACTGAAACGCACATATAATCTCAACACAGAGACATACAGACATGAAGACAAAGGGGTATACAGTACATGGACATCCAGTTTGGGCTTTAATTCAGTTCAGAATTCACACCAATTCACTAGGACCTACATTCCACCGCCCTATGTCATGAACAGCAGGTGTTCTTTAATGCACAACATGAGTCAAATTTGACTCACTGCATGTTCTTCATTTCCTTCAACATTTCCAGTATGATGTCCTTTCTTATTTCTCTCATGTACTGCTAACATTGACAGGTCCACTTGTGACAAAAACCCTTCATAAAGAAAAAAACAAGTATATTTTTGTTCCCTGCTAGAACAACTTATCAAGTTCTGAACAAATTTAAACTTTGGTTCTGGAACCGGAACTGTGAAGGATCCATGCTGGTGTTAAAGGGCTAACAGAGACACATAAACACACACGAACACAGACATATCATGATATCTTCCCTTTTTCAGGTAACATCCGTGTTTTCTGCCGGGTCCGCCCTGTCAGTCAGGAGGAGCAGGACGCTGCTGATGCCAAAACCATGCTGAGCTTTGACTCAGACGATGACACTATCCTCTACCTCTCCAACAAGGGCAAAATCATGACCTTTGAACTGGACAAAGTGTTCGCTCCTCAGGCCACACAGGAGGAGGTGAGTGACACCTCCGCACATTTTTGAAATCACAACCCAGGTTGTTGTTGTTTCTCTCTGTCATCACCTGTCTATCTTCTCTCTGATTGGCCGATCAGGTGTTTCAGGAAGTGCAGTCCTTAGTAACTTCCTGTATTGACGGCTTTAACGTCTGCATCTTTGCCTACGGACAGACGGGCTCTGGAAAGACTTACACCATGGAGGTAGGATGACTGTTTGACTGTGTTCCCACAGATGAGGACTTGTTTACCGCCTAAATAATAATGCTCTTTTTCAGGGTGTGGTTGACAACCCTGGCATCAACCAGCGAGCACTCCGCCTGCTCTTCTCTGAAGTAACGGAGAAAGCTCCAGACTGGGACTACAAGATCACAGTCAGCATGGTGGAGATCTACAATGAGACGCTACGGTGAGAAAATTAGGTCTGAACAATCAAACCACATTTAACGTTTAGCTCTAACGCTACTCAGCCCAAACAGTGCTCTTGGACAAAGTTTTTGTCCCTGTTACAAATGTTCTTTGTTGGACAATGTGCACCCAATAATGGTGGGCATGACGTACAACACAGCGTTTGCTATGTTCAAGACAGTAGTGAAACGTGCTATTATGCTTGGAGATAGTGGCTCTGTCTAAAAGACAGGAAGTGGAGCTGGAGGTGGCAGAGCTTACGATGGTGTGGGTTACGTATGTATTTTTTGGTACAGCACTCATTACCTCTCACCAAAAGTCTGTAGAGAAAATCTGGCATATATGGCATAAGATTACCCACACCTTTTTTTTGTTTGTAGCCATTTTCCACCTGCTCTGCTGCTTCTCAGTGCTGTGAGCACAGAGATCATAGTCACTTGTATGTAACACAGTGACTATAGGCTTATGGAACAATCCCTCCCTCATGTTTAAAGTTGCTGACAGCTGAGATGGTGCTTACTGAGCTCTGAGTTAAGTCTTCAGGTAGTGAAAGTGTCTCTGTCCATCAGGAACCTGCTGGGTGATAATCCCACCGACAAACTCGACATTAGGATGAAACCTGACGGCAGTGGGCAGCTCTACGTCCCCGAGCTGACAGAGTTCCTCGTGCAGAGCCCTGAAGACATCAACAGGGTGAGAGCTTCCTGCTGTTCTCCACAGTAACGATCCTCATAGGTTAAAGGCCAACTTAATCACTTTTTCCTCTGCTTTATTCTGTGGTCTCATAGGGGCTTTGGGGCCCAACATTGAATCAGAACAAACATCACACCACCTGTAATTGAAAATCTTTCATATGTCTCCATGGTTTATTTATTGATGCAATCAAATAATTAAGCTTTTGCTAGTAAGATAGTTTAATAAGGTCTCATTTGGGCTATCTTGTATCTAACCAATCCAGTGAGCTCTTTTTGTTTTGTGTGTGTGTCTACTTTTCCTCAGGTGTTTGAGTTGGGTCACATGAACAGAGCGACGGCCTGCACCAACTTGAATGAACACAGCTCCCGCTCACATGCTCTGCTCATCATCACGGTGTGTGGGTGCAACACTGCTACTGGGGACCGTACACAAGGTATACACATGCGCACACACGGGGAGCTGCTGTCACCCTGAACCATAGTAGAGTCCATTTTCATTGTTTCTCCTTTTACACTGTGGTTTAGGTAAGCTCAACCTGGTGGACCTGGCGGGCTCGGAGAGGATCGGTAAGTCGGGGGCGGAGGGCAGTCGCCTCAGAGAAGCTCAGTGTATCAACAAATCTCTGTCGGCACTCGGCGACGTGATCAACGCACTCCGGGGCAAACACTCCCACGTCCCTTTCCGAAACTCCCGCCTCACCTACCTGCTGCAAGACTCGCTGAGTGGAGACAGCAAGACACTGATGATGGTGCAGGTGAGACCAAGAGCTGGTTCAAAGGACCAGACCATAGTTTTGTTTATGGACCTGCTGAGCATTAACAGACTTCATATTTTTGTTGTAATTTGTTACTTCACCCCACGGAGTGGGAGTGAAGAATTGTTTTTGGTGGCTCTGTATGTCTGTCCACCGTTGAGCCATGGAGTCTGTTACACATATGGGCCGACAGAGGCTTGTTGCGTCAATGGGGTGAAGTCTATGATCGATGAGTGCCTAGTATGTTGTCCAAAATGTGACCAAAAAGTCATGTTTGTCATCCAAAATTTGTCAAATTTTGGACAACATACTAAAGTATGACTTTTGTCAAATTTTAGACGACATACTGACCTATGACTTTTTTGTCAAATTTTGAATAACATACTAAAGTATGACTTTGTCAAATTTTGGACAACATACTAAAGCATGACTTTTTTGTCAAAGTCATACTTTAGTATGTTATTCAAAATTTGACAAAAAAGTCATAGGTCAGTATGTCGTCTAAAATTTGACAAAAAAGTCATAGGTTAGTATGTCGTCCAAATTTTCACAAAAAAGTCATACTTTAGTATGTCGTCTAAAATTTGACAAAAAAGTCATAGGTTAGTATATCGTCCAAAATTTGAAAAAAAAGTCATACTTTAGTATGTTGTCCAAAATTTGACAAAAAAGTCATACTTGAGGATGTCTACCAAAATTTGACAAAAAAGTCATACTTTAGGATATCGACCAAAATTTCACCAAAAAGTTATACTTTAGTATATCGTCTAAAATTTGACAAAAAAGTCATAGGTTAGTATATTGTCCAAAATTTGACAAAAAAGTCATACTTTAGTATGTCATCTAAAATTTGACAAAAAAGTCATAGGTTAGTATATTGTCCAAAATTTGACAAAAAATCAAGTACTTTATATGTCGCGGGAAATTGACAAAAAGTCATACTTAATATGTCGTCCAAAATATGAAAAAAAAGTCATAGTATAGTATGTCGTCCAAAATTTGACAAAAAAGTAATACTTTAGTATGTCGTCCAAATTTTGACAAAAAAGTCATACTTTAGTATGTCGTCCAAAATTTGACAAAAAAGTCATACTTTAGTATGTCGTCCAAAACTTAACAAAAAAGTCATAGGTTACTATATCGTCCAAATTTTGACAAAAAAGTGATGATGATGGTGCAGGTGAGACCAAGAGCTGGTTCAAAGGACCAGACCATAGTTTTGTTTATGGACCTGCTGAGCATTAACAGACTTCATATTTTTGTTGTAATTTGTTACTTCACCTCACGGAGTGGGAGTGAAGAATTGTTTTTGGTGGCTCTGTATGTCTGTCCACCGTTGAGCCATGGAGTCTGTTACACATATGGGCCGACAGAGGCTTGTTGCGTCAATGGGGTGAAGTCTATGATCGATGAGTGCCTAGTATGTTGTCCAAAATGTGACCAAAAAGTCATCCAAAATTTGTAATATTTTGGACAACATACTAAAGTATGACTTTTGTCAAATTTTAGACGACATACTGACCTATGACTTTTTTGTCAAATTTTGAATAACATACTAAAGTATGACTTTGTCAAATTTTGGACAACATACTAAAGCATGACTTTTTTGTCAAAGTCATACTTTAGTATGTTATTCA